>NC_049210.1:13407431-13714653 GCF_013347855.1 Anguilla anguilla
AGATGAGCCCATGCTTTATAGATTTATAGCATTTTATAGTATTTGTTTGTAAATAATAAGAGAAGGCACTTGACGAATTGGAACTTCCCCACTAGCATGCAACAGATATATTTATGACTTTAGTATCTGTAATTTACGAGACCACAACAAATCTGTTGTGAAATACTGATGCTGAGCACATGCAGAACTTTTTCTCTTGTGAACTATTGATGATTTGTGAAACAGCCTGAACTACCCACAAAGAAGTAAGCACTGTTTTAAGTAATCGCTGCAATATTTAGCAATGGGTACATATTCCTAGTGTATGTTCAGTTGTCTGGGTTTGGGGCAAATGAAGCAGACAGATCATATCTAGGAATCAGTTAGTGTACTGTTGGCCTAGATAAACCTCAAAATATAGCTGCATGGGTAAAGCTGCTAAAACTCCTCAAAATGACTCATCTGAAGCTGAGTATTGTCAATGAACAACTACAGGGAGCATGAAAAAATAAAGAAACAAACAGACCTAAAACTGTCCACTTGATACTTTGAGCTTCCTGGATCATGCACATTGTAAACACACACCTGGGAATTATTTCTGGGGTACTCTTAAAAGCTTCTACCATCAACAGTGCCCCAGTTCTATATTACACTTTGACTAAAAATAGATCCACTACGTGAACTGTGTTTAGAGTAAACCAGACATGCATAGTAAATGGCAGACTATAGCTTCCAGCCAGTTGCAAATTAATTGCTGTCGTTCAATGGGAGGATTCATGACCAAGCAAAGCAAGCCAGACAATATCGGGCAGGCTATAAAGACATCCTCCCCATTGCTCACTGGGTTCTCATTTTCATTAAAGTAACAGGTTGACATGCAGCACAGCTGGCCAAGTTCTCACCGCTTCACTCCCTCCCCCCCTACCCCCACCGCACCCACCCACACCCCCTCTCCCCCGACCGCACCCCATCCCATCCCTTTTCCACAGGCGGCCCATCACTCTGGGAGAGTGACAATGGGCTACGAGAATTATGAAATTACCCCGGGTCAATTAGAAAACTTTGAGAAAAAAAGTGGCTGTCTCTCCTTTTTTAAACTCTTTCAAAAATCAATGTGTTTTTGAAAGTTCTGTGGAGTTTTTTTTTTTTTTTTTTAAAGACAGAAGAAAGCGAGGATAAAGGCCTGGCAGAGAAAAGGCCAGCGACGTGCTGTGGAGAAAGAGAAGGAGTCTAATCTAATTTGGTTGGAGGGTGCCTGTGTGCGAGCCTGTGTTGCGCTGTGCGGTGGGAGTGTGGGAATGGCGAGGGGAGGCGGCCCAGCTGAATGGCGCCTCCGGGGCCAGAACCAGTGGGGAGTCCCCCCCAGACGCCACTGATCCCAGGCCAGCCACTCAAAGAGGGATTAGAGAGGGTCTTCCTCATTTGCAATTCGCACTCAAGTGCCCCAACAAGGACCCTGGGTAATATTTCAATCAATGCTCTTTTCCAAACAGGGGAACAAAAAAAGTGTTTTTCTTTCTTTCTTTCTTTTTGTTCTATCTCCCAATCTTCTTTGGTTCTTACAGTAACTGCAGTAGTCTTTTAAAAAATATATACTGCTTTCGTTGAGCATTAGACGGCTCCATGTCTCCCTCGCCTCCTTCCATTAAGTGTTGTATGCCGACCCAAAGATGTGCTGTGTGGATCAGTTACTGGAGGGACTCTTCAGCCACACTGGTTGGTCTCAGTCTGGTAAACACACACAGGCGCATTCTTTCTCTCGGGCGCTGTTTGATGGTGACCAAATGGAGGCAGGAAGGGAGCAGATCCCAAATGAGACCAAGCCAGCACACCTACGCAAAGACTTCAAAGTGACCACAGATGTGACTGGATTTGTAACAAACTTGAGTCCTCTGGACGGAACACACTGGGGGTGGGGGGGGGGGGGGGGGGGGGGTAGTGACCTCCTGGAATTGTGAAAATGTATCGTTTCCAGTCCTAATCCGCATCACAGCAAATCAGAACAGATACCATGTTAAACTGCTTTAATCTGCAGGCACAGACACTTTGAGCGTCCATTCTGTTCCCAGTGCCGTCTCTGCTGTGAATAACTTCATGAAAAGTAGGCTTCTGTGGCCCTGTGTTTTCATTTTCCTCAGTTTTGTGTCATAGAAAAAAATCAGAAGACCAGGACAAATTAGTACTCATTAATAAGTTATTTTCATTGATCTATTAAAACCGTATGTGCACAGAATACTGAAGGCTTTGATGTTGCAGGGCTCTTAAATAATTAATTGCTCAAATTCGAACGCATTTCCTCAAAACGTCTGACCCTTTGCTAAAATGGAGGATCTTACTAAACCGCTTGCAAATGCAAATGCAAAAAATAAATAAATAAATAAAAACATTTATAGGGAATGCATACTGAAATAAAATAATATATCGGGGGCAGACGGTAAACTAGATCAGACAAATGAGACTGCCTCGCTCACAGTCTCACCTTTTCTCAACCCCCTTCCCAGGTCACAATTTAATTCATAACTGCGGACACATTCTGTGACTTTGGCTGGTTGGCTGGTTGCATTTTCCCCTCTCTCACCAGAACAAGGCAATTACCCGCCCCTTTCGATTCATTTTGACTCATTATTTTCAATGGCTCTCTTCTCTATCAAGAGAGCTGTTGCTCATCCCATCCCGACTGTTCACCCGCTCTCTGGAGAGAAGGGGAACACATTTCCCGCTGTATTCACTTTTTTTTATTTTATTAACAATGCTCCTCTGCAAATTTCCCACAAAAGCAATGATTAGGGAATAAATAAAGTAAAAAAAGAAATACATAAATAAAAGGAACGTGAATCCAGAGAGGCCCAGGCTTCGTGAAGATTGTCCGGATAAATAGACTCCCCTCCAACGGAGCATGTTGTTTCTGCTTATTGTGGGTCATGAATGAGACAAGGAGGGGGTCTCCCGTAAGGCGATTATGCCTCTGCCCCACCCCGTCCGTTTAATCAACAAGCCCTTTATTTTTTTGGCAACAATACAAAATATGTCTGAAAGGTTCTGCTCACTCACAGAGTCGAACCAGTTCATTCTGTTGAATGAAAGTGCCAGAGCAATAATTGCAGATGGTCTCAAAGTTTATTTTTTTCATGTCACTTGATGTCATCACAAATACTATCAAGTATATTTCCAGTGACAAGTAAAAAGATGGCGTAAAATATTACAAGAAATAAATTCAGACTGCATTGTCGGCGGTCACAGAGTTTCAGTTGCCATTACATAGGTATCACTATTGTTTTTAACATATACAATGATCATCTTAAAAATAATGTTTTTTATTTTTTTTAAACTTCTCGAACAGAAAACACAAGCTTCAAATTCTTTAGAAAATAGCTAATAAGATTTCCATTAATTTAAACTTATCAAAATTCCCACAAGGGCCCTAGGAGCTTTCTTTTTTCACCCCTCTTTTCTTTCATCCATGGTTAAATATGTAAATAAAATGTCTAAAGTCATTCTTCAAAGGGGAACAAAAGAAAGAAGGGGGCTGAGGGAAAAGACAGCCATAAAATTCCTCCGATTCTCCATAACATTAGCCAGAGGGGGGCCAGCTTCTAGCCAGAGCCTAGCAGCAGGGGAGCCAGCTAGCTCCATAGAATCGCACATCTCAAATCCCACACACAAAAAATAAAATATCTTTTCAGCTTGAGCCATCAAAGGGCCCCTTTCACTTTATTAGTTACAGAATTATCTCACAGTTACTGATTTCTCAGAGATGGAACAGTGTTTTTTCCTCTTTATAGTGTTGTTGCGGTTTGGAAAGATGAGATAAAGTTGATGTGTGTATGTGTGTGTCAGTGTGTGTGTGTGTGTGGGGGGGGGTGCATATGTGTGAAACGGAGGGGGGGAGAGACTGAAAAAAACAAGATAAAAGAGAGAGAGTAGGAGCTACGGAGGCTACTGATGCTAAAGATTGAGCGGCAATGATTTCTCCCTTTTCTTCTCCCTTTCAAAGAGAGATCATCATGACCAGCAAAACAATCATAAAAGAGAGGGACGAGAAAGAAGTAGGGAAAGAGAAAAAACAGGAACAAAGGCTCTGAGCTAGAACAACCAACCAGCCTGTGTATTTTCATTAGCCAGTGTGACAATATTATCTTGTATGTTTTATTAAACGAGCAATCAAGGCAGATAATAGGGGTGGATGCGCGCCTTTTAAAGGTGTCAGATGCCGTTTTCCAAAAAGCTATGTGATGGGTAAACAGGGGCAGCGATTGTCGTTGATAGCGAGCAGAACAAATAACATTAAATAATGGCTTTCCACCTTTAGCTGTCGTTTCCCCTCTGCGCCTACATGGAAGTGACTGAGCGTCGGCTCTACCGCTAGAGGCTACAAACGGACTGTGGTGGGTCAGCTGTTTTCTGCGTGCAAAAAATGCATTTACATGAGAGCCCCACGCGTGTGCAGTTGTATGGATCGAGGAATGTCCAGACAATTCAGGCCTTGTAGGAACAAAGGCAAATCTTTCTTTGGACTTGTAAGCGACATTTTCGTATTAATATGAAAAATATTTGGCTCCTGTTAGATGACCAACTCCAAGCGTACGTTTAAGAACAAAGCGCAAAGACCACACATCGAAAAGGTCGAAGATTGTTGCAGAAAGGCGCAAACTGAGACCACAAGTGCTCTAGAAGTGAGAACCCTCATCTCACTGAAGCACATTTCCAAAATATTCTGAAGAGCACTTTAGCGACTGTAATAAAAATGCACTAAAAGCATTTTTATTTACTTGTGATCCTAATTTCACCCTGAGCAAGGACCGTGGCGAGGTCTGTGAATAAATCATGTTATTAAACTGTTTTACAAGGTAATGTGAGCGGGCGGGGAAGGATCTGGTGTCTGCTGCAGTCAGTGGGGCCCTCGATTCTCCCACATGGCCCCGGTGGAAGAAGAAAAAAAAATTTCAAGGTTGAGTGGTTCATGTTTCAAATACACAGGGGTTATGGTGCAAACAAACCGTCTTGCCATCTTAGACCAGGACTCTCGCCTCTATCATGTAGTCATGCGTGTTTTTTTTTTTTTTTTTTACAACAAAAAGTCTACTAAGTGGTTGTGAGGCTCACAAAAAAACAATCATCAACTCGCTGAAGCGGTCCAACAGCACATAGCACGCAGTTCAGCTCAGGCCCCAGGGCATGATCCAGTTGACATTGCTTTTCACCATGACGGAAGTAGCCGAGGAGTGGGTCTATGCAGAGAGTCGGTTACAAACTGTAATCAAGAGCTCCTGATAGGCTTGTTTGAATATTCAAGGTCACCACATTTGATGGTATACCATTTCCTGACTTTATCTCTGGCAGAAACCACTTTGACTTCTTTTCTGTTAAGCCTCATTGGAAAACGCACAACACCTGCTCTGGCGTTTTCCTGTCGGTTAAGCACGTCGGAGCCCGTCGTCGCAGAAGGAGAGCCCGCTCAGTGATATGAATTCCCCCAGCAAGGTCACGTTTTGTTTTATAGGCTCGGAAAATTTCTCAAATAACCCGACGTGACCTGACAACCTCCAATTAAAGACTCCAACTCCCACAAGCTTTCTCCATTACATGATCAGGAGGGTACTTAGGCTCATGCAGTCAGCTCAGTTATTCATTTCTAGGATTCAAAGGGAGCGCTAATAACAGTTCTCAACAGAGTCACACAGACATAGCTAGAGTAAGGGATGTTGGGGGCCCCTCACCAGTAAAAGTAATTGCGGAATGCCGCTGGCGATGACACCTCCAGCTCAGCACTGCACACACTGATCCCAGCAATGAAGACAGTGGCCAGGCAGGCAAATTACACAGCACCAATGGCAGATTAATGCGCGGCCCTTTCATATTCTTTCTTGCTTGTTTTCACGGACAAAGATGGACATATTAATGACACAGCAGTCAGTAGTTACACAACCCGGCGGTAAGAGTCCCGAGGAATGTTCCTGGAGGCGTATTTATGACCTCAGAGGGAGACTCTGACAACCTGGCCGTTTTCGGGTTCGCTCTGCCAGCGCGGTCGCCGGCACCGTGAATCACGGGGAGAAAGACAATGGGCCCTCGCTCAACACAGCTTATTGCCACTCCAAATGAGCTGCTCGCCGACAAGTGGCAAGACAAGGCCCGCACTTTGGAATGTCCTGACGGATCTCCGATGGCAGGGTCAGAGCCACATCAGGAGCTGAGGAAGACGGATCCCCTCCGATCCACGCTGGAAGGGCTTCGCCTCCTGACTCTTCCCTCCGGGCGCTCCTCTCCGTCTTCGTCAGAAAATTTATGAGCGAAACAAACAAAACAAAACAAAAAAACTGTTTCCCGCAGAAAGGAGGCCCTCCGCAGCTCCTCCCTATGTTTGTGTCCCCTGTGATTTCCGCAGTGATCTGAACCGAAAGGCACAGAGTTTTGAGGATCAAGCTCTCAGCTGCGTTGCATTCACATGAATTGCATTGCATATTTGACTGCCTAATGATTAACTGGTTTCTCTGTGTTCACAAAGTGAGCAGTCGGTTTTTACAAAGCGTGTAGGAAAACAAATGCAAAGCATTCCAAAAACAATGTGTGCTGCCAAAAATGAAGATCAGATATATCATGTAGTCTATTCCCACATATATATTCTATGAACCAAAAGAATTGAATGAATTCAATAAAAAAAGACTCAGCAGCTAAAGGGTCATGTGGGCACAATTGTATCTATCTCTTGTATTTTCTCATTTCTTCACTCATGTCTTCACTTGATGGTTCTCTGTTCTGAAAATTTTTAAATAACTAAAATTAATGAGTTAAATCAATGACTTTGTATTATAGATGTGGAATTGTATCCCAAAGAAATACATGAGTTCATTTGTAAGAATTCATAATAAAATTCACCACAATAAATAAAAAACAGTGAAAACTATCTGTATGTACAGCAGTTGAGGGCTACTGGACAACAATCTTGTGAGTTCCTTCAGGACAGTATTAGTGGCCTACTTATAGATATGGACAAATAGCTGACTACTGTGGGCCAGAAACTGCCTATACGCAGGCGTCGCGCTAACAGGTCTTTCAATCGTTCAAAAGACGCCAGACTGTGGCGCGGAGGTTAAAACAAACCGCGGGTAATAAGGGCAATTTCTCATTGCTTAGCACTTCTCCGCTCTGGAAGGGCTTAATTGTGCAAAATTGCAAGCTGAACAAATCGCAGCTTTGAGGAGTAATGTGATATATGCAAAGTGCTTTAAATGGATTAATATTTGAGGAAACTATAAATACGGTGGGTGAGTCACTCCTTGCATCTAAGAAATATGTGGGTCTCCTAGGGAGAGTCTGAAGCAAGAAACACACTATTAAAGGAAATGGTAATATATCTGGGCGCTGACAGACGACGGGTATTTTTCTCCTAATGAACACATATAATTAACAGTACATTTGGAATTCACTTAATGACGAGAGCATCTTTTCAGCGCAAGTGTCTGCAATATGCTGGAAGCTTGACAATTAAACTAGGATTAATATATCCTTATCTTTTACAAAGAATAATAATGTTTTTTTCCAAACATCTTGAAGTCGCATCTGCACAGCACGCCGTGCTCTGTGTATGAAAAGAAAGATATCAAAAGGCAGGATGAGCATTCTAATTTTGTTGCTTTTATTTTACAGAAAAGGAAATCCTAACAGCTTAAACTAAGCTGGCAAACTCCCAATTGCTTTGATGAAAGATTGCTTCTTTTAAAATTTGCCCCGCCCATACTTTATTTCTCCTTTTCCGTACAGTTAAGGAGGAATGAGACATAAACAAAACAGGATCATCTCCTATTATCCGTCAAGTATCGCCTCAAGCAATTTCTACGAAATCAGGTTTGGATCTTTTGAATAACTTGCTATTGTGTCCTTACATTTGGTAGCCCGTCCAACAATGTCCTGATATTTATTTTGCAATTATGTGCGTAAAATATAGCCTGTGTATTGCAGCGCATATAAAAATAAACAAATTTACCGAAGTAAAGCTATTTTCATGCATGGACGTAAGGCGTACCTACTCATTTAAAAATAAATATAAATGACAACAATTTATACACTTGGTTCTGTTCTCACTAAACTGTGAGGGAAAATTGGGGGCGACAGAAACTTCTCTTTCTCTCACTCTCCCCACACAATGCCCCGACCGTGAAAATCGTCAATTGTGGCAGAGGAAAAATAAACATTTCGACGGAACGCCGCAGAATCCATTTGGTTGTCTTTGACGACGTTTGGCTCATACCTACTACGGAACGTGCTAAATTCTTAACACTTTTCGGTCAGTAGAAAGTTTTTTTTAAGTCGGAAAAGAGAACAAATGGCCGATGAGTAGTTTGCTATGATCACAATGTAAAAGGCTGTGAGGATTTTTAAGGAGGTCTGCTGGCTGTTCCGCACGATTTGAAAATAATCACCGTGTCAGTTTCACCTTTCTTATGCAAAATAGGTATCTTTGAAGGCGGATCTTTTGGCAGGTTAGTCCAGGACGGTGGTGAAGACAGAATCAAATCTGCAGTGCAACTAACAACTCGCTCTGGCTAGGTCTCGCTCCGGATTGTAACCGGCAACAAATGTAAAGTTAATTTTGTAGAGAAATTTTGTGAGCGCATGAATATTGCTTGTGGACGCACAAAGACTAGTCGCATTTGGAGGAAAACAACAGCTTACTTGACATTTTTTTGCGAAAGCTTTTAGTCGCGCACGAGTTTGAGAGCGCTGCTCGTCTCCGCTCATGCTGCAGGACGGTGGCAGGACAGCCTGCCGAAATAACGTGATTGGAAACGAGAAGTGTTTGCCTGGTTTTACACGCGTCTGCTTGGAAATTGTCTGGATTGTGTGCCGCTTTAACGGATCTGAACATTTCCCTGTGAGAGAGCCGTCTGGGGGGCAGCTGGTTCGTCCTCCAGCACATTGGATGAGGTGGACATTTACCACACCGTGGTTAGATCTTTCCCCTATAGCATTTTCGGATGTCCAGCAACAGACTGAATAACAGTTCACGGACTCTCATGGTAAGCTCCAATTATTTTCAACGCAAGTTATTTACATTTTAGTTCTAGGAGATCTCGCAGGAATTACTGTAACAGGCAATGGAAGTAAAAATTGATAAGCAATACGCTATGCTACTTTGACAGTTAAGTTTCTAAAATCCTCTTCTCTTTACTTTTCTGTAATTCTTGGGACATGTTCATGAAAGTACATACAGTCGCTTAGTTTATTTTTTTATTTTTTGCCTGGAGGAAGTTAAAACACCAGACATTATTCTAAAGAAGAAGAAAAAACAACAACTAAACATTGCCTAGTTTACCCGTATTTGGTGGAGCTCTACATGAGAGAACACTGACAAGACAATGCCTTCCTCTGCCAAACTGAGCCTCTTCCGCCTGCTCATTGCCTTTGCGCTGGGGGGCTGTGCTGCCATCAGCTCCATAGACCCGGATCGACCCGGGGAAGGAAGATGCCAGCACATAGTGATCCCCCTGTGCAAGGACATTGGCTACAACATGACCAGGATGCCCAACCTCATGGGTCATGAGGACCAGGGGGAGGCTGCCATCAAGCTGCATGAGTTTGCCCCGCTCATTGAGTTTGGGTGCCACAGCCACCTGAAGTTCTTCCTGTGCTCGCTGTACGCGCCCATGTGCACAGAGCAGGTGTCGGCCCCCATCCCAGCCTGCAGGGTGATGTGTGAGCAGGCTAGGCTCAAGTGCTCCCCCATCATGGAGCAGTTCAGCTTCCGCTGGCCTGACTCCTTGGACTGCTCCAGGCTTCCTAACAAGAATGACCCCAACTACCTGTGCATGGAGGCTCCCAACAACGGCACGGACGACCCCCCAAAGGGGGCGCACACCCAGCCGCCTGACTTCAGGCCCCAGCGGCCCAACAGCGGGCAGGAGTTCCAGATCAAGGACAGCGGCAACCGGGAGGCCTGTAGCAACCCGGGCAAGTTCCACTACGTGCACAAGAGCGAGTCGTGCGCCCCCAGGTGCCACAGCAAGGTGGACGTGTTCTGGGGCCAGGGCGACAAGCAGTTCTCCCTCATCTGGATCGCCATCTGGTCCATCCTCTGCTTCATCTCCAGCTCCTTCACCGTGCTCACTTTCCTCATCGACCCACAGCGTTTCAAATACCCGGAGAGGCCCATAATATTCCTGTCCATGTCCTACTGCGTGTACTCCATGGGGTACCTCATCCGTCTGTTTGTCGGGGCGGAGAAGATCGCCTGCGACAGGGACAACGGCGTTGACTACATAATTCAGGAGGGCCTGGAGAGCACTGGCTGCACCATCGTCTTTCTCATCCTCTACTACTTTGGCATGGCCAGCTCCCTGTGGTGGGTTATCCTCACGCTTACCTGGTTCCTAGCCGCGGGGAAGAAGTGGGGCCATGAGGCGATTGAGGCCAACAGCAGTTACTTCCACTTGGCGGCCTGGGCTATTCCCGCCGTCAAGACCATCATGATCCTGGTGATGAGGAAGGTGGCCGGGGACGAGCTGACGGGGGTCTGCTACGTGGGCAGCATGGACGTGAAGGCCCTCACCGGCTTCGTGCTCATCCCCCTCTCCTGCTACCTCATCATCGGGACCTCCTTCCTGCTGTCGGGCTTCGTAGCCCTGTTCCACATCCGGAAGATCATGAAGACCGAGGGCGAGAACACGGACAAGCTGGAGAAGCTCATGGTGCGGATCGGCGTCTTCTCCGTCCTCTACACTGTGCCCGCCACCTGCGTCATCGCCTGCTATTTCTACGAGAGGCTCAACATGGACTACTGGAAGATTGTAGCTGGGGAGCAGAAATGCAGGGACAGCGGAGGGGCCCAGGACCCCGAGGACTGCCTCATGAGCAGCTCCATTCCGGCTGTGGAGATCTTCATGGTCAAGATCTTTATGCTCCTTGTGGTGGGCATCACCAGCGGCATGTGGATCTGGACTTCTAAGACCCTCCAGTCCTGGCAGAACGTCTTCAGCAGGAAACTGAAGAAGAGGGCGAGGAGAAAGCCCGCCAGTGTGTTCACCAGTAGCGGACCCGGCATCAAGCCTCACCCGCCACTCAAAGGCCATAACACTAAGTACGAACCTGCAGGGCCCCCTCCAACGTGTGTTTGAGCCTTTTCTCTCTACAAAGAGTGCAAAAAAACCCATTCTGTTCTTTCAACATTTAAGCCCTGACTTTGATGATGTTTTGTTATTACAGTACTGTCTAAAGGGAAACATTACAGGTTCATATTTATTTTTTTATGCAAATGTCATTGAAGAAAATGCAGTGCATTAAACAGGATGCTCTTTTCATATTATGATTTATCTCAAGCAATGGGAGCAAAATTTGCTGAAACGTAAAATAAAAAGGAAAATAGTGGTTCTCTAACTGTTAAAAAAAAACTTTAAAGATATTAAAAAAGAGGGGGAAAAAACTTTTGTTTCGAGATAAAGACAATGGAATAAACAGTTTGGATGTGCCACTGGGTTGCTTGAATAATGTGCAATAGATGTTTTCCTTAGTTACAAAAAGACACAAGTACTGTAGAAACAGATTAAAGACAATGAAAGGACTCCCCTCGACAAAGGGAATGAATGGTCTGGGAGACGGAGGCCCTTGTGTTGCGTTTTGTGGCTTTTTAATGGAAATCAAGGCAGTGTCATACATGTTTGGACTGATGTGAAGAAAGAATGCTGCAGTTGAAAAGGGCTCAGGAGCGTATGGACTGCCTATTATGAAGCACATTCTAGCCATAAATAAAACAACAAGCACTAGATATTTCAAACTTTTTGTACAGACAGTTTTCCTTTGATTTGTTTTCTGTGCTTTTTGTGGCACATCAAAATATTTGTATATATTTCTAAAAAATGTCATTATTTTATAAAGAAATAAAAACATTATAGTTTTAAATGTTGGTATTTCAGAATTTCCTATATATATTTTTGTTACTATATTATATATATTTTACTGGTGGTTTAGTTCTATATTTTTTTTGAGAGTGAGCGCTTTGAACACACAACCTCCTTTACACTTCACTTTGGAAAGATTCATTCTTTAATCTGAGTTCTAATTAGATTTATTTAATTGGACTAAATTGTTTATGTTTAGGTATACATTGCCATTTCATTGCCTTAATCTATATCTCTGTCTAATTTCAGCCCACAGTGCAAATGCATAGCGTATTTGTAAAATGAATGATCATTTAAGAACGGTCACCGTTTACAGGAATCGCTGATTATTTCTTGTAATGTTGTGTTGAGGTTTAAGGAGTTTATCTAAGAGCATTATGCTAATTTTGATAAAGTATGGTCACTCATAAAATGGCAGAACTTTGGTGGGAATTGATCATCGGATATAAGCATATTTCACTGGAAGTTTGAGCATTTTAAAAATAAGGATGAAGTGTAATGATGCTCATGTCAGTTGTGTTGTAGATAACATTCTGATCAAAGAAACTCCGTAAGAACCCGGTCTAAAACTTGCTTAGATTAATGTAAACACTGATGCGGATGCGGGCATGTGTCAGGACCCGCTGTATACAGGTTCTGCCCGGGGAAGCATAGGTTGACACGCTCAGAATGTATGGACACCGGATTAGAGTATACTGGCTTCCTGGAAACCCTGGCCCAGCCATGTCCTGGGGGAGATTAACTGTGTTTAATTGTCAGTTATCACTGTGTGAATACTGGAATTGGCAGAGGTGGGATCTCACTCTGAGGTTGTTTATTAGAAAGAGGGGAGGTGACTAATAAAAAAAGTTTGATGACATCAAAGAGATTATGAACAAAGCAGTTTTTATTATTTTTGAACCAACCACTTTTGAGAGCTAGGCTTTCATATTTCACTCCCATTAAAATTAATCTATTCACTTCCATGTTGCATATACAAACAATACAGAAATGAAGGCTTTAAAGTTTGCTTGGTTTTGTTTTCCTGTTTTTCCATTTATTTGTAACTTCAAATTAGGTCAGTTTTGATGTGCAGGCTTTGATTAAAGTACACTTTCCCCCTAAAATGTCTGGAATTCAAATGCACTAACAAGAGCTCTATGCTACGTAGGTTCATGCCATTACCTTTATGGTCCACTAACCTTTTTGCTCCGCAAACTTGGGTGTTATGTTAACGTTAAAGTTTTATTTTGGTGTTATAATTATGAGAATTAATCAGTAAAACCTAACCACCTTTTTGTGACTGTTAATTGCAGCTTAAATTTGGAAAGTGTATCTTCACACAAGTTGTTCATAGCCTCTGCTCAGTGCTTCCATTAACGGTTTTATCTCAGTGGTTTATTAAAATTTTTACCTTAGATCTTTATGAAGTAAACAAGCGCTCTGTTTACTTTGAATCATTCTCACGTTACGATGAAAACATCTAAACACACAGACACCAGCCGTATTTATAGGTCAGATTATGAAAAACACTTTTTCTATACAATCTTGATATATATACCCTGTCAGTATATTGGCTGGATGGGCCTGAGTTTTATGAATCCGATTTTGTAATCTCAATCATTTACTGTATTTAAGAATTAGACTGAATAATCGTCTCCCCATCTGTTCAGCAGTCAATAACTAAACAAATGGGTTTTCTTCCACTGCCTTGCATAGCACCGATGAAAGAAATTCACAATAACATTGTATTTGGAAGCCAAAGGAAGTTTGCATCAATGTCAAACATAAAGTTCATTGATTTGGATGGTCAAAAGGGCGCCTTTTCCGTGATTGTGCCGGTGAGCGCAAACAAACAACAAGCACATCCGATAAGTAAAATAAATGAACCGCTATGTGTGTGTGGGCTTAGCTGCATCCATTCAAAAGAGGATTATGCTGCTTGCCTGGGTCTGGCATTCAGGTGGGGACAATTACAAACAAATGCATTATTTTTGCCCTTCTTTTTTTTCGTACTCTGGCAGATATTACTATAGGCACATCTGGTGCTACATTCTGAGGCCTCCCTTTGAAATGTGACTAGATCTCATTTTGAATAGCAGTCTCAAGCCTGGGAAAGTCAAATGTACATACTGTGTGAAACAATGTGTTATGAATCTCCTGAGAACTGCGTGCCCCATCTTGAAGAGAAACCGCAGCTTTCATGTGTGCAAATAGCACTTTGGGTCGGGTTGTGTGTTGTTTGGGCCTTTGGGTCTTTTCTGTTGAAACACCTGTATTCCACTGGCGGAGAACATTTGTTGTCGCTTTTAAATGTAGGCTAAGGTAAATGTCTTCTTTTGCACTCTCAAATCCAGGTTTGTAAGGATTTTTTTTTTTAGCAAAGTACATTTAACACACAACTGAACTTAAGCTTCATAGAAAGAAGCTAAAAAAACAAGACATTCCACATGTAGTAATAAACTAATCCAAGGTTTTTCAATAACGTCCTCTTCATGTGGTTGACAGCTTTGCCTACATCTAGGTTAAAAACTGCTTAAACATCACTGTACTTATGTGATTGTTAAAGCTTCCAATAACTGTGTATTCTGCTTCACCATGCTCTAAAATTTAAGCTGTGCCAAGCAGGCTTTTCTAGCTATATAAAATGTACTGATAACATGTAGCTACATAACGTGTGATTCGAATATTTGTGTGTGTTCTAAATGTGAGTTTTTCAGTTATTTTATGTTCTGTCAAAATGATCTTGAAATATGCATTGTCTCTCTAAAATAGATGACTATATACTGTGTGTTTTTGCTTTTGAGATTTTTCAGCAAATGTGCATTATCAAAAAGATACTTTGCCAAGGGAGGCTGCATATCTCCAGGTATGTATGTGTCTTATCATTGTGCAGTGTGATCTATGGGCAGTTTTATAAATGGATCATTGTGTTTGATAGTGGGAAACAAAATATTGACAGCAAAACTCATGCTGTTGAGATTTTGTTCGACTCAGGCACCCCACGGCTGCAGGAGAAGAGACATGGCAAGAGGGAGTTAAATACAGTTACAATGTCTTATTACTGAATGAATCAATGCGCACCTTTCAATATATTATATAAATACTTTCAGTACTTTTTTTTCTGATCTAATCTGTTTCCTTAGATTATCTCCTGAGGTTCACCAGCATGTAATATATTTCAGGCAATAAATTGTTGAAAGTCTTGTCAATATATATTTCAAGAGAAATATGTTAGCTAAAAACTGCACAAACAACTAATATGATTGAATCGTTGAATATTTTTTTTCAGCAAATTCATCTGAGCATTGCGTGTGAGCACATTTCATATTGCATAATATCTACAACTGACAAAAATTATATTTCTGTTGCATAACTGGCGCACGGGGTAACATGCTAAGTGGCGTGTGAAAGAGGGGAAGAGAGATGTCAAGAAGGAATCACTTACTACTAGGTGATGTTACAACTGTGGAAACTTTTTCCGCGCCGTTTGCGTTGAATTTCACTGGGGAACTGGACTGCACAGGGAATCCAAATCAATATTAAACTATTGGCCCAGACACCCTGCCTGAGGCATTCAAATCAAATCGGAATTTAATAGTTCTGTCACAAAATGGCAGTTGAGGTGTTATTTCAAGTGGGATGACAGCTGTAAATAACTAAAAATGTGGTATGACTTCCTTTCTGCTATTAAAAGTAATGATGACTAAAATGTTGCTCAGAGTAAAGCAACAGTGTCTTGACTGTGCTGATGTCAACAGCTCTCAGGCGTCTCAGAACTGTCCCCAGGCTAGGCCACACCCTCCACTCCACCATAACCTTTACTCACACTTTGATGAACCAAAGTTTATTTGTTTTTCACGAGGAATGAGTGTGAAAATGAGATTTTCACACTCATTCCTTGCGGAAAACTACTTAAAAATAAATAAATAAATAAAGCACTACTTTTCGACCCAAACAAACAATTTGCACGCAAGCTGCTTCTCTGCGAATAAAATCGTATATGCGCGGTACAATGCACTGCACTGCAGGATGAGTCTAAATATGTGCTCTCCCCCACAGGGCATTCAAGTTCCAACATCAGCCAAACCCGTTTTAACAGTCAAACACACATGACTCACTGCCACGCTGCTGCCCAATCAAAGTGGAGCATCGTCTATAGATACTTTGTGTTGCAAAAAAAATGTGAATGTTTTGGAGGGTTTCAGTCTGGGCCACCTGGATTACAGCCCCGGAGGTGTCTGAGAAGGTTGTAAATATAAATGACAGTGCTCCCCTCCACCCTCCTCTCTCCCCCGACCCTACAAACACACACACACACACACACTCCCTCCCTCCTTCCCCAGGTTATCCGGCTCTGTGTCTCAAAGCACTTCAGCTGCGGATTTTAACGTATATTTTTCTAAGTAAAAACTGAAGGGCATTTGAGACCAGCGATTCGATGAGCGGCCCAGGTCTCTTTCCCTCTCTCAGGTTTGTACAGTTAGCGTCGCAGATGCTTTGTGCTGGATCCGCCAGGCGGTTGATATCTCGACTCCTCGCCCCTCAGATGTCGCGGCATTGAAACGCGGTGATGAATGGGGCCGTCCTCTCCGTGTTGCCGCCGCCGCGGACGCTTGGTTCCGCCTCGCGCTGCCGCTATTATTTTTGCCCTGACTGGGAATGTTTTCGGGAGGGTCGAGATTATTAGACGGGGCAAGGGGCTCATTAAATGCTGTCAGTGCTGCAGCCCTCTCTCTCCCCCACCCCACCCCACCCCCCGGTGGTTCCTGGCGATTGTGCGAGAGGCACCGGTTTTTGTCTTTTCCTAGCGGGGGATCTGGCAGCAGGCATCTGGGCCGGGGCTGACGGCCCTCAGATCCGCGTCTCCACGGCCCCGCCGGCTGCTCCCCGCTGACGCCTCTCTCTCTCTCTCTCTCTCTCTTTCAGCGCAGCTCCCTCCGTAGGCCGCTAAGCTAAGCGCTAGCTTTCCAGCAGCTGCGCGCCCGGCTTCAGCTGCAACTGCCGGTGTAATTAAAACTGAGAGGAGGCCTCCCTCAAAAAGTGAGGGCCCGT
Source organism: Anguilla anguilla (assembly GCF_013347855.1). Classification (NCBI taxonomy): domain Eukaryota; kingdom Metazoa; phylum Chordata; class Actinopteri; order Anguilliformes; family Anguillidae; genus Anguilla; species Anguilla anguilla. The sequence continues at coordinate 13,424,336 of NC_049210.1, forward strand.
TCAAGCCATTTCCCTCAGTTTATTTCACCAACAGCTTTTTTTTTTTGTTTTTGTCTTTCCCCTTTCCAAACTCGATGAGTCTGCACTGCGGAGATTATGTTTATCGCGGTGCTTTTGACAGTCTTCTCTGTCTCTGTGAGGACCTGTTGGTCTGAGGCCTGAACTATGCAGGTTAACCTACAGGCTAGCCGACTTGTTGGTATCTGACGGAGGAGAAAGGTCATCGCGCGGGGAGCGTACACACAACAAAAATAAAGGAGACCTGCCTGTTTCACAGCCTGCACGGGGCAGTAAAGACAAAGGGGGGGTTGGTTTGGGGGGTGAGGGGCAGTGAAGCTGTGAAGCTGTGAAACCCAAACCTTTTGGCGTAGCTGTGAGCTCGCCGCTCCACTGAGTTGTAAAGTACATGGACAAGGTGACATAAATCAGCGCGTCTCATTGACTGGCGGTTGGGGCTGCTTCCTTTGATCAGGCTTTTTGAAGGCGGCCTGCGCCCTCATCCACCTCTGCTCCCGCAGCACCTGTTTACGAGTCGTGGCCTGCCTGCCTGCGCGGCTCTCTCTGTGCGCGCGCGCGGCTATGCGAGCTCCCGTACCCGCCAGCGGGAGATATCCCAGCAGTCACTGGGGGAAAGGGCGACTGTATGCGTCCTGATGCGCTGGTTCAATGAGAATGCCAAGCCTATGGCCATTTCTGTGACCACTCATGGTAGCCTACTGGCTGATCACTAGCGCAATTAAATGAGAATAAAACAAAATGAAACAAAAATAAAGAACTTTTCTGGTGGTTTGCGGTGGTATTGAAATGCCCTATGCCTACCTGGTGGCAGTCAAACTAAGGCACAAACCCGGAATTCGCTTGTGGCTCGAAACCGAAGTAGCTCCTTCCAAATTATCGACTGTCAAAATTGTTTTATTCAAGCCTCAGTATTAAGAACTCTTTAATTGACAGAAACATTCTATAAATGTTAGAAACACTGTGAGTATTAACAAGCATTTAAACAAAAAATCAGGCAGGTTACCTGTGAGTGTGTTTCAGCGTTTCAGCTGATCAGATATGAATTCTGCTCATATCAGCGACCAAGCAGCAATAATATAGCATGTATCACACTTTGTGAGGCCCTAGTACAAATGACAGTGCAGATGCCACCATGATTAAAAGAAAACAACATAACGAAATATGGGGAACAACATTCAAAACTGAATTTCCAGCATGTGTTGAAGCATTTGATATGCTGCATCCTCAATGTTTCCATAATTTTACCAGAAAGGGAAAAAAATTAAATCATAATGAAAATAAAGGTATTCATGATAATGCCATTAGCTGTATGATGAGAATGGTGAAATCTCTTATTTATGCGTATAATTTTTCAGGCCTCGGTACTGAAGCTGGCCCAAGATCATGCCTTGCATGCACTTCCTTTAATAACTGAAATGCGACACAGACAGATAACAGGCCGTCGGATTTAACGCAGTCAGGGACGGCGACAGCTGCATGCGCGGAGGCGTGGGGACGCAGCAATAACGAGTGCCCGGAATATTCCGGCAGGATCTCGCGTGACAGAAATGCGTCTGAATCGCCGCGGAGTAAATCCACTTATTTGCTCTGCTTCGTTCTCCCTGCCAAGCACCTTCGCGTCGTCACCCAACCTGGCTGCGTGCGGAAGCCCGCGCACGCGGACGCAACATCGCGGAGGGCCCGTTCGGCTCAAAACCGTGTGTGTGGACGGACAGGGCCGATTTAAACCGCGAGAGGACGCTTTCGACACTGACCTCAAATACGCGAAAAGGTGTTTCTCGCACGGACTGAACGCTGCAGTCTTGCACGTCTGGATGGCGCACTGCTTGCGGCGCTAGGTGCTGCTTCTGTCCCACCGGCAGCCACGCACGCCCTACCCACTGCTCTCTTTGCACCGCAGCACGGTGCCCTTTGACTGTCAGAGTTGACGGTAATTACATAAGAATCTGATCTCTCCACTGACAACAATGAGCACATTCCCCATAAGGTGGGGGCAGACTGGGGAGTGACAGAGTGTGAGGAGGGGGGTGTGGGGGGCACCTTTTTCAAATGTATAGTGCTTTGTCTTTCATGCTGTCTCCTGATCAAACAAGCGTTTGGTAGCGGCCGAGGTGCTGAGCCTCGAATATGTTTATTTGCATTTTCTCCTGTTAAGGAACAAACAGCTGGGAGTTAGAGATCAGGCAGATTACAGTCCACAGGAAAAAGATCCACCCTTACTTCAGAGCCACTGCAAACAGACACCCTACCACCCCCCCAGCACACACACACACACTCCAGCAGCAGCTCCTAGGCACTACCTCTTTCGACGGTTAAGCGGTGAGATCAGAATCAACAGCAGAGAGAGCACACTATTTACATAAACCAGTTTTTCTTTTCTTTTCCCCCATTTGCATGGAGCTCTCTCTCTCTTTCTTTGCAGACTTCTTACAGGATCTCCCTTTCTCTCTCAGTGTTTTTTGGGATGAATTGCTCTCAAACAATATAACTGAAGCACCTGCAATTGCAATTGTTGCAACTGCAGTTGTTGTTGCAGTGTCTTATTTGTCTCTTTACCAATACCCAATGAATTGGCAAAGAGACAAATGAGTAGTCGCAACAACAAACATGTTTGTCTCCACCACTGAAACAACATTCCAAAAATGCTAAAAGGCAAAGAGGGCTACAACACAAATATAACATAGCATACATCACAGCACCGGTATTGGTATTGCCGCTTTGTTTGAGACTAAATTGAGCTTTTTTTAGTCTTCTGTTAGGGCGAATACTCCCACTCATACACCCCTTCACCACAATGTTTTTTTATTTTTTTTAATCTATCTTGCAGGAAAAAGACCGCAAGAAAGTGGTCACTCTGGGTAAACGTGCAACTCCCTTCCACTGCAACAAAGGGGAAAACAACCCGCGATAGCAGCGCGGGGTTTAATGGGACAGGAAGTTTATGACAGAGAGCGGCACGCACGGCGCGTTTGATCACGGAGGAGAGGAGTCGGAAGGAAATGCAGCGTTAAGAAATGAGGGAGAAGTATAACTAATACTCATGGGCACCCGTACGCTAAAATGAGGCAGAATGGGTGGAATCCACAAAGGAGAGTGACTTGAGATTCTGTGCGGAGGGGGGATGTGAATAGCCTGGTGTCAGCTGGAAGCAAGGTTTTCGCCATGGTGACTTAGCAGTGCAGGATTGTGCCTCTCTAATCTGCCACCCTCCTAATCCTCACAGCAAAGTGTTCAGATAATAAAACCCATCAGAATTCCAGTGCCCAGGATCTCATTACTGCTGCTGCTGGGGAAGGTTTTCCACCCTCTCTCTTTCTCACACATGCACTCACAGAAACATACACACACACACGCATGCATACTCACAGAAACATACACACACACGCATGCATACTCACAGAAACATACACACACACATGCATGCAGGATTACAGAAGCATACACACATGCATGAAGACTCACAGAAACATATACACATGCATGCATGCACACTCACAGAAACATATACACACATGCACGCATACACACTCACAGAAACATATACACATATGCACCTGTGCATGTGCATAACACACACACATACACACACAAACAGGCACACTCACCTGCACACATAATTACACACACAGGTGTACACTGACATGCACAGCACACCCCACATGCATGATATGCATGCACACACAAATGCAAATACACACAGCACACACAGGCACCCCACTTTCTTATTCAAATATATATGAGCATGCACACATATCATGTATACCACACACGTCATACAGGGCCGTACACATATACACCCAAACATTCAAACAAACCTTCTTCGGCAAACACAAACACATAGATATAGGCTACACATGCAAGCACATGCCGAAGCAACAGAGAAACACACAAAGAAACAACAGAGCATTATTTAAAGGATAATTCCTTTTTTCAACCTGGGTCCTTTTTTTCAACACCACCATACTTTATGCACACTATTCTGTGCACATGAAAATATATTGTTTACAGTGGTGTGTAGCTCATCTTTATAAGATAATGTGGAAAATCCAAAACCTAAACCTGTTGTAATGGCTGATTATTCATTATACTATTACGAGGATGCTGTTGACTCTCTTCACTTTGATGGCCACACATTTATTTGAACAGGATTTATGATTCATTTTCACTTCCAAATAAGATATTTAGATATACTGGACTTGTTTGTGGAAAATTTAACCTGTATTTTGATATGCCCCATAGGCACCATCTGTTGAATGTGGTTTTAAATCTTTTTTTTTTTCTTAGTTCTAAAGTTTTTCTTCTTAATTGCCAGTGATAATTGTCTGATGCCTGTTCCCCCAAAAACAGTATGTACATCTAGGCACTAATACTGGGTGACATCTTCATAAACCCCTTTTGACCTTTTAAACCCTTAATTTACAGGTTGGATGGTGACATCAAAATTATGGATGTTAAATATATGACCAAAATCCTTAATAACTGTAAGGGATTGTGGTATATCTTTTGTTTTTCCTCCCTATACCAATGGCTTGCACAAATGTAAATTATATATAACCAGCCATCCCATTTAAATAGCAGATATTTCCTAAATTAAGGTGGTGTGTCTATACAAGTTTAACCTTTTACTTTTCCAAGCGTTTGACCAGAATGTCTCCAGCTGAAGAATGTCCTCCCAGCTCCAGGGGGCGCTGTGCCTGGCTCTGGCTGTGCGAGGAACACTATGAAAGGGACATTGTGACCTGAAAATGGAGTGCGGCTCCATTGACAGGTCTCAGTGTGAGAAGCGCGGTGGAGGGGAGGGAGAGCTCACCGGGAGGTCTGCACCACTCCCAAGCACAGCCGAGGAAGAATGCCTATGGCTCACACAGACGAGTGCTTAAAGCAGCTCTCAACAGACTGCAAAGGCAGATCACATGAAAGGAAGCTACACATTCAACTGTCAAAGTATATACAAACTCTGAGGGGAAAAAAGCTATAAAAACCAGACACTGGTCCACAAACACACCTGAGCAAAACTTTAGCTTACCGTTTGTGCAAGACCATATCGCAAACATGATTGGCCCCCTACACCACAGTGTAATTCAGTGCTTAACAGCGCAGATAAGGATCACTGGATGTTCCTTGTCCGTTATCATTTTGCGCGATGAGTCGCTAAACGCGGCGGGTAAGCGTACGGCGGGACAGGTGGAGAAGCGGCGAGGAATCGTCTTCGCGAGGCTGACTGAAGTCCTGTCAGCGCGCGCGGGGCGAGGGCTCCCGCGTTTCCTCCGCGACGCAGACGCCGCGTCGTCTGCGTGACAGATGACAGCGCAGCACAAGGAGAGCTCGGAACGCGACAGCTCTCCGGAGCGGCGCTGGCAGGCTGCGGCGCCGAACCCTGTCCGTCAGCGAGTCCCTGACTGAAGCGCTGTTTTCAACAGCCATCGCGGCTCCTAGCCACGGGCCCCTCGATGCCGTGTCGCACGTTGCACGTCGCCCCCTTCCGGCGTCGGGGCTGTTCGCGGGACGCCGTGAGAACGCAGTCGTTTGCAGTTTCCTCGAGCGGTTGTGTTCGCTCGCCCTCGGGTTCCGGGCATAGGTCCGCTTTGCATATCTCTGGTGTCCAGGGTTTTAGCAGGATGCAGTCAGGTAGTACAAATCCCTTCAAAAAACACAGTACTTTACAGAACAAACTGGTGAACTGTCAACAGTGTTTACATTATGCAACATAAATTGCTCTACAACTGTTTCCCAAAATGATGTGTGACCGACGCCAGGCAGGAAGCCATTTGGGTAGGATTCGAGTCTGAGAGAATATTCTTTGCTAACACTGGGGTGACAGTGATGCCTAATGGTTATGGCCCTGGCCTTATAATTCAATGCTTGTGGGTTCAATTGCTAGCTGGGGTACTGTCATTGTGCCTTTGAACAAGGTACTTGACCTGAAGTACTTCAGTAAATGTCCAGATGGATTGTATGCAAAAATGTCATCTGGGTAAGTTGCCATGGATATCTGTGAATTGCGAATTTGAAGTAGGCCTACATGGTTGAGTTTGAACATGTCTGATTAAAAAAAGATTGTGTGGTCTTGAATAATCAGTGCAAAAAAGAGGAGATTTAAACTTTCCGAAAGCTGGCACACACTAAGATTTCCTGTTCCTGATAACGACAATTTAGCCAATGGCGGGAGCGAGTAATCTGCTAAGAGCTGGCCGGCGCTAACTTATCGCACAAGGCAACGGCATGAAAAACACACTCAGAGTCTGTCTGGACAACAGCTGTGCAGAGTAAAGTCAAGGGCAGGTCCTGCGCATGCTGTTCTCTGTTACCTAGGGCACATTCCCTGTACAGTACCTTTCAGTAAAATTTCCTTCAATCCAGCTTCCAATAGTTCTGCTCGCTAAAAAACATTTTTGAAATTCCTGCCATTCCCCGCTTCACCTTTTCTTATGCTAACGTTCTTTAAAAGTGTGTGCGAGTGTGTGTCAGAGGATACACAAAATATTGACCAGAGACTCCCCCTCAAGGCACTGAAGTACCATTGTTGACCTTCAAAAGCACATGCGCTATTTGTTGATGCAAAGTTCTATCAAAGGGCAAAAAGCACTCTACAACTTGACACAAAATGTCTGACTCCTGTTCCTCAGGCGGTGGTGTTGCTTTGGGCCCTGGTGTGAGGAGAAGAAGGTTGCAACTCCCATTCCCGCTATTGAAGGAGAGGACTGAAAGTGAAGCAAGGAGAGATGGATGTACCCCCATTAAGGGCTCTTTTCCTCTAAAGAAAATAGCCTTTTGAGATGAATGAAGTGAGTAGAAGGCTCTGGTCAAGGGAGGTCAGAGTGGACTCAGAGGGACTCCCATGTGAGTGTAGGGACTTTGGAGGGTGTGGGGAGGGGGCGAGTCAGTTCATTGATATTCAAGGATTTGACCCGGTGACAACGGGGATGTCACAGGGGTTAAGACAGCCTTGCCTCTCCCCATTGTCCCCCGCGAAAAAAGCAGAAGGGTCTCCGGCAGCCCGCTCCCGTCCGCGAGGTTGTCATGGTGAACACGCCGAGCGAGCAGCACTTCGTCACAGTCATGTGGGCGCTTTCTCTTTTTTTTTTTCGCCTCCCCCGTGCTTCGCTCTGGGCCCGGCGAGGAAGGCTGCTTTTCCCACACAAAGGCCCCGCGGATTCAGAGTCGCCGCGGCGAGGACTCGGACTGCCCCGCGCTCTATGGGGGAAAGATCAAAAACGGCCATCTCCCCACAGGGGCTTGTCAGCTCGCGCACAAAGAAAAACACGAGCGCCCTCCCCTCACGAAAAGAGAGAGAGCCACTGTCCGTGGGGTGTGGGTCCCCAGAATCTCGGGATCCACGTAAAGAGGTCGAACTGCCGCGGCAAAGGAGCGCAAAGTGACAACCAATCACATCCTCCGCTCTTCCTCAGAGGAGGAAGTGATTATCCCTCTCACTTCCTGTGTTCAGAAACCTGCCCTGGGTGCCACAAAGTGCCATCGCACTTCATTTCTCACTTTTCTATTTCAGCTCCATTCCATTCCGTGTCCATTCTGTGCTCACAAATTCTTTTTGTTTCATACGTTGCGCAAGTCGCTATTGATTGATGGCATCACTGCCGGCTTGCCAGACGACGGTGACATCTTGACAGGAAAATATGCCGTCGAACCTCATGTCAGCCGCGCGAGGAGAACGCGGTGATCGCTGCGATCCGAGAGGGCGACTCTCAACGCGGGGCATGCCTCCGCGCTCCACCGCCTCACCCCAGGTGAACCCGTCAGCTCCGGTAGCTGGCACCTCGGCGATCACCTGACCGGAGCGTAAATCAGGAGAGAGCGCGGCAGGAGCCCTGAAGCGACTCTGACGGGCGCCGCGCGAACAGCGACACGTTCCCCTGCGCGCCGTTCCAGGCCCCGCCATGGGCGTACGGAGACCGGCGTGCCAAGGACCGCACCCGGTCCGACCGGTTCGGCGCCGATGAGTCAACCGGCAGTGTTCTCGAGACTTGCGTTACCGCTGACTTCAATGTGAGTCCCGTGTGATATAGGTATGCCAGCCTCATAGCTAGCATTCTTTGTTTGTTTGACAGCTATTATCAATGAGCCATGGCAAACACAAAAACGGATTGCCAGATAAATGAAAGTGTTAACAGAGACTGCTTGCGAGAGGTATTGTGGTCATTGCTATCATATCATTTAACACATCAGAAAGGTTAATACTCTGAAAATGGGGTAAGGAGGATTACCTGATTATCAAACTGGTGATACTTGCTAAATCTGATTAGGTTGTTTTACTCAAGATTTTAGTGGTACTACTAGCAGTTAAAGTAACAATACAAGTAACATAAGAAATATTTGTAGTAGCAGCAGTAGTAAAACCTTTATCTCCCTATCTCGGATGTACTGTGTTTTCTGAAAAGACTGGCTTCCTTCTTGGACAATAGACCACTTGAGCAATGTGCAATACACAGGCAAATTCTGAACAGCTCTTCAAAGCAGATTGGAGGACTGTCGGCTGATCCTTTGACCCTAACACAGACTCTGCAAGGTGCCCACTATGATAGATCCTGTTCACCAGCAAGTTAAGAGAAAATGCTGAGTTGCACATTACTTGAAGGGAGAAAAGGGTGCTGACAAAGGAAATGAAAGTTGTGAGTTTGGCAGCGTTGTCACATTCTCTTAAAGGCAAAAGAAATCCTTATTACCATTAGATTCACACATCATTTGTTCCGCTGAAAAAAGCAGACATGGCTTTAGAGACAGTATCAGCTCTCTGCTACAGACGGAAAAAAAAACAGGATTTGCTTCTCTTGAAAGCTGCACACAAATTACACGCACCACCCTCTTTCCATTGCTCCACTCCTCTCTCATGTGCTATTTACCAAGCTGTTCTCTCTCACTCTCTCCCTCCCCATCTTACACATATCCACTCTCAACCTGTCTCTCTCCCAATACTCTTATCCTCACAATATCTCTCTACCTCTCATTCTCTCTCTCTCTCTCATACATACACACACACTGTCACCTGTCACTTTCACACAAACTCTGAAGTGTTTTTCATTTATGATCTTGCTCATTTGTCTCTCACGAACACACCCACTCATCCATATACACACTGTTCTACCACACACATGTGCATGCACACATACTGTTCGCTCATTGTCTCTCTCTTTCCCCCTCGCTCCCTCTCTCAGATGTTATGTTTTCTAGAATAGAATTCCAGCACATCAGTAGTGCTTTCTCTCCATTTTTTTTATAAAGCTTAGCACAGGCGCACTCTGATTCTCATCATAAGTTGTATGATCTTTTTCATTTCAAAGGAAATGCCAGTTACTCAGAAGTATCTCACAACATCATTTAGACAAGAAAGAAATGTCTGCAACATGCCTATAGTTATCTTTGTAATCTTTGCAATATCACATTCCACGTTCTTTTTTCATACTATTCTGTATTCCTTTCCAGGGCGAGTCTTACTTCGAATCCCAATCACGCTTTCGTAAACAGATAATTTGGCAACAACAGAAACGTTGGAGAGAAGAGGAAGGCGACGGGAGCCATTTGCTCTTTGACTCTAATTTGGTAAAGTCTTCCTCTCCCAGTAAGTGATACGAGCCAAGGACCTCACCGCTCTACTGGTAGTGTTTACCACCCCTGCTATGCAGATGATAAGCGCTGAGGCTTATTTCCGGCCCCTGTAATCTCCATGTGGCAGCCATTACTTCCCCGACACTGGAACCGCTCAATTAGCTTGACCAAAACAGCCGGCGTGAAACTTTCAGAGTTACCGGCAGTCTGCCACACACCCTAACGCCCTTATCTTCCTCACCCTCTGGGGCGTACTGATGGGTCAACGAGATATACTCCTACTGGCTTTCATTGTTTAGATAAGCTTGGTTCCATTTTCATTTGATTGCGCGCCAGCTTAACTAGGCTATATGTAATTATTCACATTTCAGCATGTGAAAGCAGTTATCGTAAACACAAATGAGGGCACACACAAACGCGCATACTTTTTTTGGGCAGGTAGGAGATGCTTTAAATTTTCACCATCAGATGATTCACTGTCATTTCTGCTTCAAATTACATACGGAGACAAACATTCTTTTGCACCTGGTTGCAGCAAGTCAGAACGATTTAAGAGTGGAAACTACACTAATCATCACCTTTGTCATGAGTAATCATGTGTTAAAATGTTTCCAAACATGTTTCCGTAGTTTTGTTACAGCCAATGCAGGTGGACAATTTCTAGAAATACGAATTCTGTAAATCTCTTTCCGAAAAAAAAAAAACACTGAAAGGTCTCCCAACGTGTTTTTTTTTCTTTTTACGCTGCAGGCTCTTGCACAATTTTCTAGAATTTTCACCGAGAGAATGCACAATATGTGGCCTGCCGTACAATCACACAGGCCCTCAGGGGACCAGATAAGTAGAGAGTCCTTTCAAGTTAAATGTTTAAATAACAAAAATGTCCTCATGGGGTAACTGTACACGGGCAGATTCAGAATTGATTGCTCTACAAAAGCAAGGTATGCAGCTTAGGCCTAAGCCATATATCCAATTATCAATACAGCTGTATGAAGAAAGGAGAAAGTGGTTACACAGGCACTTAGAAGTGTGATGGTTCAACTGATTAGAGATTAGATACGAAAGAATGGATGGTAACAATGTTCTTGTTCAACACATTATTATATAAAACAGGCAGAGTACCTCTTTAAAGGTACCATTCAGTGAAATACATTGTATGAACACTGAACAATAGTCTTCTGTTACCATGTATGTGACTAAAGCATGTTACCATAATGTGCATACAGTGCCTTGAAAAAGTATTTCCCCACTTCCTGATTTCCTCTATTATTGAATATTTAATTTAAAGAAAAGGGTTATCAAACACCCATATCACTCATGTGAAAAAGAATTTGGCCTCTTAGTTGCTTAATCAACCAGTTAACCAAATTGAATTGATAATTAAATTCAGCTGATTGAACACAGCCAGGCTTGATTACAGCCACCATCATCATTACCATCAGAGCGAAAATAGTCACCACAAAGTTTCTACAATCATACAACGAATCATACCATGCCACAATCAAACATAATTCCAAAAGAGATGAGAAAAAAGTTATATATAAAATAAACATATCAGTCTGTAAAGGGTTACAAAGCCATTTCTACGGTTCTGGGAGAGCCATTATCTCCAAATGGAGAACATTTTAAACAGTGGTGAATCTTCCCAAAAGTGGCCGGCCTGCCAAAATGTCTCCAAGGGTGCAGCAACAACTCATCCAGGAAGTCACAAAGATCCCAGAAGAACATCAAAAGAACTGCAGGCCCTCTAGCCTTAGCTAAGGTCAGTGTTCATGACTCCACAAAAAGAAAGAGAATGGGCAAAAATGGGAGTCATGGGAGAGTAGCAAGGTGGAAACCCCTGCTAACCAACAGAAACATCAATGCTCATCTTACATTTGCAAAAAATCTACTGGATGTCCCCAAGGCTTTTGAGATAATGTCCTATGGACAAATGAGTCAAAAGTGGAAAAAGTTGGGTGACATGGGTCCTTTTATGTCTAGCTTAAAGCAAATACAGAATTTATACAGTAAGAACATCATAAAAACAGTCAAAAATGATGCTTTGCTACCTTGCACCCTGGACAATGTGTAATTATTGCAGGAACCATGAATTCTGCTCTGAACCAGAAAAGTTTAAAGGAGAATGTCCGGTCATCTGTCCATGAGCTGAAGCTGAAGCATAATTGGGTTATGCAGCAAGACAATGATCCGAAACACAAAAGCAATCCAAAACTGAATAGCTGAAAAGCAACAAAATTAAAGTTTTGGAATGGCCTAGTTAAAGTCCTGACTTGAACCCAATAGAGATGCCGTGGCAGGACCTGAAATGAGCAGTTCATGCACAAAAATTGCAAAGAAGCGTGGGCTAAATGTGAAAGACTGATATCAAATTGTAGTGGTTGGTTATTGCTGCTAAAGATGGTGCAACCAGTTATTAAATTTTGGGAGGTATTACTTTTTCACATGGGTGGTATGGGTGTTTGATAACATTTTTAATTAAATAAATGAAATAGTAATTTAAAAAATGTGATTTGTGTAGGTTCCCTTTGTCTAATATTACATTTTATCTAAAGATCTGAAACCATTAATTGTGATAAATATGCAATAATAGAGGAAATCAGGAAGGGGGCAAATACTTTTTCACAGCACTGTATACATACAAAGTCAGCTAAGAAATTTATCATGGTAATATGGGAGCTTAATTAAGGCTTGTACTACATACTGTATATTTATATTTTATTATACTTTAGAGGTTTTGTACTGCATGTGTTACTTTATGGGTTTTTGAGAGACTGTTCATAGCCCACAGAGAAGTTTAAATGATAGTACTATTGCTACCACCATTATTATTACTGCTGTTACTACCATAGGCATAAGTTCCACATGTCACTGGCTCTTTTTCAACAGTCATGGGATGTAAATTTTTCTGTTAAAAAAAGTTCCAAAAATAACTTTAAACACCACTAAGGCTGCATGTGAAACGGTCCTAGGACCATATGTAAAAAAATGCTTGTGTATGTATGATTTCTGGGTAACATTTGCTGCTGTTCCAATAAAAACCATTGTTTGTTTCTAATTACAAAAATGTGGCACTAAGGACCATGTTAGACTACCATGGGATACCATGTTCAAATGAAAGGCTTATGAAAGCAGTTAGACACAACTTCCCCCGGCTTTGCCATAAACCACTCAGGCAGTTTATGATAATAGAAGGAGGTTTTGAATGCTGGGGGAAGATATTTATTTTATTATTATTTTATTTAATCCGGGGAGACACAACATCTCCCTCAGTTCAGAGACAGGACATGACCCAGAATGGCAAGACATGAGTTTGCCCTACACTGTTCCTTAAAAAAAGAGCAGGTGCACAGAAAATTAAGCATTAAGATCAAATGACGCATGGTAACGACTCATATCATGATCATATATCGTTCATCAACATAGTATCTCATCTCTTCACCTGTGTGTAAAATAACATGTATTTTTCCTTGATTGCAGAGCTCAGGAGTACAGTGACAGAGGGAAGCTACAGTGGGACCGTGTGACAAATAAGGATCAGACAATGCGACCCAAGTGTGTCCCTTGTGCACGTGCTACCCTCAGCTGTCCTCACTGGCACGCTGGTGAACTCAGAGTGTGCACCAGGACACCCCCTTGCACGGGGGTGACCGCGCTTGTGAGACACAACTGGCGCATATGCTTTTGTTTGGGTGCACATGCAAGGGGAGAGAGACGGGGGCTCCGCTGATGCGTAAAATCATCAGACGGGCTGGAGAGGAGCTTTTAACAGGTTCCAAGGACCATGGCTTACTTTTTAAATAAAACATAAACAAGGAAAAATATCAAACCCATTAATCTTTCATTAAGCTAGCCGGATAAAAAAGAATCGCTTAAAGTATCATTCGTTACCATCACTGAGAGAGCACAAGCCCCCCTGCTAACATCAAAGGGTTCTCAAAAGAAAAAGGGAGAGAGAGAAAGTCAGTTAACGGCGTTTGGCTGGGAACCAGCTTGTAGTTCAGTTTTAATTTTCTCTGACTCATAACGGGGACGAGGAAATAGAAAAGCAGGACTAGGAGGTTTCAGAAAAGACCAGACCTGTTCTGAAAAAAAAAAAAAGACAGAAGAAACGCTCACGTGTCGGGTAAACAAACAATGCAAGGAGATTCAGCGATTGCTCGGCATCTCTTTGATTCCCTCGTGCTCCTGCGTCACATTCTGGGATGAGGGTGCTGGGCCGGGAAGTGGCGGGTGATATTTCAGGCGATATTTCAGGTTACTCTTTATGACATCGAGCTGCGCTTCGACATTTCATCCGTTTACCGCCATTTGGCCATTCATCTTCTTGGGCGCTATTTGGGTTGTGGGGTTGTGTATGTACATGTGTGTGTGTGTGTGTGTGAGTGAGAGAGAGAGAGAGAGAGACAGAGAGAGAGGAGGGGGGATTGTTTGCCACATACTGGCTTCTGGAGGCAATCACATATTTCAGCAGCCCTTCCTTTTGAACCCCTGCCACAAAGCATCATTAAAAATGTAAATCAAATATGCCATGCCACTGGTAGGCAAAAGCCACAATTATGACTGCCAAAAATGTGAAATGCCAGCCTTGGTTTCGCTGACAGAAGCAATAGGGGAGCACTTAATCTCATCACACCTGCGCAGGGCCGATATGATCCGAATCAAGCAATCTCTTTGTTGCTGATCCAGTGAGGTGGGCAGGTAGCGGGAAGCGACGCGGAATCGCGGGGGCGGCCGCGCGGGCGTACGGCCGCCGTCGCGTCGGGAACAGACGAGCGTGTTCCCGATTTCCGACCTCTCGGGGGCCCGGATGCCCCCTCCGATCGGGAGGTTCCCCCCCCCCTTGTTTGACTGCGGCGCCGCATCTCTGCGAGGGGGGCGTCGAGACGGAGCCGTCGTTCGGTAATTGAGCTGAACACATCGGCGGATGAAAAGGGCAGATGAGCGGGGCGCGGACTGCCCGTAGCGTTAATGAACAACAAGATCAGACGTTAATTATCAGGACAATGGACTCATTAGGTAATTATTTAACATAGTTCATTCAGCCCCGCATATCCCCCTCCCCCCCATTGAAATTGCAGAGCACAAAGCAATCGACCACCGACACAACACAACAAAAAAATAATTACAAACTAGCGCTATCATACATCATGGTCATTTAATCGCCATCATTAACCTGTAGACTAATGTTTGTAGGATAGGTATGCTTTATCAAACTCTACACTGAACATAGACCTATAGGTGAATACAGAATGATTTTTCTCTGCACAAATGATACTAGTACCATTTCAGAGAGAACGAGGGCCCCACTGTCAGTCACAAATGTACCATAAAGTATATGTTCACTGTGTCAGAGGTGATATTATTTTGAACAGTCGCTGTGAAGTTGATGGGTCTGCGCTGCCAGAATTGTCACAACCTGTCCGGGAGTTCACAAGCAGTTCAACAGAAACTTCTTCCCTCTCCTTTTCCACTATGGCACAAATGTATTCATATCCGTGATATGATATGACAGTTTACTATCACCGTAACCCGTCATTTGTAAGCTGTCGGATAACAGAATGACACTCGGTATGCATAGTTTCATTTAAAATAAAAATAAAAAAAACAAACAAAAGAAAAACAAATAAGAATTTGAAGTGATAGATGGCAAAAAATGTTTTATGCTGATATGCTTATTTCAACAATATTCCAGTACGATATCTTCTCTCCCCATGGTCCTCCTTTTAAAGCATTTTTTTCTGAGTCTGGCCTTTAATGTGAATGCAGCCATTTTCTGCCGTCGGTGACATCTCCTGCCTTTTCTCTAACTTTTATTTTTGGTCTCCTTTTTTGTCGTTTGAAGATGGAAGAATGCCTTGGCTGGGGTGTCAAGTAGGTTAATAACATGCAGTGGATTAAGGTTTCAGTTTAGTTCCACACGCAGCTGAATCATAGTGTAACTGATTTATGCGGAGGAAAATAACAACTAAAACCTCTTTTCGATGAGCTTGAGTCTCGTGCGGCACCCTGTGCATCCATGGGGGATGTGAAATTGTAATTCAGGTTAATATTTGTGTAGGGCAGGATAGGGAAACGTATGGAAATGTATACTCACCAGACCCTACGTATTTCAGACGAAGTCATGCTTCTTACAGGATTAAATGTAGCCGGATGATTTCCTTTTTATTTACAGCCAAAGCACTCAGTCTGACCAGAGCTACAGTATGCAGTGCTGACACCATTCAAAGCAGCCTTCAGAACCAAACTCTCCAAGCTTCAGATGGCTTTGCTTGTGTTTACTCTGCTCAATTTTTCACACAGTCTGTTCCAGATATGTGCAACGTAGGCCACTCTTGTAATAGTTAGGATTTTGATTCACATGGGACAGTTTGTCTATTTTCAGTTGGCATGTTCAGCAGTAACATACTGTATATCTGTGCACTGAATGATTCCATCTCAGAAGATTTAGTCTGTTAAGTCATCAGCTGGCTTTTAAGATGCTGGTCACAGTGGGACGGTTAAACATCATTTAAAAGTGAGACTTGTGAAGTTTTTGGAAGTCTGTGAGTTAAAAGAAACTGGGCTCTTTGAGGGCTCCACCAAGCACAGAGGAACTATAATTGCTATTGCTCTTTTCATTTTGTTTTTCTTATCTAAACTAACACCACAACATCCACTGTGACTGGAACACTCAGAACTTGAAAAGATGGTGATATTATTATTCAGACTTTCAAGATATAAGATGTCAGAACAGTGATTAAGGGGAAAAAAAGGTCAGATGTATGGGGAATCACAGAACATTTGACCGCAAGGGTCTTTTCTTTTTCTCTGTGAAGACTGAGCGGGGGAGCAGCTTGTGTACACCCTGGCTAAATGCTAAATATTTTAATTGGCCTGAAGATGTTACAAAAGTGTGTTTTTGGTACAGCTCTCCTTTGTTAATCTGGAGATGTGATGTTTTGGGACAAACAGGGGATAAAACGAGAAGGTCCTGTTGCTAATGAGATGCTGAAGCGGTGGGAATGATGGTTTTAATTACTGCCGAGGACTGCCGCAAAGAGGGATCGCTGAAGAGCATGCTGTGTGTCTTGGGTTGGAAGTTCAGACCGATGCCAGTCATGCTGAGCCTGCACGCCTTTGATGCTCACTTCGTTTTTTGCTTCAGCCCCCCCCCCCCCCCCGCCCCCCCCCCCGCCGCCTCCCCCCCACACCACCCCCCCACCCCCCCACCCCCTTCCTCCTTATTAGATTCTTGCTGCAAGAAAATGCTTCAATGCACCTTTGTTCAGAATCATGCTTCGGATAAGGAGAGGCATAAAGGGCAAAACCCCAGCCTAAAACCTGACACAGTTTCGGCGACGCAGAGAGCAACTTTATCTTTTGTGGCAGCAAAATCAGAAGCACTTCCTTTGTGGCAGGGCTTTTTGTCAGATTTTTTTTTTGCGAGGAGAGAAGGGGTGTGTGCGCTGGCTGGGGTGGGGGGGGGGTGAGGGGGGAGCAGGGGGTGGCGGAGGCTGGGGGGATGAAAAGCTTGCATCATCAGGGTTGGCGTCAACGTATCTGGCGGCGGCTGCGTCAAAGCGCTCCACGCCGCCCCCGAACCGACCGCGAGCCAAAAGCGGAGAGAGAGAGAGAGGCGAAATCGCCCGGTTTCAGGTTTCCTGCGATTGGGTTGACCGCCTGTGCAATTAAACATAAACAATCTTAGAGGATTCCCCCTCTTCTTCTTGTGCAGCCCCGATACCGAGCGCCCGCCTTTTTTCCCTCTGAAAGGTACAGAGGCACAGATAAATAACCAAAGGCACCGTGTGGGAATGAATGGCGCTCGGCTCACGGTGAGCCCAGCGGGAGGGTGTTGCTACGCGTCCGCTCTGTGTTCCCCTGCAACCCAGCTGTGGCCCGTCTCTTTGTTGACTTTAGAAAGATCACATGGCGTCCTATTGGAGACCTGCTCGGAGGGGGGGAGCCCCTCTGCAGGACATTTTTTCTGGTCAACATTAACTCCTCCGCTCATGCGGTTCTTCCTCGCCCCGGTTTCAACACACGGAACGGCAGAACAGCCCGCTCGTGTTTACACTCGCAGGCAAAGCACATTCTTCAAGGTGCATGGAGAAGTTTGTGATCTGTTGCTCTGTTGTCTGAGTGTAGGCTTTCGCTTTGCCCCTGTCTGACCCAAGGCTGTGTGTTCCTTGTGTCTACAGGTCTCCCTCAGAAACATACTGGATAGATAAATCATGTTCTCTCTTGTTTTGGCAGGTGAAGCTTCCCTCTCCTTCCAAAAATGGCTTGTAAACTTGAGAGGGAGAGAAGAGAAGATGTCTGTCTCCAATCAAGTGTGTGACACCTACCAATTAGAGAGGTAAATTAATGAGTATAAATTTTTTAAAGTTTTTAAAAATTAGCAGTAAGGTACAAACCAAACAGACTATCCTTTGGTAGTGCTTGTATCGTGGTGTTACATATTGCTTGTGTCCGACACTGATAATATCTTGTGCAGAAAAAGCAGAGGTTGTTTCAATCCTTGTAACCTTGGGAGGGCTTGAGGTTTATCCGTTGCCTTCTTTCAACTAACAACTCCCAAAACACTTTTAGCCTTCAGCTGAGGTGAGGATTTAAACACAACTTGTGTTTTTTATCCATTGACAGCAAAGGGATTGCTTCTTTGCCAAACACTACTCTAGAAGAAGGAAGTAGTAGTTGCAAACATTTTAGCACTGTGCTGGAAGTGAATGTAGTCTTCGTGTTGGGAGCACATAGGGAGCTTCACCTTCATCCTCTGAGAGTACTCTGATGTAACAGTACAATGATAGAGAGTGAAAGGCTGGTTTCAACAGAGTCTGCTGCTGGCTACGGGGGGCAAATGACCATAGAATAGAAGACAAAACATGGCGGGATGAATTACAGCATCCTAAACAGTATGATACTTGCACTTGTAACTCCGGCTGAAATTTGTGGACTCTTCCAATACACTTGGCCATGAGCCAGTGACTATTTCCTCATCTACTGCCTACAGTAGAGAGTTAGCACAGAATGGATAGGAAGTGTTCCTCTCATTGATGACAACGGGTAGCGTATCACCGGGGTCATACAGTAAAGACCAAGGCTCGACCCCGAGGCTTCGGGGCTCAGTCTACGTAAGTGCATTTATCAACTACGCCTCTTGGCAGCACTTTACATACAATACATTGCTTTATATTTTGTCATTTCACAAGGGCCATGGTGTTCTCATGGTATGAACAGAAAACAGTAGCGGGATTGTTTCGCCTCAACGGGAGCACATTGTGAACACAAGGCTTTCCTGCCATTGTCCCAGCAGGGCTGTGACGACACGACATTCAGTAAATACAGTCTGTAAACCAGTGTTTCCAGTTGTCGATGCAGAGAAGCCGTATTGCTGCAGGTCAAGGCTAACGGGATAAAGAGCACATCTCTAATACTGCTCCATTCCCCATTTCCAAGGGATTGCTGGGCAAACCTCAAAGCCATATCAGACAAAAGCAAACATGATCCGGTCCTGCAACTGCTGACCCAGAACTCTAAATCAAATACTTACACCCATTACAGCTCAAGCTGTCCATCCAGTCACCGATCTCAACGGAGTAAGAAAACACCGCCATTGTCTACCGGAAGAAAACGACAAAAGAGAACCAACCTCAAGGTGTACAGTGGGATAAAATAGCTTCAGCATGAGCAAGTTACAATGTCTCATTTTTCCACGTTGAAATTTCCATAAAAGTGTACAGTAGGAGATAACCAGACTTAGCCAGTGAGTTATAGCCCTTTCCCCCCCAGTGTGTGGCTAATCTGCCCAGCACCCTGACGGTGCTCTGATAGCTGAGTTCTGTCATGATTACTCAGTCTCCCTGGTCCTCCCAGCTCGCTCTGCTGACTGTGGGCTCACAGGATGCTTGTCAGCTAAGAATAAAACATTTGACATAAATTGGGCTTTTGCTGCCAGGTGTAAAGTGAACCACACTTAACCACCAGTGTGCTGTTGTTACAACTATAAACCACACTGAACCACCAGTGTGTTGCTGTTAAAACTATGAACCACACTGAACCATCAGTGTGTTGCTGTTAAAACTATAAACCACATTGAACCACCAGTGTGCTGCTTTTAAAACTATGTCAAAATTGTGCCTGTGTGTATTTAAAAACACTTAGCAGAGAGAAAATTCTGCCCCCACTTCCTCTGCTCTTTGCCGAAACTTCAAAGCTTCCCTGCATCTAAAAAAGTTAATTGAATCGAACTCTAAGTACATCGAGCGAAAGAAAGGCTCATAATCTGAGCTTTGGGCATGACTAAACCTGAAGATATTTCCTTGGCCTTCAGGCATAATGACTGTGCAAGGTCGGCGACATGATTATTTATCGAATGAAACAGATCAATTTGTTGATCAATATCTGCATTATGTAACCTGCTTTTCTCTCAGAGTATTCTCTCCGATTCCTAGGTGAATGAATTTCGGAAATCATAGATAATGCACAGGTATAGATCATTTATGAAACCTATTCATCAACTCAGGAGGCATCACTCTTGTTTACATGACTTATTTTACATGTTTGAATCACATAAATTTCAGATGGCCCATATGCATTTGCCAGTAACCAAATATGTCTATGTACATGTTATGCCTGTACAGAAATGGGCGAGTTTTGATGATGTCCACTTCAGACATTGTCAGCTTTTTGAAGGATCTTTATCTTTGCATCCATTTGTTTCCACTTATTAGTTCAAAGACGCTCCTTAATTTTGGTCAAGGCCACAGTAAGTGGAGATAATGGTGCTATTTAGGGCTTTTAAAGATTAAAGGCAGAAACCCTTCAGTTTATCATGGATGGAATGAGCCTTTTCCATGTGCGTTCTCTGTTTGGGAAGGCTGCTGTATTTAAGTCATTCAGCTTTTGATTACCCCCTTCTTGAAGACTGAAGTAGGCGGGGTCTTTGTGCATGGATACCCAAAGATTTGGATTTATTTTTATAAGCCTTCATAATTAACATAACTTAGCTTCCAAGAAAATAAATAAATAAATAAATAAATAAATAAATAAATAAATAAATAAATAAATAAATAAATAAAAACCAGCGCATTCATATCTGCATTTACCTTGAAAACAAGACTGGGGACATTATGTGTTTGCAAGCGTGAGGTTGCCTTACCGTGACTACACTGTGAATCGCTGCAGATGTGGTTCAGTCACATTATTTCAGCAGAGATCTACCGAAAATCCCCCGCAGCTGCTAGCACATTAAGACACATTAAAGTGTCATCGGTTTACTAATGATGACAAACAAATAAACTTGGACTACGATCTAGAGCTTGACAACGGTTGACACATTTTTCCTGTCAGTTAAAGTGGGTCCATGCCACACTGTTGATCCCACACAGACTGGGCATGCTGTTATTGACGCTGACACCGACGAAGACAGCAGAATACCGGCCGCGCTAAAACAAAATTAATCACACTTTTTTTTCAACGCCTCGTCGCGTGCTGCATGATATGGACAAATTTCTGTTGTCAACCTGCATCTTTTAACGGATTAACAATCACTTAGCCAGGTTGTTTGTGTTGGCTTTCTTGTTTCATGTTCGTGCTTTGAAATACGCAGAAAAAAATCCACGGCGTTAATCTTTTCGCCTTGCTCTTTCCCAAATCATAGAACCAAGACTGTGTCCTCATAAACAGACACGGGCTTGATCTGCTGGTATCATTACGGTTTAATGGTGATATGCTCAGGTAGGATTTCAAAGGCACGCACGCTTTTTTGTTAATTGTTTATTCTGTCCGGGCTGAGAAAACAATTTTCATAACTTGAGAGTGACAGGGGCGTGAACAGCCTGCGAGTGAAGGACACGGTTCCGTTTCACCAAGGGATCTTGCCGATACTGAAGAGATTAAGTTCCACAGCAGGCGATAGAGTAATCTAATTTCCATAACCCGCTTACTGATGCCATGCCACAGTACCCTTATTATTCAAAATTCCTTCTTGTTCTATTTCTGTAATCAAATATAGGAGCTTCACGATTCCACTGCTGTTGGGGTGGTTGATTTTATTCTGCTTTCATTCATATATCATGGCTGAAATAGGGTTATAACCAGCAAAAACAAAACACACACACACACACACACACACACACACACAAAAAAAACTAATGTTGTAACCACACACGTCATCTGACAGAAAATGACTTTTACCGCATCTTTAAAAACCTGTTTTTCTTGTCAGCGAAACAGATCCCAAAAAGTACTCTGTTGAAAGCTGCAAAGCTTAGCCTATATGTGGTTACCAGAGGGAATACTGATAGCAACTCAATGTGACAGGCAAAAGAAATCTATAGATTATTTTTAATCTTTCCCTGTGGACACTTCTGTGAAAGCCTTTGGCAAAAAATCATGCCACATTCCATAAACTGATATACTGAGACGTTTCTTTTAAATTCAGTACTGATTCACAAACACCAAAATGACACGTATATATAAAATATTAATTACTAGTACAGCTACTTTTACTACTAAGACTATCATTTTTGCCACTGTGGTTAAATCTATGGCTATCAATACTATGCTGACTACTATTACTAGCCTATAATAAGTACTGATGCATAAATTATGAGCCTTGATAAGCAGAATGGCCTGTTTTCATCATTAATGAATTGTATGATTATTATAATTGTTATTATCATCGCTGATGGTGTTGCTGTTATATTTTCTACGATGATGATGATGATAATAGTGATGAAGATAAAGAGGAGGATGATGATATTATTATTATTATTATTATTATTATTATTATTATAACATTAAGAACACAAAGTGTCTGGTCTTGGTTGAAAGCCCCCGTTTCCTGGCCTCCCTCATTTGTGTGTGGAATGGATGTCTCGCAGTGGTTGATTAGTGTAAGTGTGGGATCCAAGCTGCTGAGAGCTGCAGGCCCAGCTTGAGGCCTGAAACGTATTCATCAACTTCCCTGGCAGGGGGGCACCTTTCTACGCTTGGTCCCACTCTGCCCGCTGCTCGCTCGCTGCCTCGCTTTTCTTCTGTAGCCCCCCCTCTCTCTTTCATTTTCACTCGCTCTTTTTGGTCTCAGTCTTTGTTGTTTTTTCCCCCCTTTTTTTCGGGAAGGTGGAGGGGGGGCACGTTTGAAAAGAAACTTTTTCAAAAGGTTTTCATGTGTCCAGTGGCTTATCTCATTCCAATAAAAGGTGTGATGACGAGCAAGAAAAGTATTTTCAAAAAGCCATGCTTATTTAATATTCCTTTTGACTTTTCTTTCTCTGATGCAAATGAAAATACCAGCTTCTTATTAATCATCGCTTATTTCTTGGTTCTGAAACCCCCCTCCTGGTACTGTAAGAAGAAAAAATATATTAAGGATTTTGAATTTATGAGCATAAAATCTGAGTGTTTCCCTTCTTTAAAAAGCCTTGCTCCTCCAAAATACATTGAGCACTCATCATCAGAGTCTAGTGCAGGAATCATTTGGGCTCTTGAAGCTAATGCTAGCCTATATTTACTCAGGCAACAGACTGTGGATTTGACTGTAAGTATTAGGCAAAATTATAACATAAGTGGGTGGCTCAAGCAGGTGGGTCGGAAGCTAAAGTGGTCTGACGGTTCTGATGTCACCAAGGGAATTGTAGTCTAAAAGAGTCTAAAAGAGTCTAGCGAAGGACCTGAGATAAACAGCATTGTGGACGGAGATGAAAATATCTCTGCTGCTGTGTCTTTTGAAACCGCTCCACATTGAGACATGAGAAGGTAATAATTACTTTAATTATGATCCAGAGTCTGCTGATAGGCATCTTTCTGAAGATGAACCCCAATTGGACTCGGCCCAAATGCACATAAAGAGAAGAAATAAATCTCTTTAAGTTTTAATGAACCATTGATAAAAAAGGGAGGGGGGGCTATGTTCATTCTCTCAGTGTAACAGAGTGCTGGAGAAATTACAATATCTTTTTTGCGGGGTTAGTTTTCAAACTTGTGATGTTTCTCTTTTTCATAATAATATAAAGAACTTAAAAGATCTTAAAAGATGAATCTTGGTAATGGATTAGCACGGAGCATAGCGAGAGGCTTCTGCTGCCAAGGAGATATAAGCACGACTTCAGGGAAACAAGAAATGGCCACACTTGGGAGGAAACACTGACTGCGAGGGCTGAAAGAGCAGCACAGTCTCTCACGCAAAATCAACACAATCAGCATACTGCAATGAAAGGTCACTGAGTGAAGCGGTTCAGAGAGCTGATATGTGACATTCAGTAATATGGCATTCTGAATGACAATGTGCCCTCATTACAGCCAAAACAAAAACCACCAATGTCTTTGTGGAGTTAGAGGTTCATCACTCTCTCTCCATGATAAAAAAAGGCTGAAATCCCAGCTTTGGTAATGGGCATCACCTTCATGCAAGCTGACCCTTACATTGCAGGCCATTAAAGGGGGGGGGCATTTACTGTGGTGTACAGTGGACATTTTCAGCGGTGTGAAAATAAACAAAAATTGAGCAGATTTATAAAATTGAACAAAGATAGAAGAACCCTTCTCAGCGGCTTAGCGACATCCATACGCAGTTTCGCAGTGGTCACTCAGTCACATGCGTCAGTAGTGTTTCTGACGTTCCCACATCTACGTGGAGAAGGGCCTCTCTCATTCAAGGCGCAAATTAGCTGCACTTTCATTTTGGTGTGTGCCCCGTGGTGCTGGTTCCCATGCTGGGTTTTAAGGAATGAATGAGTTTTTGTTGGATGCCCACGCTTAATACCAGAGGCAAACATAACCCTTCTTTTTCTTTATCAGACCCGCTCTCTCTGTTGAGAGCTACTCTCACAGTCGTTACTTTCAATTTCCTCTCTGAATAGTTATTTTCTCCGATTACATTTTAAAGACTACAATTTCATTTTTTTTTTCAGACGAGATATAATCTGACGGGATTCTAGGGCAGTGATTCGGCAATTTTGAAGCCTTAAAACATATTTAAGTGTTTCACAGAAAGTCTTTGCCTGTTTTTAAGTACCATACTAATTTGATGCACACAAGAAGCAGCTACACTAAGACTAGAGAGGATATAATCCTCTCTAGCAGACCAACTGCACTGACCAAGGTCTTAGTTTCTCTGAAAAATGGACAAAAAGGAATGACAAAATAGCAATGCTAGATTCTGAACATTGCTACGCATCAGTAAGGAGACATCACTGAGGGCCAACCAACCCATCCTTTGAGTGACAAAAGGGGTATGTTTACGCATCGGGGAACACAAGCCCATTTTACATTGTGTTGCCATTGGGGATGAGTTCAGTGCTCCAGGTGTTGCAACAGCACATTCTATACAGTATTCATTTCTCATTTGCATTTTATAGATCTTATAAAATGTGTCAGCACTGTTAATAGAGAAACACTTGGCATCAAAAGCCCCAGGAGAACAAAATGCCATTATGCTTGCCTTCTACAAGATGGTTCACTATTTTCCCCTGCTGAAAGGATTAAGGTTCATAACTGTGTATTACCCATGTGCTTGGCTAGCTGAAGTTTGTTTATCACAGTGTCTTTCTTAACCTATCTAGAACTCACTTGTGAATTGTGTTTATAAATGCAGCAAGTAAACTTGGGGAATGTGAAAAGGCATATATACTTGAATACTCATGGGCACTATTTTTTGCAGATCACTGGTACCAGAAATAAACACTTACCCCAGTTCAAAATGTCTGACGTCCTCTTCTCATATGGTAATGTGTAGAAAGGTTTCTGGGATTTGTAGTTCACCGAAGGGCGCAGACTTGGATCTAAAACAAACAATAAAAGGAATAAAGAACACAAAGAGGTGAATATTTAAGGTAATGACAATGCTTGGAAATGTGCATCACCCTGTGCTAAAATCTTTTTTCTTTTGCATTTTTTAGAGTCTGATTCCTCCTCTCCTTTTAAGGCAGGTAAACAGTGACTGGTGCAATTCCTATCAGACGTGTCCCTCAGGTCTGAATCTGTAATCAGTCTTAGATCTCAGACATGAAAGACTAACGTACATCTTCCTTAGAATGCCCTCTAAGGTGCCAAGTGATTTTTTTTTTCGTTTTTTTTTTTGAGGACCGAGAGTGAGAGTGGGGCGAGATGAGGGAGAGAGGAAAAATTTAATGGTGGCTCATAATGTGGGCATGGTAATGTACCGGGAGAGAGGCAATGTGTGACTTTGCCGCAGAATCCTCAACATCTGAATCATTAATCTTTCAGCAAACTCAGCAGGGGCGTCGAAACAAGGAAGGGAACGACAAGCCCTGCACGCTCTTTAGGAAACTTGTTGGCTCCCTAAATTGCAGTTAAAAACTGGCCTCTGCACACAACTGGTAAATAATAATGCTCCAACTTGGGTGGTTTATGAGATGACACAAATGAGGATTGACAGGTTGCAGCTGCTCAGATTCATCATAATGCACAAATACACACCCGAGACACCAGTCTATCATGCAGCTATTGCCCAAATCTCTCTTTTAACATAAGTGCCAACCAGAGAGGCAATTAAATTTGTTTAAAATATGGTGTGACACAGCTGGGCACAGAACCCACAGCCTTCTGGTGTAAACAGGCACTCAAAATGGAAGGTCACATAACCAAGAATGTGAATCACAACAGATCTGACATAGTGAGGAAAATAAATGTAAAGCACCTTTGTATACAAAACATTGCTGATGTTTTTGTTTTTTTTTGCCCTGCAGATTAAACCAGCTGTGGTTTGGACCCAGGTGCTCAAAGGACTGTCCGAGCATACAAACTTCAGGCTGGGAACATCCAAATGAAAAATGAGTTATGGAATTGGCATTCTTTGATCACATCTTTTAAATGGTTATTTTTTACATTCGACCAAGCGCAACCAAGCAGCATGGTGTTGCGGCAAATAAAACCACAATTGAGAGACCTTGAATTAACAAATATGCCAATTTATCATATTTGCGTAAAATCACACAAGAAGATACTGGCCTAAATCCCCGTGGGCTTCCAGAGAAAATTAGAAGGAAAATCCACTTTGAATTTGTGCTCTTGCTGATTCATGTGTCTCCCAGTAAACTCAGATGTTCTGGGGTCCACTGATGTTGTTTCCATCAAAATACAAGGAGATGAATAAACAAGTGACTGTGGCACAGTAGGGGAACTTCTATCTGCAAAACCCAGGCAATGGTGAACGTACAGGGCTTAAAGGTGTAGAGCACATTAGGCACACACGATTAGCTTTCTTCTTCCAGTGGATTCTAATGCATTCATGCAAAGGCACTGCACATTGTATTTGATACACGAGACTGTTTACTACACTACATTACTTTTTTACTCTCTCTATTTAATAACAAAAGTAGAGAGAGAGAGAGAGAGAGAGAGAGAGAGAGAAAGTGCGCGCTCGTCTGTCCACTTAAAATTCCTAATATAACATATTCAGATGCTTTTTATCCAAATAGCGTGTTTTTATTTTTTTGCAGAGGCACTCTCAATAATAGACACAAGTGCCTTTATACACTTACTTTTTTGTTTGTTTTACAAAAATCAAGTAACACGAAAACACATCCCGCAAAAAGCAATTCCCAGTTAATAATTTTCTCAGTGCTGTCATGATTTGAGAGGTTTATAAATTCCTGGCTACGTATTAGTCATAAAACATTTTCCTACCTCAAAAAAGAGCTGCAATACAAATTTCAATTGGAAAGGTAGTTAAAAAAAAACAAGTGACCTAGTTAAACTAAGATGAAGAGAACATGTTAGAAACTCAACAAATTTATAAATCATTTGCCATAGCGACGTGGCCAGCTCGGTAACTGTGAATGCACTTGCTATAACGGTGTGAATAAAATTGACATTAAGAAACGAAATCCCACCGCTGCGATTTAGAAGTCAGGCCATTCTTCCGGCGCCATCTAGTGGAAAGTCATCATGTTGCTCTCGACGACAAGTTGCAAAGTTGCAAACTGCGCACAGTCAGTTGCAAAAATCTTCATGTGCACAGTATCCGTACAAAAAAGTAGATCCACTTAACTTTTGAAACCAATTTACCTATGAACAAACAAAACTATCGACATTCTTTCTGCTGAATATTAATAATAATGCAAAATTAAGTAGAAAAATTAGTGTAACATCATTTTACATCTTATGCAGCAGACCACTGCTGTATTACACGCGTAGGGATACTAAGATTAACGAACCAATGGTTGCCTTATAACGACGGGTGTGGTTTAATTAGTGTACATTCCAAGTTTTTTGAAGGCGCACAACGAGGAAAATTAGAAGTTCATCATCTTACGAGGTATTATAATATACAATACTGTATTGTTTATGTTATATGTATATATCATAAAGTGAGCGTTCACTTTACAAATTTTATAGCTGACTAGTTTAAGTTTGTCAAACGGAATGTTTATTAGCTCAAATTTAGCAAATAATTGTAGATTTTCTTTATTAGTTTCTAGCTACCTAACCTTTAGAATAATTTCGCCTGGCGAAAGTAATTGCTGATTACATAATTCACTTAAAGTTTACAAAATGGCATGGAAAACAGCTGCCCTGTCAGCACATTGGGCAGCTTGGTAGCTAGCTAATGTTTACGGCCTAACCACGTGTATAGGCCTCTAGTTAAGTAGCAATGTGGTCAATTTCATACGGTGAACGTTGTCTAATGGCAATACAATTTAGTTTTGAACTTAAGGCACGGAAAAAAATAGGGCAAATCTTAGTTTCTTCATTACAGAATGACCGGCCGAGCTAGAGCTAGATCGAGGGGACGAGCCCGTGGACAGGAGACCGGGCCTCCAGGAGTGGTGAGAATCTTCCACATTTCTATGTAATTAACAGTTCCGACTGAACCGTGGTTAGCTGTGCCCAGTTTCTTGAAGCACAGCAGCGCATTTTCTGAAACGGGTGACGTGCCATATAATCTCTATTTTGGCGCTCCATGTTTGTTTTGCAGGGACAAATGTGTATTAAACGTACCAATGTTATTTCAGCCCCCATCGGAGGAGCCGGCGCGGGAAGTTCCTTCAGAGGCCGGTGAGCTGGTGGGGCGTGGACGGCAGAGAACAGCTCCGGGAACTGTTGCTAAGGAAGGTAGCAAATGTTGGCTATAAATCTTAACTCTTGTCCTGAGCAGGATTGTTGGCCAATCACGTAGCTAATTAGGGGTCCAAGCAGCGATTTTTATACTGTCTGTGCTTGAGATTTAGGTTGGTACTATGCAGGCAACAAGTAGTTCCTTCTGAAGTGTACAATGACACTGGCCCACCTGCATGTCCAAACTACAACCAAATTTATTCATGCCACCACCACAATTGCACTGCCCCACATAAAATGCATTGTCAAAGTTATCATTTTACTATTAGGTAATATTGGACATTTACATGAACATACCACAATCTTTTGAGTGCACAATCGTGTGGGTATCATGAATGGACGTGCTTAATGTAACAAAGTTCTCAAAAGCAGCAGATTAACCACATTTCATGTCAATCAAGTGGACCTGTCTGTCAGAAGCCATAGGGAACAGGGATGAAAATAGGAAGGATTAGAATTTTAACCAATGTGTTTTTAAAATTTTAACCTTGGTTTCCTACTAAGACTATCATTGTTGCGTCGTCAGTGAATACTTATAATTTGACATCTGAAGTATTGGCTACTAAGTTAAATTGGTAAAAATACAAGGCAGTAGTGTTTCAATTAAGTGTATCAAGAATCCACATCCACACTGGTATAACTAAAATAACAATGGGAAATGAAGAAGTTTAGCTTAAGATATAATGCAGTGTATCTGTGATCTTTCAGGATGCCCATGGCGTTCTTCCCACTTGGGAATCTTGCTGGCAGTCAAATAATGCTTCAGTCAGAGAAGAAAGAACAGTAATCTCATGCTATAAAGTACAGACATCTGATGCTTTCTAGAAAATGTTATACTTCATAGTTTTTTGGGTACATTTTAAATATAGTGCTGAAATTCTTCATTTGTGATTTTAAGTTGGAATTGGTCAGAATTTACTTATCCAAAGTTGACCAAGACCAATCGCTATTAGAGCCTGTTCAGAATAGTAAGCAGAAACAGTATATTTAGATCTTTGGGGAAATTAGATTTTCTGTTATATGAAGTTCTGCTAAGAGAACATCAACAGAAACTGCTCTTTTTATTCAGTTTATCAGTTAATAAGAAAAACCACGCAGTTGCTTGAGAAACAGCCCTGTATGTAAAGGGATAGGGGGAATTTTAGGTGACGGAAATCCCCGGCACACAGCAAGGTCGGCTGATTACCATGGCCGCGTTTGTGGAGTTCTCGCCGAGCTCACGCGTCTCTTTGTGCTGCCCTTGCGCAGCCATCTTCCAGATCTCGGCTGGCTTCGCGCAGGTGAAGATCGGGGAGAGGGGCGGGCGGCGGCGCGACTTTCACGATGCCGGAATCAACACCCGGCAGGCCATGGAGCACGTCAAGGAGTCCAAGTCCGGTGCGTACGCCGCCCGGCTCTGTGGGGAGGACGGGCGCGTTGCACCGGCGCACGCTGAACGCGGCCGACTCTCTCTCCCAAAGGTGTTTCCGGGGCTCCCATCGAGCTGAGGGCCAACTTCTTCCGCATCCTGTCCCGGCCCCAGTGGGTGCTCTTCCAGTACCACGTGGACTACAACCCCCCCATGGAGTCCCGCCGCCTGCGCTCCGCCCTCCTCTTCCAGCACGACGAGACGCTGGGCACCGCGCGCACCTTCGACGGGGCCATCCTCTTCCTCCCACGCAGGCTCCACAACACGGTGCGGCATCCCGCCGCTCCGTCCCCCGCACATCCGTCCCCCCAGCACGCTGTTCATTAGTGTTTCCTAGCTCAGAGTGAGAGTAACCAATGGGGAACACTATATGATTATAGTTTAATGGGAGGTAATGCACATGTGCAGTGTTAATTAAACTCTAGCAGAGTACTTAGGAGTCCGATCGTATGTACTCTGTAAGAGTCGATTTACCACGGAACATGATACTGTGCTAATGTATTGCGGTAAGAATTGTTGGGATTGTAGTCCCTGTCCGGAGCAGCTGTGCAGACGATGTAATGCTGTAAATGCGTGTGGTGTGCAGGAGACGGTGCTGCACAGTGAGACCAGGCACGGCGAGAAGGTGAAGATCACGGTCACGCTGACCAACGAGCTGCCCCCCACCTCCCCGGTGTGCCTTCAGTTCTACAACATCATCTTCAGAAGGTCAGGCTGGAGCCTCCCTGCAGCTGCTCACCGGCCACTTTAGGCAGTCTTCCTTTAGGCTATGAAAGGCATCAGGGCAGTGACACGCAGAGCCCCTGCGTGCTGCATAGAGAAACCCCATAAATGTACTTCTACTTACAGAGTGCTGAGGATGCTGAACATGCAGCAGATCGGCCGCCATTACTACAACCCCAGCGACCCCCTCAACATCCCCCAGCACAGGTTTGTGTCGCTCGTGGGAGCACAGGTTTGTGAGGAGGCGACATAGCTCAGGAGGTAAGACCGATTGTCTGGCAGTCGGAGGGTTGCCGGTTCAAACCCCGCCCTAGGCGTGTCGAAGTGTCCTTGAGCAAGACACCTAACCCCTAACTGCTCTGGCGAATGAGAGGCATCAATTGTAAAGCGCTTTGGATAAAAGCGCTATATAAATGCAGTCCATTTACCAGTCCATTTAGGTTTGTACTACACACACCGATGCAAGAGTGACCCTGCGGAACTGTAAATTCAGAATCCCCGGTGTAGGTTTTATAACCGTACACTTGTTTTGAACGGTAGGCTGACGATCTGGCCGGGCTTCACCACCACCATCCTGCAGTACGAGTCGAGCATCATGCTGTGCACGGACGTGAGCCACAAGGTGCTGCGCAGCGAGACGGTGCTGAGCGTGATGGGCCGGCTGAGGAAGGAGTGCGGGCCCGAGCACTTCCCCGAGGCCTGCACCAAGGAGCTGGTGGGGCTCATCGTGCTCACCAAGTAAGGCACGGCCAATGGAGCAATTAGCACCCTTTCTCTTCTGTAGGCTGATACTGAGAACTGTGTTGCCAGATTCACTGGCTCGTAATGGGTGCTGAAGGTTAGAATTCACAAATGGCTTCTGTTGGATTGAAAAGAGGTGAGGTGTCAAACGTGTTAATGTTTTGAAGCTGTTGTCATGCTAGTTCTGAAGGTCTGCAGTGTGCAGGTTTCTGAGGTTTTGGACTCTAGGTGTGTGAACTCTTCAGCCAATCAGGTACTTAGGTCAGTCAAGTGTTGAAACACACTGCTGCCCCCCAGGACTGCAGTCTGACAGCCCTCTGTTAGAGACACTAAGTATTCTGATGAGTATGACACTTGATTATATCCACGCAAGTTTTAACATGTTTCAAAAATATTTTTTTGGAATTTATGCTGGTGTACAGAAAAAGGATGTTACAAACAATGTGGAATTAAATTTTGTACGCTGTATTTGCTCTTCTAGGTACAACAACAAAACATATCGAATTGACGACATCGCATGGGATCACACCCCAAACAACACCTTCAAAAGGGGGGACTCTGAGATCTCCTTCAAAAACTACTACAAGACCGTGAGTGCACCTTGGAGTCCCTGCTCGACCATGCCATGTATTCCATTTTGTTTCCAGTCAGCTGTTGCCAAGTTACATGTGTGAGACATCTTAAGCCCCAGGGTGGGATTGAGGGTGAGATTGCAGTGCAATTCCCAGTCATTGTTTTGAATGAACCAGCTAACTTGGCTCTCTGTATGAAAATGCTGATCTAAGCTCTGGAGTCCCTCTGGAATAAAAGCATCTGCCAAAGATTTTACATAAATTAATTTTATCGTAATTTACAACAACCATTGCTGTCTGATTGCACTTAGAAAGGAAAAGTCTATGAAGCTTCATTAAAGTGAACATTTTAGGAATTGTTGCAATTTTTTTTTTTGTTTTCTTTTGTTTTCTTTTTTCCTGTTTGTAACCACCAAATTTCAATGTTCGTACTATACAGCAATACGGTCTGGACATCACCGACGGGAACCAGGTGCTGCTGATCAGTCACGTGAAGAGGCTGGGCCCTGCGGGAGCTCCGCCCCCTGGGCCTGCCATGCTGGTGCCTGAGCTGTGCTACCTGACAGGTGGGTGTGGTCTAAGTCAAATTCAGGAAGAGTCAGTAAACGTGACACCTTTACCTGGCCCCCAACCACAGGCCTGCCGTGCTGTTTGAGTCATGTTTGAGTCTATGGGGCTATATTAGATATGTAGCCATGTAGTGGATGAGATATTGGCTAAATGTTCTTGAAAGGGGTAAAAACACAGGATTTTTCTGAGCGTGTTGTGGGAATCCCCAGCCTGAATGAGTCGGCACATTGCCTGCTGCTTCCCTGACCTCCCCGTCACATTTACTGACCCCCTTCCCTTCACTCAGGCCTGACAGACAAAATGCGCAGCGACTTCAACATCATGAAGGATCTCTCATCCCACACCAGACTTACACCGGAGCAGAGAGAAAACCGACTCAGCCGCTTCATCAACAACATCCACAAGTATGACTTTCCCAAGGCCGACACTCAGTTGTAATTGTTTTAAGGTTAGCTGTTGTCCTTTGCGGCCTTTAATTGGAGTGATAAATGCTTTGAACTGCCTTAAATTAGCTGCATTAGTATCACCGATTGTGTCATGGAACTTTAAATGGTAAAGTTTGTCAGCCCTGGCCCTCAGAATCCACTGTGTAAAGATGGCTTATGTTCAGACAATTCAGTCAGCCTCTAGAGAGACGGGATGTGCGCATCCCATTATGAAAGAGACGAGGGAGAGGTGTTTGTGCCAATTAAGGAAAAGATGAACTATTTAAATCTATATTTAATACTTCTGTGAGGGAGCCGATGCTGGTTAGTGCTCATAATTAAAGCAGAGCTAGCAGTGTAGTGCGTGTTCAGTGGGTCCCTGTGACCTGCACTAAGTAGCGCTGCCGTAGCGTAGAGGGAGAGAGCAGGCTAACGCGCTCCCCGCTGCCTCCCAGGAACACGGAGGCTCAGGCGGAGCTCAACACCTGGGGGCTGAACTTCGACAACAAGCTGGTGAACATCCAGGCCCGCGTCCTGCCCGCAGAGAGGATCGTGCAGGGGCCCAAGACGGTCTGTGATGCCCTGGGGGAGAGGGAACACGTGGGGAGGGGTTTTTGTTAAAGCAGTGAAATGAAGCATCCAATTTCTTTAAATGTGTGGGTTTTATTAGGGGTGCACAGTAATACTGGTGTCATAGGGATATCGACCAGCAAGGGGTTAAAACTAATTTAACGGTATTAGCCCGATACCAAGATTATGGCTGTGATGGGCCAGTATGACACAGCATATGCACATTAGAGAGGCAGCTGTTTAAGATACTGTTATATATAATGAATGCATGCTGTAAATGTGCTTATTTGTGATTATACATACAGTGTCAGGGTAATGTGTTTGTATTGTGAAGTCCTTATGCTGTCCTACCCTGTTACCAGTATGAGTATAATCCCTGGATGGCGGACTGGTCGAAGGAGATGAGGGGGCTGCCCCTGATCAGGTCCCGCCCCCTGGAGTCCTGGGTGATGTTCTACACGCGGCGCAACGGCGACATGGCACAGTCCCTGCTGCAGACTCTGGGTCGAGTGTCCCAGCCCCTGGGAATCAAGATGCAGAGAGCAGTCATGTGAGCCATGACTGACTGTGGGGGGAGCCAGAGGGTTAACTTCAGGGCAGATTTAGAGGCTATTGATGCTAAAAAAATGACTTGCCCCTGAGCCTTCCTAAAAAAATACAATTTAAAATGACTGAACAGAAGAAACTGTTCAAAGTGAAATCTTCAAAGTGAAGTCTTCAGTTCAGTGCTTGAATATTTTAGTCAGATGAATATTTTAATGACAGATTTATTTTTGTTTGGGTTAATGCAGTGTTTAATGTCAATGCAGCATATTTACTGAATGTTTAAACAGTACAGTCTGTAAAAGACATCTCACAATCCGTTTGACCTTTCATGGAAATGTGTACTGTACTTGAGTCTTTGTAATCTAATCAAAGAAGTGTTGGTAATTAATTTTGCTTGATATGGGCAAGCAAGGCTGGCAGAAATGACACAGTCTTCCAGACATAAGCATAACTAGCGTTGTGTTACAAGCCTTCCGCTCCAGAAGGCAGTTAATGGCCGTTGTCTTATTTCTCTGCAGGATTGAGTATGACGACAGGCAGGACGCTCTGCTCAGGTCTCTGCAGCAGAACGTTGGCCCGGGTACTCAGATGGTAGGTGTGCACGCAGCCTTATAGAATGCAGGACTGCCATCATGTGGTGAGATTTTAAAATCTTAGCAAAACCCAACAGGCTACACCATCTGCCAGTACTCCAGAACAGGTGTCTATTATTCTATCCATCACAAATTATATACCAATCAAAGGACTGAAATCCACAGCAAAACCAATCCTACATGTTTGTTTAGCTGTTTTAGTCAGTGAGCACACGCCGCTGTCATGACTGCTGTTTGTGCTCCTTATTACGAATTGTGTCTTTGTGATGCAGGAAAGCATCAGAGTTCATTCTGTAAATAACTGAAATAAAACAGTTGTAGTTTGTGACATGTGCGCTTAATCCTTATTCTAGTAATGTGCAGGCCTAAGGTGTTATTTCATGAGGTTTGAGTCTGACGTTAAACGTTGATTCAGAATCGGCTAAAACTTTGACTAAAATCTTGCAAAGGAAACAGATGTTGCATTTAGGTGGGAATTGAATAATTAAAATGGGTGAAAACTCCTCTGTGCTGACCACAGCAGATCAGCACATTCTCCCCCCTGTTCAGGTGGTGCTTCCGGGCGCACTGACCACAACGACCCGCCTCTTCAAGCTGAACGAACCCTGTCTCCCCAGGTGGTGGTGATTCTGCCCACTAACCGCAAGGACAAGTACGACTGCGTGAAGAAGTACCTGTGCGTGGAGTGTCCCACTCCCAGCCAGTGCGTGGTGGCTCGAACCCTCAGCCGGCCTCAGGCCCTCATGACCATCGCCACCAAGATCGCTCTGCAGATAAACTGCAAGATGGGCGGCGAGCTGTGGAGCGTGGAAATCCCGGTAAGAAACGTGTTCAAACACACATGCGAGTAATGCATTAGCATGTACAAAACCTTTTAGCGCACATAAACTAATAACACAACCAATGATTGGTGCAGAACATACCATGGCCAGTCGTCAGTCATGTTACTGGTTTTGCGTGTGCTAAAAGGTTTAATAAATCACAGTTACACTTCTCATACCTCTGAACCCTGCTATGCTCTGTAACTGGCACTTGTTCCCCAGCTCAAGCATCTGATGATCGTGGGGATTGATTGTTACCATGACACCGCTGCTGGGAAGAGGTCCATCGGGGCTCTAGTGGCCAGCCTCAACCAGGGAATGTCAAGGTAGGGGTTCCACACTGGAGTGGGCTCTGCTGGGAGTTACCCCTAGGAAAGGCACTGGTGGGGATTATACTGGTGGGGATAGTTTGGGCGCTTGAAGTTTTACTGTTGAAATTTTTTTTTAAGTAATTTGGCAAGTTAAATGGATGTAAGATCTGTGTTTTTCCTTGGTTTTTCATGTTAAGTCATTTGAAAATGTAATTTCTTGAAAAGCAAGTGTCCCAGTGTACTTGGTCCATTTCTTTCGTCCTTGTGTGTCAAATGCAAGTGAAGTTCCCTTCATCTTCCAGATGGTTTTCCAAGTGCGTGATGCAGGACCGTGGGCAGGAGATCATGGACGGCCTGAAGGTGGCGCTGCAAGGCAAGTTGAGTCAGTGGTCTGGCAGTGTACTGCAGTTCGCTAGCCTGGCGCAGGCTTTGCTACGAGGTGCGGCCCGTGCCTAAAGCGCCTTTTTCCCATCTCCAGAGGCTCTGAAGGCGTGGCTGAAGTACAACAACTGCCTGCCGGCCCGCATCATCGTGTACCGGGACGGCGTGGGCGACGGCATGCTCCAGAGCGTGGTCAACTACGAGGTCCCGCAGATCATGGACTCCATCCGGGCCCTGGGGCAGGACTACGCGTGAGACACACACACACACACACACACACACACACACACACCCCTGCTTTTAGCGCTCGCTCTCTCCCCAGCGATGCCTGGCAGAGCCACGCTAACGCCTGCTTGTCCCCCAGGCCCAAGCTGTCGGTCGTGGTGGTGAAGAAGCGGATCAGCTCCCGCTTTTTCGCCCGGCTGGACGGGAAGCTGGCCAACCCGCCGCCAGGAACGGTCATCGACACGGAGGTGACGCGCCCCGAATGGTACGTGACGCCAGGCGTACGCGCTCGCGGTGCACGAGCGCTCTCAGTGTGGCGGTACGAAGACGTCATCCAGTCCAATTCCTTTCTGTGCTGCGGTGTGGTTTTCAGGTACGACTTCTTCATCATCAGTCAGGCCGTTCGCATGGGGAGCGTCTCCCCGACTCACTACAACGTGGTGTTCGACAGCAACGGGCTCAAACCGGACCACATGCAGCGGCTGACCTACAAACTGTGCCACCTCTACTACAACTGGCAGGTAACAAAACGCTGCGTTCTACATTCTACACTCCTGTCCTGGTTGGTCTTAAAATTATTTACAACTGATATTTTCAGGGTATTTAATGGGTAGTTCACCCTAAGATTAAATTCTAAAAATAATAAATTCTAATTTTTGTAGATCAAAAAATGTCTTGAAACGAAGGCATGGCTTTAATTGATACTGCGACATCTGTCTCAACCTGGGTCCGTGGTTTGAATTAGAATATCTGAATTCATCTGGAGAAATATGAAATGTATTTAACTCCCATCCAAGCCCGTTAGGATTTGGGTCTTCAGGTTGTAACTTGGTGTCCCTCATTAATTCAGGGGATCATCCGGGTGCCTGCACCCTGCCAGTATGCCCACAAGCTGGCCTTCCTGGTGGGCCAGAGCATCCACAGGACCCCCAGCCTGCACCTGGATGACTTCCTCTACTACCTGTAATGGGGGAACGGAGAATTTTCATTCAGCGAGCGCATTTGTTTGAAATTTTCATTTTACGAACACTTGTTTTAAATCCTTTTTATTTTTTTAATTTAAAAAGAAAATCTTTTTTTAAGGTACCTAAAGACTTGTTTGACTGCTTTTTGGGAGCAACGTGATGGTTGGTTAAACGGACTAAAGTTTGTTTCATATTTACTGTTTCAACCCTTGCATCTACATAATGATGCCAAGTTCTTTGGCAGTGTGCGTAACTCAGAAATAGGACACCGAACAGGAATGTAAAAACCTGATTTCAGTTTCTGTTAAGATGTTCATTTGAATGTAATGGTGGACATGTTTGTGTGCACAGGCTTGTTTCGGTGTTTACAGTAGCATTAAAGGTCATTAGTAAAAGGTCTACTCAGTCAGTGGTAGGATTTTTTCAGTTGCTTTGAGCAATATTAGAAAGTTGAGCGGTGTTCTCTTCAACACCGGCGACACATGTATACATGTGAATGTAACTTCATCTTTTCAGGTCGTTGGCACGTATTTCAATTTCTTTTCTAGAAACTTGCAGCAGTTATCCCTGCTTTCGAGTTGGGAAGAGCCATTTATCATTGAGTTACTCATGAGGTGGTATATCAGTATGAAGTATAAGGAAAAAGGTAAAAAGTTATTTTATTGATCAAATGTAAATTAAAAGAACAAGTTGAATTATCTTGAACTAAATGGCACAGTCACCACCAGCAGCACTTATAAACTGAATACTGACAGACCCACACATACATATATATATGTGTATATATAGTTGCACACAAGGGTCTATGATGAGTTTTTTTTTTTTTTTTTTTTTTACTAAAACTACTGATAAGTTGGCTGGCTGAGCCATAATGTCAGCTGTTTCCTTAAGTTTGCTGTTAATCAGTACTTTTAATGGGCACACAAGTGGAAGTATGGCTCCCTTTGAATACCAACCATTGGTAAAGAAGGCCCGTTTTTGGTTTAACAGTGAAAACTCTGGAGTATTCATTTTGCTGCTGGTCTGCCTACTTTTCATTTGCAACTATATTCATCTTTGTTGCCCTAAGTGAAGTTACTTGACTTAAGACGGTTTTGCTAAGGATGGTCAAAAAAACAAACAAAAATAAAACTTTGGTTCTTATTCAGTTAAATTGTGTGGAAGAGTTCTCCAGAAGATAAAGTTGTTTCCTATGTGTATGGTGTACTGAAATGGTGTGAATAAAACCTTTGTTGAATAAGGAATAGTGCATTTCATTTTTCAAAATATAACAAGACAAACATTACAAAATATCAAATTTATTTTGATAAAAAATTTGTACACATGCACACCCACACAGTATTTGATAACCACAAATATAGGCCAATGATATATATTTTTGATTCATAAAGCTAGCACACAATTGCAGACTTTTAAACATGTTTCTGAAGACACCATGGGGAAAGCTTGCACTGTTTGATTATAAATCTTAATTTACAAAAAAGGCAGTCTGAAAATCAAGTATAAACATTTAAAAACAATTTACAAATGGACAAGTACAAAAAGAGCAACAGTCACTCAAAACAATATGTATAGAAGCTATGCCCAATCACTGATTCTTTATGAACTGGGAGAAAAAAATGTACATCTAAATGGATCAAATGCAGAATTCTTTTATATTTTTTATTTTGGCGAACAATTATGCAAATTATACCCAACTTATTGTACATTCCATTTTTGGCAGTCTCAGTTCTTTTTCTTTCATTCAAAAGTAGGTAAAATGAGTAGGAAGTGGGTGGTAACAGGTAATGAAATGGTCTGAGTGACAACGGTGTGAAATGTTGGCTTTGATTGATGTGTAAAGGAAAAGCACGGAGGAGAAAGGTCTCATTTCACATATCAGCTCTGGACCAAAAGTGTGGTGTACATGATGAAACCAAATAACTTTTAGGGTGGCCCAAAACATACTGCGCCTCATTCACTGCAATACACATTTTTGGGGGGTTAAAATGACCAAGGCTTCCCATCAATATAACAATATGGAACATGCAGAAACAGCCCGTTAGTTAAAAAGAAAAAAATGGGATGTTTGCTCCTGCCTGTCACAACAGGAAAATGTTTAAATGAAGGTCATGGCCAGAAATTAGCCCCGTAAGCACATGAACACATTTTTGTGCAGAATCTGGAGTAAACTTGGGACTTAAAAATTAGACCCAGACCCCTCGGATTTTTAAAAAAAGGACTATTCAGCCCAATCTCTCCCCCCCAACCCCCTTCTGCCCTCCAACAAAATCAGATATACATGGAAATGTAGTTAGTACCACGTCACTTCATCACAGAACTTGAAACTACATTTCTTTTTTCTTCGAGAAGGAACACATTAACATGAATGCACACAGTACATACAAACTACTCTTGCTCCATTTACTGGACAAAATACAAACCATTGTGCATCAATAAGGCAAATACATGGAGGCTGGTTTCAACTAGGCATTTCATGACCATTCAATACTGATGAACTAGTCGTGAGTGATGGGGGCATGTTCCCTTTTGAAAAGCTGAAAAAGCCAAGACTTGAGTGTTGACACCTGTTGGTCCAGATGGGTGTGTATTTTTTTGCAGCCAAAAGAAAACCGTGTTTTACCAATTCCTCTTAGAGAAACGGTATGCTCTTGAAATGTGAATTTAGTTCTTTTCTCTGGATGTTAATTTCACTATATACTCAATATGATGTTACCTATGCTTTGTTTTTTTATGCCAAAGCCAGTAAATATATATATAAAAAATTCAATCTGATAAGTGTTTACAGTGTATACTAAGGCCCTCGTTGATCCTAGTCAGTCATGGGCTGTAAACATCCGCCATCCAATTTGTTTGGAGGCAAGCTTACAAGAACAACAATAACAGTGATGGTAGGGGGGCATAGCATTTTCATTACTGAGTTAATAATGTGTGTTTTATAGAGAGAGAGAGGTAACAAATACTGTGAATGCCCTCTGACTGACCTACATTCAGAACTGAGAAAACATTTTGATCCACTTGGAATCCACGATAAACATACTTGACTGGAGAGGTTGCATAAAAATAGTGACATCTGGTATTCTGCCGTCCCCTGTAAAAGTCCCTGCATTTAGATCAAACAAATACAGTCAAAACTGAGCATGAACTGTGTGCTTCGCGAGCACGAGTTAGATGTGTGTACAGCACTTGACTAGTTGACAGTTGTCATGAAAATCCTAGTTTTGACAGCTATTTTTTTTCCCATTTGTTTTTTTAAATTACAGTAATGAAAGAATAGAGTTGTTTTTTTCTGTAATATGAATGTGGTTGGTATATACTTCAGTTAAGTATATCGCTTTATTTCACGGCGCCAAGTCTTTTCAACAGTTTCTTCCCTTTGGAGAGTAGTCCCTTTTTCTTTTTGGAGGACATGTCGCGGGGGCCCCTGATGGGGCTGCCGGGCCCCAGGGTGGCGGGCCCGGAGCCAGGGAGGTGTTGGCGCACAGTGGGGGAGGCGGCTCTTCTGGGCGGCCCAGTGTTTTCCAGTGGAACCTAATGGGAGACCCGTAAGGGACAGTTCAGGGGATTACAAAGCCAGCTCTCTCGCACCCCCAAGTCCCTACTCCCTCCACTTCGTCCATTTTTGTCTCAGGAGGCGACCCATACCTTTGGATTCATGTGTTATCTCCCTTTAAAGTGAAGTCAAGTGCCTCTTCTCGCACACATAGGTTAAGTTCACATTTCTAAGAGCAAGCGTACCTCCACACGCAACGTGTGAATTGAAGACTACCCCCTCCCCTTCCATCTTCCCAGCATGGAAAAGCAGACTTCAAATCAAGCTGGTTTAAATGCTACACCTGGAAAAGCCAGAGCACTTCCAGGACCCAGAAGTAAATGTGCATGTTTAGGTCTAGTACAGACTTTAATCAAGTATTCACTTCATCATTAGCACACACTTGGTCATTTTGCTGCTGGCTGCTTGAGCTCTAGACGTTTCCTCACAGCATAAGCAAGAGATTGAACACAGTTATCAGATTATTCTCCAGTGAGGCACAGAAAATGACAGTATGTGCAAGTCTTTCAATTACCTCCTTGTAAAATCAGTAATACAACCAGGTTACAATGAGACATCTAGAGTCTAAATATTCCTTTATTGTAATCATGAGCTAAAAGGCTTCTTTTCAATTGCACTCGAGAAAGGACTGGTGCCCTCGAATATCATTAACATGAGACAGTAGCTACTAGTATGAGTTACGACCATCTAGGAGTCCAAATGAAAAATTTTAGGGATATTCTGCACATAATTGAATAATAAAAAGTGATATGAAGAGAGGAGATAAGTATTTAATTTACCAGTTTTGATGCAATTAATCACTTTTCACCAAGGTAACTTCATCAAGGTTGTGGGAATCAATTCAACCTGCTTTAAAAAAGTTTTATTTACAAATCTGTCTGCAAGCATTTAACAATAGTTAAATAAAATTAAATAAGAAAATAAAACAAAAAGGTTCTCCATTTCTCATGTTAATATAGTGATGAATTTTGAAAACCTAACTGATGCCATTTTCTATGAGAAAAAAAAATTGTTAGTAGCTCTTTAGCCATTTCGCATCATTCCTTAAGTGACAACGAAAAAGTGCACCCCACAAACGACTTAATCAGGATCTTTGAATAACACGCTGTGCAACCACTCTCTGAAGCCAGGCTAAGAAGACGATTTGAAGGCCAAATGGTGAAGATATGCCATTGGAGTTCTAATGTGGTTATACTTTTTCACAATGCACTTATCTGGAAACCTCTAGAAGAAATTAGCTGGTCAGAAATTTTCCACTGGGTCACCATTTTGTTTTTGCTTTTCTATATTAAGTGTGGCAGGGTGCACTACTTCAAGGAAAGGGAAGGTATCTTATTGGATGTTAGAGAGTGTAATAAACTGCAAACAATAAGGAGGCAATCTTGGCGTGCAACAATGGCCTTTTAGCTTACCATGAATTACAGCAGGGATACTTATCATGAAGGACGAACATTTTAATGTTACAACACCCAGAGAAACAACTGAAGATACCATACTTCTTGTCTAATGCACTGGCCGGGGTGTTCTCTCAGGTTAATACAATACTCCCAACCTTTGATTAGCAATATTTGGGTTTGTAAGAGGAAAAAGATCCAATAAAACCAAAGAAACTCCATGTCACATATGTTGGTTAAATGTTACGTATGTTTGTGTGTGTGTGCGCGTGTGCGTGTGGAGCACTGAATGTGTTATGTTATTACGAACAATTTGAAAATAAAATCTGAAAATATTGTTTATGTTTTTGGGAAAAAAAGAAAGAATTTCTGTTGCATACCGGGAGCTAGGGTACCCATGTCATCTGCATTAGACCAGGAGAGCGTATTCTTGGTATCCTCAGTTGCTCACTTACGTGACGGAAACAGTGCCTTTAAGGTGTGAAATGAACACTCTTCTTCTGTTTTGCCAAGCGGGTGAGAAAAGAAATAAAAAAATGCAGTGATGGCATTTCAATAATCCGCACTATGAATATGAATAAAATAATAAGGATTATAATAAAATAAACAAAGAAATACAAATCTCAGATGAAACCTGTTGATAAGCAAACATATTAATTTGCAATTTGTTTACATACAGTTATTACAGTATTGTTTCTACTGTTAATATTACTGTTGTAACTATTTTCAGTAGCTTTATTTGCTGTTTGTATTGCTCAAATATATTTTAGAATGTACCCAATGTTACAAAACAAAGTTTTCTGGAACATATACAAAAATTGTGATAGTTAACATAATATTTTGTGTTCAGGTAAAAATGTAAGTTTCAATCCTATAAAGGAAATGACATGCTTTGCTAGAGACTACATAGTATATTAACCTCAATCCAGCCCATCTAAATTAATTGTTCTATCGGTGATTATTTTATATCAAATGCAGGCTATATTCATAAAGCACTTACAATGCTAAATTTACATGCTTCCTTGTGAAAATACAATAAAATGCTTTGTGAGTTTGACTTTTTTTTTAATTTTTTTAAATATCCTCTTACAGAAGGCTTTATGAATATTTCCATTTAAAAATATTACAATGTACACTTCCCCCCCCTTAACAGTATATACATATATGTACTTCTGTCAAGTACAATGGAGTTCTCTTCACTGCTCTAATTTCAACAGTGGTTTTGAACCAATTTCCAAATTCCCCATTGCAAATCCGTCTGTTTTTCACACACGAATGCACACGTTCAAGTGAATAAATAGCGAGGTAAACAAATCAAAACAACAAATGGATGACAAAGGGCTAGTACTGCGAAAGAGGATGTACCCTTTTGGTCTTTGTCCGAGCGGGGGTGTCCTGGGCGTATCGAGACGGACTGTCTGTGAGAAAGACCTCTACGTCGTCAGGCACTTCTTCCAGAAAGTTTGAAGGAACGAGACCTTTGTGTCCGTTGAGTTCACCCTGCGGAGGATAAGTATGGAGAGAAGGTCCTGCATAATGTATACCATAATGTACACAACCATAATGTATATCTACCGCAGTCTCTTGTTAAAAAAATGTTTACTCTCCTCTGCAGCAGAAATATCTGCAATAAGCGTTCAAAAGGGAACTTTGATTCATTTTGTCTGGTTTCTGCTCTTCTCTGCATTCTCCCTGGCCTGCTATTATTCTGGAAGTTACAAAATAGAAGGTAGCTCCGATCAAAATGTATTCTTAATTTTCAATAATTGCAGATCAATAATTGCACTAACATGTGTTAGCTAACAAAAAATAACACACAATATTTCCTTGTAAGTCAAGATTAAGGTCAAATATTGATTGAACCCAGGATAAGAACAATTATTAAACAGCAGTACAGGAAAGAAATAAGGCTTAAGTGCGCAGCAATGGTTAAGGCACAAGAATTGCAATCCCTCTTAAAAGGGCAGGGCAGCTAAACTCCCTACACTTCAGTAAAATCTCTGGCTGTATGAATGCAAAACGCAATATATAA
Organism: Anguilla anguilla; assembly: GCF_013347855.1. Taxonomy (NCBI): domain Eukaryota; kingdom Metazoa; phylum Chordata; class Actinopteri; order Anguilliformes; family Anguillidae; genus Anguilla; species Anguilla anguilla. The sequence goes on from NC_049210.1 coordinate 13,468,810, forward strand.
GCTACTGATGAATCCAATTACTCTAGATTTTTCTCCTGGAGAATCCCTGACATGACAGTTTGGCAAGTAGTTCCAAATGATGAGTGATTGAATATCTTGAGCACAGAGTTACTGCATGTGGGAGAGTTCCCACAAATCATCTTATTTGGAAAAAGCTGTGAGGGAGGAGCAGTGTATGGCCTGTCCCATGAGAAACGCCCCACCCACAGTCAGCGCAACTCATCATATACTTACGTAATAAAACCCATCTTCATCGATTTCCCCAAAAACAGTGATGATGTCGCCTGCGCAGAACGTCAGCTCGGCCTGCGACAGAAACAAAGTAGTCCTCAGATGTGTATAGGCACCCAATCAGACGTTTGAATACGCAAAAGACCAAGAACATAACAAAAACAAGCCAAATCTGTTTATGATGCCTTCATTTTATTCCAGAAACACCAGCATATTGGTGATGAATAAAACGTTCCCCCTCCCTCATTTGTGTGGTATAAGAGTATAAAATATTTCTTCCAACTACCGGCCAAGCCAGATGCATTTTATACTTCAATGGCCAGTCCAGCTAGGCAGACTGTGAAAGCTTCTGCACACCAAATGTGGGGTCTTTGAAGAGAGCATCATAACACGGACAATAAACGCAACACAACACTGCCTACCTACTTCATCTCAAGCACCATTTAGAGTTTAACACCCAACAGGCAGGTCAATCAAAGACTGAGGGGCGGGCTTAAAACAACACGGGCGGGAAATCACTCCTTCTCATCAACGGGGCCTCTCTACTCCACTCACCTCCAGATCCAGCCTCCCAAACTCTGTCTGTGGCATCAATGCAGAGGTGAAAGCAATTAACCGCCCAGGAGTAAGGGGAAGTGGAAGCAAATGGCAGAGTTTATATACGTACTCGCGCACGCACGCACGCACGCACGCGCACACACACACACACACACACACATCCCATAAGAAGACCTATGACCATCAAAGATGGTAATTGTTTCTTGTTAGGGTTTTCAAACAAATATAAAAAAGGCCACACAATCCCTTATTCTTTCAAGAGAGTACTCTCACAAGTAACCAGAGGACATCAGTTGACAAGCAATAGGTGCCAAACCTTTAGCAAATTAGAATTCAACAGAGGTATCAAAATCTTGCAGAAAGGATTACCCAGTCACTCTAAAACTCCAAAAAAAGATGACCCACGAATAAAACAATCATAGTATTACAATTCAGTTATGTTTGAATTGTGCCGGTATAATTGTTATATCCTCCACTCTTTTTAACAGTTCTATGGTAAAATAAGTTGTAATTTACCCAAAGAATCACTGAGAAAATCCACATCATGAAACACAACAGTAGAAACATAGGCAGTAGCAGGGTTCATTCACTGCACCAGCAAACACGGGGAGAAGGAAGCGTGACTGAACTACACACATAGATGAGGAAAAGCACTGTGTATGACCAGCTCCAACGCACCCTGCCCCCCGAACCCCCACCCCGCCCCCCACCTGTGCACCCTTGAAACACCTATATATTTTGGGTTTTTCCGTCCAGCGCAAGTGCGTATTGTAGCCAACAGTGTTTGCATCAAAAGATATTCCAGCTTGATCTATTCTATCACAGCATTATGAATTTTAATGTCTTGTTGCAGTCTGAAAACATTTGCATTTATTTTGCATAACTGTTCTGCAGTCAAACTATTCTACACATTCTACCATTAGTGTTACAGTGCATGTCGTATGCAGGCGTGCACTTCGAACCAAATTTAATCAGAGCCTGCACTACATACTGTAAAATCTAAAATACAGTCTAGCACAGCACTGAAGTATGAATGCAATAAGACATTGGGAATTATCACTCCTTATCGGCCACTTCACCTTTACTGCAGGCCCTTTGAGCACAATAATGTCCCATTGCTTTGAGTAGTGAAGGAGAATGAGGGAAACATGGCACAGTTTGGGGAACTCATTTCCCTGCTAACAGATAATAGTTTTTCCTTCTGCCTTAAATCCATTCACTTTTCTGCCATTACTGCCAAAAGATTGAGTGCATCATAAACAGAATAACATAAATTCCACTTTTGACAATTACAATTTTAATTTAATAAAAGTAATTACTGGTAATTTTCCATGAAATATAACCAAATTACTTAGCAGTGGCACTATGACCACAGTCTTGAGTGATACCCCCAAAATAAATCTGAAAATGTTTCACAGCCACAAGACTGGCATTTATACATGAACATTTACAGATTTTAAGCAGGGTATAGAGTCAGTTCAGGAAATTATGAGAAATCCAATTTATGGATCAGAAATGGCCATAATATTCTATGTGGAATTTACAACAAATTAATTAAATTTCAATTCAGTTCCTGAAGTGACCAAACTGAAGTGGACATGACCCCAAGCCTGGTATAAAGTGTCCGGTCTGTTATAGTAGTGTGTGTGTGATTGTCTCCAGGGAAAGGCAGGAAAAGCATGCTTGTGCATTCAGACTGAGGGGTCACTCTGTGGCGCTGGCAGTACCTCCACGTCCACGTTGGGGGAGCTCTCCCTGGGGTCGTAGTCGTACAGGGCCACCATCCTCCGCGTGGCCACCGGGTGCTGCCTCCCGCTCCGCCTGTTTCGTTCTGCATCGGGCAGGGACAGACAAGACAGCGCGGGCTCTGGTCAGCCTAACGTTTGCCTGCCGCTCCTTCTCCAACACAAAAACACGCAGGTTTCCTTTCCAAAGTTCTCCCTGACACGGTTCACTAATCCATGGTCATTACACACATACAGTATGGTGTGACAGCTGTAATTGTTGCAGCTGTAATTGTTGTAACAGCTGTAACACTGCAAATACAGTGAGAGTTAACGCCTGCAACCCCAGCAGTCACCGCATGAGTGATATTGAAGTGCAAAGACAAGCATGCCAGCTATTAGTATGAACTTTCTGAGAACAACGTCGATGGCAAAATCATTTGAGGTTTCCATGAAAAACGAACAAAGAGGAAGACGGATGGAGGGGGAGGGGGGAAACAAACAAAGAGTCGAGGTGAAGGAAAGTTAGTTTGGAAAAGAAGCACAGACCTCGCTTGGATTTTCGGGACCTGCGGTTTACTGAACGCCCGTCTTTGAAACGATCGCAGTTCACTTCACAGGAAAGGAAAGCCAAACAGAACAGAACAAGAGAAAAGAGTGAAGAAGCCCAAAAGCGACCGGCTTGCCTGCAGCAGAGCCTCCTGTGCACTCACAAACTCACAGATATCTGACCGGAATCGAAGGGCAGTTCATATAAACATACCATCCAATAACCTCTAAAATGATACGTGGCTGCAGATATCCAAAATGGCACCTGTCTGTATCACATGTGAACAACATAGCATAGATTTGTATTGGGATTCATGTCAAATATTTCAGAAAGCACTATGATGTCTACTGCTATAATACATCTTGACAACCCACCAGTGGCAACTAGAAAAAGTCTCAAATAAACTCCAGTCTTCTGCTAAATGTGGCTGTAAAGAAAACTCCACACATCTGATTGTAGTTCCTGCCAGCATTGGTTCAACAAATATTACTTCCTATAATGTGAAACTGGGAAGTGACAAATAAGAGGAAAAGCTGTAGTGGTGGTCTGTGAATAGACCATTATTGTGGCCTGTAGTGAGTGGGAAGCGCACGTTATACCCGTGTGACAGCATTTGGGATGGCAGCGGCATGCTGCAGCTGTACAAGCAGAGCCGTGACAGTGGGTTCGAGCAGGCTGCAGGGACCGCAGAGCATGGCCAGGGGGCGGTAAGGAGCTGATGCCGAACATCAGAGAAAGTGAGAGAGCAAGAAAAAAAGGAGAGGGAGACAGAGAGTGGGAGAGGGAGAGAGGGAGGGTGAGAGAGAAAGAGAGAGGGTGAGGGAGAGAAAAGAGGGAGAGAGGAAGGGAGAGAAAAGAGAGGGAAAGAGAGGAAGGGTGATAGATAGAGATAGAGAGAGAGAGAAGAGACAGGAGCATGGCATGTTACCTATTTTCTCTACAGGGGTGTTGAGCGGGAGAAAGCCCTGCTTGATGAGCTGATCCATCATCTCGTCGTCCTCCGTCTGGATCTCCGACACCATGTTGCAGGGGATGAGGCCCTCCCTGCCGCAGATCTCGCCCCGGTAGAACCCGTCCGTGTCCTTGTCCCCATAGATCTGTGGGACACATTGCAGTCCATCATCATCAGTGAACAGATACCTTAGCAAACATCTGCACCCTTTGCTCTGCACGCAGCCGCAACAAGCTAACTGCGCTAACAGGAAAATTAATTGAGCGCGAACTGGAAAAAAATAACGAGCCGTGTGCCGCACCTTTATGATCTGCCCCTCCTTGAAGGGGAGCTCCTCGTCCGCCGCGTCCGGGTTGGGGGACATGGAGAGCGGGTCGTAGTCGAACAGGGCCACGAATATCCGGGACAGGTCCTCGGGCTCCGACTCCTCGTAGTACTCCGGGGAGTGGCGCTCGCGGCCGCCGTAGCCGTCTGTAACACAGGGATGAGAGACGCCCGCTCGAGTCTTCAGGCCCTCGGTGCCACAAGCGCCAGTCGCACTCAAGGCTACAGAGGGCATTCTGGGAGGAAGATGCCACTTAGCAGCTGATGGGGGAGACTGCCACGGGGAGACGTGTGCAAAGAAGAGAGACTTCAATAGAGAGGCAGTCTGAACTGACGGTGCAGTTTAAACTGACTGCCTCCAGTGATTACTTCACTTTAAGGGGGATTGCAGAATTTCTTTTTTTCTAATGTGCCAGTTTTTTAATGGTAGAGAGGAAGACATCATCTGTCAAACTGCAGTTGAAGTCACTAGAATATTCATGGAGAGCAAACCTAAACTCTTCACTTTATAATCAAAGACATATGTCATTATGACAAATAAGATGTCAAATAAGACAAGTGCCCTTTTTTGCACACCTCTGCGAGCAGACCAGCAAGACAGACACGGAAATCGCAGAGCGATACTGAAGCTGCTTTGTTTCTTGCTTGCAATCACATTTTGACGGTATCAGGGAAGGCAAAAGGTCATTTCAAGCAATGATGTGGGATGCAGGAGATTTTCAAAGGCCATGCATATGATGAGGACAGGGGGAAACACACATTGCTGTTTCACAAAACGGTTTTACAGTTTCATAGGCGTGCATGCACTGCTTTTCAGGTTTCAATTCAAACGTTCTTGGAAGAGGCGCCTGTATGCATGAAGGTATTTATTGTTCAAGTCAGAAGACTGATTTCATGCTGTTATTAAAGGCAGTTACTATGTTTAGTTGTAAGGGGAAAGTGGTACTGAGCATGTTTTAGGTACTATTAGGAGTCAAGACAACATACACCAGTGACTACCTGTAAAATTACAAACGTCAGAAGCAAAGCACCGGACAGACGAACAGATCTGTTATGAATGGACCATGCAATTAATTTGTCACCATGCAGGACAGCACCTTCAAACAGCTTATACCTGTGTTAAGTAGTTATGTTATTCATTTCTGTATGGCGTCCCCAGTATTATATGTTATCCATTTATATATTTGTAATAATTAACAATATCAATAATAATTACGTATTTCCCTATCTAACACATTTGCAATCAACGCTTAAATCTGCACAACTGAAACACACATCAATACAGCTGGGTTTCACTGAATTAAATAGGTAAAGTAGAGGAGCACTAAGAGAAGCCATAGAAACGAGTACAAAAGCATTGGATATTAAAATTATTATCAGTTAATTAGCTCATCAGATGTCCTTAAAGATATGTCACTCTTTTAGAACAAGAAATTTTGTGGAGCCTACTCCATTGTATTTGCATAGCGCGAATGCTAGCAACATCAGATGCTCCTGCTGACTGTTCCTCCCAGTCGTCAGGCTCCCAGTACACTCCCATTCATTTTCAGGGCCTCACCATAATTAATAGTTTTAAAGCACAAACTACAGAGAGCAATAGATCCGTAAAAGAGAGCACAACGGACAAATGGCATCTGTTCGTTTTAATATCAGACGTATTCTCAACATTTTATTTCCTTATAAAAGAAAAAGAAGATCCAGCAAAAAGTGATGTATCCTTGCACACAACAGATTCACATGGGAGTATGCATTAAAATAAATTCAACTATGGCTTGCTATATTTCTATGCAGAAGCCAACCCGAAAATATGCTGACAATGGTAAACAAGAGCTTCTGATGTTGCTAGTGTTCACGCTATGCAAATACATGGTGGTAGGCTCTATAAAATTACTTATGTTATAAATTGGTGAAATATTTCTTTAACCAAGGGTGACCGACACAGTCTACTATTTTTAAAAATCCTTATGTATGCAGTTTGGATTTTTAATGAGGTAATTCAGGTTAAACCTCAGCGTCACACCTGCAGCATTCAGTTACAAACCCAGGTCCTTATAACTATAACCCAATTTCCACAGATATGTCGTACTACTTTAGTGACATTAAGTGGAATGTGAAATACTTATTGTTTGGCATGGGTAAGAGCATTGTTCATACTATTTCACTACGAGTGGGTGGACACTCTTATATGGAGAATAGGAGTCTATTTACTCATCTCAAAGGTGCCCTCTCATTATAAGCAACCAGTCATGCAAAATAAACAAGCTAAGAGGACAGGTGTGGAGAGGGTTAGGGGGGGGTCAGACGGAGAGAGGCGTTCACAGGGGGGGCAAGGGGGGCAATTTAGGACAGGACAGGAGCATACAGGGAACACTCATTCTGCAGGTACAGTAAGCGGCCATCTTGTCTTCCCCACCCTTCACCACACACTTCAGCAAACTGACACCAAAATCTCAAAAGCTGCACAAATTATGGGGGTCCTTTGCTGATGTTACCAGCATCCACCCCAAAAAAATTGACAAAACAAGTTGTGCTTTGGCGAGAGCAAGGAAGGAAGCATGTGTTCTTAAATGACTATTTTTTTCTCTTCTGGTTTCCGGAGAGGAGCCGCACCACATACCATATCGACGATCTGAGGCCATACTTCGCTGTACGGGCCATATCCTTCGCCGAGCTACACTGCCATAGTAAACATCCTCCTTGACAGGTGAGAGGTTCCCCTCACTCCCCTCACTGTTACTCTCCATGGTGATCTCTACAGAAGATACCAATCAGAGCGTTACATTCACAGACCCCGCCCCCTCCACCTCGCGGACTGGGCCTGGGTCCTACTGTGCTCTGGGGCCCGTCCGGACTTCCTGAGACTGGGCGGGGCGGGGCAGGGCAGGGCGGAGCGGGGAGCTGGACTGAGCTTTGAGCGGTCCGCTGTAAAACAGCAATGCTTGCACTCTCCGCTGTGACGTGGGGAAGGATAACAGCAAGGAGAAGTCTCCTTTTACGCCTTTTTAGGAAATGCTCATTTGAATATCTGAAAACGGTCCTGATTTTTAAACCTGAACAAACAGTGTATTCTCATCATAGTTTTAACGATTAGAATAATATTTTTCTGGTGTGTTTTTGTTGCTGATGGAAACACTGTGACCTTACCAGCCTACAGGCAACTATTTGAGCGTTATCCTTCCCCACACAATTCTTTTTTTTTTCTGTTGAGAACAAACACTGTATGGGCATGATTCTGAATAGGAGTGGGCGGTAAACACTGTCAAAGCCTATGGAGATCTACGGTGTTTCTATGGAGAGATGTCCAGCTCACATGGGTACACATGTGATACGAAAGAAAAAAAAAAAGGAAAATAAAAACAACACCAGTGTGTCCCTCTCGCGGTGACCGCACTAACCAATGGAAGGAACCATCATGGGCCGGCGCTGGGGGGGGCCCCCGCCGTGGGTCATTCTCCGTCCTGAGTGATCCAGCCGGTCCGAGCGTCCCATGGAGGGGGAGTTCCCTAAAATCTTGAGAGGAGAGACACAGGTGCACGTTACGGCCCACTGCCTGCTCGTCACCGTGGAGACCACCCACCAAAAAAAAAAAGAATACCAAAACCATAACGAACCAAAACGAAAAATCATGTCATTTCGATTGAATTGTTAGGAGGCAAAACAATGAACCAACCAATAAGAACAAACCAATAACCATCAAACAGAACCAACAAAAAGGAAGGCCCAACGGTGATATGGATCAGGTTTGGGCTGAATCGGATGCTTAGCTAAAGACCATTGCCATTGTTTTTTGTTCTGCACATGTCTGTTGGATCGATGGAAAAAGAGAGTGAAAGAAAAGGAGGGGGGATGGAAACATGCTTTGTCACCCAGATATCCGATTGGGCTCAACCATAATGGCTTCGGCCTGGAGTCCCTATCCCGGACTCGAATAACAGTGTACAGGATGGAGGGAGAGGATGGAGGAAGAGCACCAGCACGGAAGAGTAAGAGGCCACGCTGAGGTTTGAGGAAGAGGAGATGATCAGGGAGAGGACAGAATCAAGTCATTATGGGGCAGAGCACTGTATGGAAGGGGCGCAATGTTTAACCACCACCAAGGTGATGACTAATCCAGCATTTAACAGTCCGAGCAACAGCAAGCCAAGCGCAAACCATTAGAGGCCACTGGAAAGACTTGGTTGTCCTTCTGTAGTGATTCGGGTAAGGACTCCCTTCACATGCTAGGATAGACCAGGCATTCTAACCAACATCCCGGGGCCAGGGTTTAAAGGAAATGCAGACAAATTCCCGTCAGATGCCGTCAGCACATTTCAAACCCTTGACATATTGGGTTGGAACAATTAAAAACAATGACTCAATGAAAATACATCAATGAATCAATTAAAACAAAGCAGCAATGTGAACTTCAAGTCAACTCATCTAGAATGTTCAAACCAGCAGTTGAAGAATATTTTCCTTGCTATTTTTATCTTCTGGAAAAAATAACAGCAAAAATATCCCAGAGGTTTGACCTTTGATCTAAGGAGGGAGCCACTCTTGGGCAAATGGAGAGATTATGAAAGAGAAGAGAAGCAGTAGGCCTGGGAGAGAAGGGAAGGACAGTCCTCGGAGCTCCAAGGTGTCTGCAGTGGCCACAGCCAGCAGGGCAGGGGAGGGGCGAGCAGAAAGGGGAGGGGCCAGGGGGTACGGAAACACCAGATGCTCTCCCATGCACCACAGGGAGAAACGATTATGGTTGGACCTCATTCTCGTAGTTGCATTGCAATTATTTTTTGGGGTTCTTCCAACAGAAACAAGAAACAAATACTTTCTCAAATGGCCTTTAGGTAATCAAAAATACTTAAAATAATAAAAATCACTGCACACTCTAGGAACATAAAAACTACAAAATAAGTCATCAATATTTGGCACAATGACGCAATGCACAGCAGTAAGGAGTTAAATCATCGCACAAAAAAGAACAAAGAATGTAAAAAGAGAAAACCCATAAGAGAAACACCAAGGAAAAGAGGAGAGGGGGAAAAAAAAAAGGAATGATTTTACTGATTGGAGATGCGCGTGTAAAGCAGATGAGGGCCTAGGCCACACACACCAGCGGCTCCTCCATCCCCCTGCTGAGCTGAGCCACTGAGTGAGCCCTACAGTCTCTGTGATAGGCCCTCCCGACCTCGTGGAGCCTGCCCTCGCTCAGGGCCACGTCGCCGCCCAGTCGGCGGTGGCCCGCCTCCCTGCCTGGGCGGCAGTGCAGCTCGCGGCTCCGCAGGTCCGCCACGTGGACCGTCTTGCTGGCCAGCGGGGGGACGTCGCAGAAGTCCTCCTCCACGCTGCACTGGCGCGTCAGCGTGCGCTTGCGGCCGCCGGCCAGGGCGCGGCGCTCAGCGGGGCCCTCGCAGTGGACGGCGCGGACGGGGCCCCGCAGGGGGCTGCCGTGCGGGTGGCCCCGGCGGCCCAGCGAGCCCTCCTCCTCGCTGCCGCAGTCCAGGCCACTGTCGGGGCTCTTGGTGGTCTGGCGGCCGGCCCAGCCCGCCGGGGGGGCCCGCTCATCCGGGCCCGGCCGGCTGTCGGGGAAGCGGGGGGAGGAGCGCTGCCTCTGCAGCCTCCGGCAGCACTTGCCGGGGGAGCCGTGGGCGTGGAGCTGGGGGGGCTCCTGGTAGTAGGCCCGGGGGGTCCTGCAGCAGGGGCGCGGCGTGCCGGGGCAGGCCTCCTCGAAGCGCAGCCGCTGCCCCAGTGCCTCCCCGCCGTCCAGCTCCTCCTCCGCCACCTCGGGGATGCTGTGCAGCCTCTTGCTGCGAAGGGACTTCTGCCGCACCACCTCCCGCTGCAAGTCCCAGCTGTCCCGCTCCTCCACAAAATCCGCGCGCCTATAGTAGGCCTTTGAGCCATTCCCGGGGTGGGTCGGTTGCAGCGGTTCGGTTAGTTTGTCGGTTTTTTTAAAAAACACAATTGGTTTAAGTTTTTTTGTTTGTTTCGTTTTTTTTTTTTTTTTTGAAGGTGTTAGAACAGGCAGGACACAACACAGTGTGTGAATAAAAAATAAAATGGGAAAAAAAGACAAAATAAAGACAGAATTAGTTATTCGAGGCAATGGTGAAACGTAATGCATGCAGTCTCATTCCATGAGCGAAATGGCATGCTTCGAACGGGAATCTGTGGGAGGAGAGAAACAGAAATGGTAATAACACTGAGGATGTGCACTGAAAAGAGGATTTACCAGCTTGGGGGAGTGGGGGAGTGGGGGGTGGGGGGGTTTGAAATCAGCCAGTGAGATCTCAAAATCAAAAAAATAAACCTGCCAAAATAAATCCTCAGGGACAAATGGAGGGATGCCGTGACAGTGGTGAAAGGTGCACAGAAATGCTGAAGTAAAGGAACGAACAACAGTGACTGAAAAAGTGTACAGTACCAAGCACATTCAGGGAGAGAGAACGGAGATTTACCCAGCCGAGTGGGATAAGGGCAGCACAGCACAACTATTTAGCATTACTATCTTAGTTTCCTGTTCTAACAGTTTCAAAGCTAAGTTTTTTCCAGAAGTAGTTTTAAAACTAAAGACATGATAGGCAGTGTTCTTTGTGTGTGCGTTTTTTAGTTTTTTTTTGTTGCTGTCTTGCTGAATCCAAAGTCCTGCTGTTCTATACTCCATTAGCGCTGAATGCTTAGGCCAGGCAGAGCCCTTCTAAATGGTGTAATCTAATAAACCAATTAGCTGCTCTACACAATCACCCATTGCAGTCCACACCATACAATGATACCCCGGCGTCTCCACTTAAAGAGATGCTCTGTAATTCCACGGCAAAAAAATAAAATAAAAAATATTGTTTTTAATTTTAATTAAATCATCTCTAACACCATATGAATAGGTATGAACAGATTACTGCCCCTGTGCTTTGTGACAAGATGGAATTGTGAACTGTGATATTGTGGTGAAAAAAGATACAGTAAAAATAACAAAACCGTGATGCAGTATGCAGTCTGGGTGTATCAAGTTGGAATACATGTTTTTTTCAGGACATAGTGAACTTGTTTTATGAGACACAAATCTTCTGTTTTGCCACAATGGTCTTAATTTGAGGAAGAGTCTCAATCACTTATATATTATGCCCAAAACTTTGAAAGAACGTTAGTATTGGGTGCAGATACAGGTATATGTACCGAAAGGAATCACACAAAAGTCAACTGGAGGCGTTTCACATCGCCAATATTCCAGCCAATAGATACAGAGGTATTCATAGAACTTCTCCTGTTTCTATTTGCCATCAGTTAGTTTTGCACACAAACTCTCTTCCCCATTTTGTTGAATTTCTTTGTGTAAGAGCAATTTTTAAGCACTGGAACCTGCATGAGCCCCGTCAGTCCCGATTATTACCCTACAAACTTGCCCCAATATCATACTGAGTGAAGACTGAAGACAAGGCTACATACAATACAAAATAATCATCCACATCTTGAAAATAACTGAACACAAACGAGGAATAACATGAGACAAACGCAAACAAAAAAATGAATAACCATTTCATTTAAGCAGACTCACTTAAATGAGATTCCCGAGTTAAGTCATGAGCATTCTATTTGATGACATATCTCAGTTCTCACTTTAAAGCTAAGCACAGTACTTTTCCAGAACAACATCCTTGTAAAACATTTACAATGGAGTTAATACCCATCTTATTCAAATGTACTCCACCACTTGACACCAATGAGTACTTTGTACTCACTCAAACTTTCTACCAGGTCCACATAATACCCCACAAGAGGCAAGCTCATACTGCTGCATCTTGCATAGTATAAGATCATTCACCTGCAGATCAGTCACAGTGAGCTTACCAGCGTCCTACAATACATGAGGAGGAGGACCCTGTGCGTGTGTGTATGCTGCATGTATGTGCAGTATGCAAGCCATCAGGATGCGTTATGCTGTGAATGATAAAGCAGGTACAGGCAGACAGCTTTGTCAGCACACAGCAGGCGCGCACGGAGGCGGGGCCACAGTCAATCGCCCGTCCGGGAGGTGAGAGAGGGACGAAGCCAGGAGGCATTCGAGACGGGACCCCAAACTCCACCCAACCCCCCTCCAAGAGGCAGGGCTAAGCCTGTACCTTGAGCGTGTTGTGGGAGTTGATGCTGCGCCTCCGGCCCTCCTCCAGCTGCATCTCGGAGTACAGGTCCTCCTCGTCCTCCTCCATGATGTCGGACAGGTCCGACCCCCGGCTGCTCTCCGTCTGGTACTCCTCGCTGTGGCTGTAGTGTGGCTGGGGAGGGGGGGATTAAAAAAAAAAAAAAAATCAGTTGACCGTTCTTTTTGACTAATATGCAGCCAAGTATTGGTAAGGTAACAGAATGCAATACACCTGTTACAGCACTAGAGGGAGGACTTGTTCTTTTTTGGTTATTTTATAAGCTTTTTGATCTTGAGTTGCCAGCATAATTAAATCATAATCTGTTCATCAGATCGCCCAGTGTAAAATAACAGTCATTATAACATACATAAAACACTCCATCTGTATTGACCTATTCTTGCCTGTTGGTGCTCATCATTGCATCATTCAGAGGAAATATTTATACACTCTGGCACAGAACGAATAAGGTCTACTTAAAAAATGCAAATAGCCCCTCCAAAACCTTCAGGATTTGGAGTGTGTGCCCTGTACAAATTGCAAAACACACAAGTCCTGCTGACTAATATGCAAATGAGGATGTTAGAATTGGGATTTTCTGCTTTCTCCTCTTCCCCTTTCCTAAGGCCGGGGGCAGCAGTCATTAACAAATCAAAGCCATACTTCAGCACTGCGTGTGGGATGCCAAATGTGTTTCCGTTATGCAGTAAAGCTCATAAACTGAGAGCTTGCAGCTGAAACTGGAAACAAAATGGTGCTGCGCTGACACACATGTATAAAAACAACGCAATTTAAAAATGAAGTTATAATTAATTATCATATTACAGGGAATCAGACTATCATTGGCCCATCCAGCAGTGTACATATTAGGCAGGGCTTTAATACTCAAAGAAAGCATCTGTACATTGTAGTATAATGAGTAAGGAGCTGATCATGTAACCTAAAGATCACATGTTTGATTTATGGATGGGATGCTGCAGTGAGCAAGGTACTTAACCTGCATTGCTTCCGTATTTATCCAGCAATGGAAATACTAGGTAGAAGGTTGTGTTAGTTGGTCTTGATAAGAGCGCCTGCTAAATGCCTGTAATGTACATATTTTTGGGTGAAGTGAATGAAGTGGACGCCGCTGCCCCTTTTTTTTGCTTGTTCTGGGCCCACCTGTCTGCCCAGCTCCGAGCCCCTCAGGAACTCGTCCACCGACGCCCCCCGCCGCCTGGCGTGGGGCGACTCGTACCCTTCCTCCTCCTCATCTGAGTTCAGGGGGTGAACGGCATTGCTCCTCTCACTGAAGATGTTCCTCTTCTCCACCTGCAAACAAAAGCAAACACAGCCTTCTTGCAAGTACAGTAAAGGCACATCATACATACATTCAAATGAGACTCCATTCACTTAATTTACATACCAGGCAGGCTGATAAAGGCTGATTGACAATCGTGTACTAATTCAAAGTGATGCTATCAGCTCAATTCGCGCTAACTTTAATTTCCTGTCGTGTCATATCGGGAAGTCGAGTTGCTACATGCACCAGGGTTAATGAGCTTGGTTTGTAAACCAGAAGCGGAAGGTTCCCAGCAGGGGTGCTTTGAATAAGGTAAGTAACCTGACTTGCTTCAGTTACCATCCAGCTATGTAAATCATAGGCTGTAAAATGAAAACTGTGTACAGCATCTACTAAGCATGTGGATGAAAATGAAACTGTAAACTACAGTGTTAATGACAGAATACTATCCTAGTACTAGTCCATGTCACACCATTTGTGATGGAAAGTACTGTCACTCACAAAATTAGACAAAAGTTTAAATATCGGATGTTCTCAGAACAATGAAAGCCTACTGCCAGTCATATTAAAGGGAATCCCATCATGTCTGTTATTCTCACACCTTGAGGCATTTTATCAAGCTCTTGTGCTGTGAATTTCAGCACGAAACTCAGGTGTGGTCAGGTGTGTTTGTGTGTGTTCAGGAGTGTTCAGGTGGCACGGCTGCGATCTCAGGGGGGCGGGGTCTCACCCGGTTGCTCTCGGCAGCCACCCTTTGCGCCGCCTCCCTGGCGATGGCTTTGGCCACGGTGTTGGGGATGGGGGCTCCCTGAGGCTGGGGCAGGATCCTCTGCGGAGAAGGGGAGCGGCGGCCCTGGAAGTGGGGGGGCTCCAGGGTGTGCCCGTGCGACGGGGGGAGGGGCGAGGGCGAGCGAGCCGGCTCCCAGGGCTGGTTGAGCCGCATGCCGTGGTGAGCCACGCCCGGCTCCTGCTCTTTGGTTTCTGGCTCTCTGGCACTTGCTAATGGCTTGGGCTTGGGCATGGGGTGAGGGTGGGGTTGCGGGTGCAGCTGAGAGTGGTGTTGGGAGTGGGGGTGCGGCTGGTGCTGGGGTTGGGGTTGTGGGTGGTGAAGTGGTTGGGGCTGGGGGTGTGGTGGAGGATGGGCCTGGGGGTGTGGCTGGGGTTGAGGCATAGAGTGGATCTGAGGTTGGGGGTGGGATGGCGGATAGGTCTGCGGGTAGGGTGTTGGGTGCGGCTGGAGGTGTGGCGGGTGGGCCTGCGGATGGGGCGGTGGGTGGGGCTGTGGATGGGGCATTGGGTGGGGCTGCGGGTGGGCCTGCGGGTGGGGGTGGGGGTGTGGTGCGGGATGCAGAGGCACCAGGAGGTTGTGCGGAATGGAGGCGACTGAGGAGTCCTGAGACTCTCCTTGTGCTGATAACGTTCTGACAATGACTTCCCGAGCCTCCAGACCCTGCAGTCTCTTCAGCTCCACAATGACGTAGTCAGCCGTCGGGTACAAGACCTCTGCGATCTGTAAAAAAGCAGCACTGAGAACAACCGCATCAACTCGAGCAGACGCCCATGTCATCACTGGCGTTCAAGCAGGGAAGTGACTGCCCCAAAAAACTGTGTTTTTTTACAATTATATGGTACCAATTACAAGCATGAGCAGCTGAAAAGATAAAAGTTCTCTCTAAAGAAAAATAAAGTACTCTGATCAATGAATGCACCTCACACCAATATGGGCACAATAGGTTAATTCTGTTAAACTGATCGTTATTTACAATCTTGCCAATAAGGATCAAGCCAACATGACAAAACATGCATGTGATAATATCTGACACAGAGCAGTGGGTTTTACATCGAACAGATCATTATTCAATAATACGGGATTTGCATAATTTCCCAAGGGCGATATATGGATCAACCTCATTTTGCTCAGGGAAATCAGGCAGTGGCCAGGGAGTCTCTGTGCTCTTGGTATGAAACCCCCATGTTATATAACTGCCTCCAACCTCCCAAAAAAAAAAAAATTCATGATTAGTGTTGTACATCCATTCTATTCCAGCAGAGGACGTGAGAGCTTCACGCGCTTTAGCGACGCCAGAGCCAATCAGGAGTCACATTACTCAACGCGCTGGAGAGCGGCTCAGCACCGGGCGACCCCGCTCACCCGCTGTCCTTTCGTGCACACCGCGTAGCCGATCACGCTGGCCCCGTTGGAGGTTCCCGAGGGGGTAAGGGGAGGGGGCTTCCAGCGCACCTGGAGGACCCCCGGGGTCTGTCCGCACTGGACCTGCACGTCCTGGGGCGGGAACGGGGGTCCTGGGACGAGACAAACAGGGCAGGCACACGTCAGCGCTGTTGACCAGGAGTCAGTGCCCAAACAAACAGGACAGAACCCTCCCACTCACATTCACAGGAGACCATTCTGAGGTACCGAGTCGCTCATGGAAAAGCCAGTCTGTTTCCACAAGGTCTCCACTCCACTGGGGTATTGTGAAGCCACCGGGAATGCATGTGACCACGGTCGAAATGAATACCTCAAAATGGCTGTGGACAGTGGCACTCCAGGCTACGCATGTTTGCATTTGCATGCCTACGCGTGCAAGTTCATTATGAATCAAAACGTTTAATTCAGGATAAGAGAAAGAAGAAAAAAACAAGAAATCTGGTAATGGCCACAGGAAAAATAAGACATAAAAGGGGAAAATATTTTGACAAGATGATATTAACAAAGGAGAAAGCAGAGAGAAGAGTTTGGCATGTAAGAGTTCTGTCACGTCTGCATTGGCCCGTTAAATGCCGCGCAGCTGCCGCTTTGTACCGCTGAACTCCGCTTTAAGCCACTGCCACAGGTTAGGTAGCAGAGTATCACATCACCCCTTCACGTTTCTCCATTCATTACAGTCCTGTGGCTGGTGAGATCAAATGGAATTATTATTAGCCTGGCAGACGGTCTTATCCAGGTCAACTTACTGAGCTTACACACTGTACTACACACTGGATATTCAGCGAAGCAGTGAAATCAGGTACTTTGCTTAAGGGCACAACGTGGTACTAGTCTGGGAATGGAACCTGCAAACACAAGTCCCAATTAAAAACTATGCTGCAGTGCTCCCAATGAGAATGCACACAAATAATCTCATCCATGCTTGTCCTACCCTGACACATAATATGGATCTGTGTTAAATTATACATGATCTGTGTTAAAATATACAAATATCCTGTGAAACGCGAAACATTGATTACATCACTCACACATGACTAGAGGAGGACTGTTTCCTCTCTGTTTCCTAGTTTTGTATGCAAGCATTCGGGTGTTTGGGTTCGTGTGTGTGTGTATTTATGTAACATAATGAAAACCCAATAAGAAAGCACTGCTTTCCAATCCGCAGGACACCGTTTAATCGTTAGCTGACCACAGCATGGGGACGCTTGGTGAAAAATGCAGCAGCTGCTTGCTTTAAACGATCTCTCTCTCTTTCTCTCTCTCTACCTCTCTCTCCCTCTCTATCTCGCTCACTCTCTCTCTCCCTCCCTCCCTCTCTCTCGTTCTCTCTCTCTCTCTCTGTCTGCTCATAGCACTGCAGGCTGCTGATATATGCTTCCATTTCCACGCTTAGTATTCCACCACTGCAACTGCAAGCCTCCTGGCAGTGGGGACTAACAGAACGTGGATGTCGGTCACCGTCAACAGGACCACACACTTCTGCCCCAAAGCTACTCTGAATATCATATACCCATGCACTGTCCCCTTTACATCGAGTACACGCAATCGGTCAGCGGACATTCATGCGTGTTTAAAACAAACCACCGTTCTCTGCAGTGCAGGACGGTCTTTAATGCCGAATGAAGTCCGTCTGCGCAGCACCATGGCGTCCGGTCTCCCATCTGCGCAGCCGCGCGCGCACCTGCGCTTTGATGGTGATAAACAGCGATGAGACGCAGCCAGCTGCCGGCTCAGCACAATTTCAGGGAAACCTGTGCGGGCGCTGTCAGAATATGTTCATCAACACATCTTTTTTAAATGGAGAAATACGAGGAGCAGGGAGAGGAAAATGGCCTCGAGAAGCAGAAGCAAACGTTTTGAACATTCAGCTTTTCCTGCGCGTCTTTGAATTATTCCTTCCTTATTCATTTTGCCTCTGCGTTCTTTGGCTGACGTGAAGAAATATTCACAGGAGGCAGTTCAGATGAATAGGAGTTCATGAGGAAATGGATCTGTCAGGATCTACGTATTTGTAAAGCAGAGGAAATTGCCAGAACAAGACGCCTTTCTCTTTTGCAAAGTACAGGCAAATTGCTTAGCCGTACTGCATTTTAAAATGTTTTTCTTTTGTAAATCCTTCCTTGCTTCCCTGTGCATATGCAGTCTTTAGAAATTCATTTGGTTTGATGGTTGAGCAGTACTAAAAAAACAGATTCAAAAAAAGAACAAAACAACAGCTAGAATGAAACAACCGAGGGACTGCAGTACATGTTTACGGAATAGTTTGCATCCTAATCCGCCAGTTTATGTGGATTAAGTGATTAACGTATGGATCCTATAATATGATTTTAGACAGCCTTTCAGGCCATGAGAAAAACTGGTTTTCTGCTTATCCTGTAATCTTAACCAGGGTTTGTTGTTTGTTTTACTGTTACATGCGCATGCGTGCACAAGGTCACGTGGCATTGTTTGGATAGCCGCAACGCGATCTCTCCATCATCTAGGCAGTGATTATGAGGTTAAATGGCAAGGAAACCCAATCACAACACATTGTGTGTTCAGTCATTACATCATCAGAACATCAACAAAAATGTTTAGCTGATGTGTTTATGCAACATGGCATAATAAATGAAAAAAATAAGCACAATTTTATATTTTTTATTGCAACTTATAATCATTACTGTAGCATATTCTAAACCAGGTACTCCTGTTTTTAGACAAATAAACCTGGTCAAATGGCCCAAAGCCAAGTAGTCTTATGTCCTACAAATATGCAGGGTAATAAACAATCCAGACATTCAAATTCACCTCAATTTCCATATTTCCGTACTTCAGGTCAGCCCAGTTACCAACAGACCATGAAGCCCATGAAAATTACAGGTAACAAAAATAACATAAAATTCAGTTCTCATCAACTTCCAATATCTCTCTGTCAATTTTGAGGTCAGGACTGCCTTGCATTATGTTCACTACATTTTGTAGTCATGGAAAGGCTTCCTTCTGTTACTCATCACAGACCAGGTCACCGAGTCCGATGTTTCGAATGCTGAAGGAAAAGTACATTTCCTGTGTCTGTTTCTAATGCGGAAATTACCTGCTTGGCAGTGTTGTTCCCTATCAGCGCTCTGAGTTCTGGCCAAAGACAGCGAAGATTTGGGACATGGTGCGCGACAAGTACAGGAGAGGGTGCGGGACTCAGAAACTAATTTGCAGCTTAATCCACATGAACGAGATCAATTCCCTGTAATTGAGAGGCACTCAAATGCCATCTTTATCTTATCAAGAGCCTCGGTGACAAGGCAAGGTCAATGCCCCTAATGTTAGCTGCCTTCAAGCAGCAAATTAACAGGCCAACCCGGCTCACCTCTAAAAACCCGCCCGCACAAAAACACAACTGCTTCGACAAAACGGTCCACTCCCAAACATGGAGTACTTATCTTCCAATAACACTTAGCCTTGCCTGTCTCTATCAACTCTTGGCTCCATGCTTCTGCTCTGACATTACTTTCAGTACATGCCAGTTTACCACTGGACTGGAATTATTTTTCAGTGGGCTGAGCACAGATTATCCTTTGCGTCATTTTAGGATGGTGACTTGTCCTTGAATTACTTTTCCGAAAACGGTTTATCACTGATAACCCACTACACAAGGAAGGCACAATAAGGGGAAAGAAAAACTGAACTGGCAGTCCAATGGCAGGGCAGGAAACATGCATAACTACTTTAAATGTATGACTCACTGGTGGTACAGAGCAAACAGTGGTACAGGGTAATGTGTGTAATTATCCATTTTCTCTAGAAGAAAATCATTTGAGTGAAAATACATTTGATATTATTATTGCGTAATTGTTCATTAATAGCTGATACAAAGGTTGCTTGGGCTTCATATACATTATCTTTTCAGTAGTTTTTTTTTGGGGGGGGGGGTGAGGGAAGGGGGTGGGATGCAGACAACTCAAATATGTTTAACACTTTGGTGAATCGCTTTCCAAATTGGGGTTGCTACACATTTAGTATGACCCACAAATATAATTACTAGTATTATGTTACCAGTGTATTACATATAATTACTTAAAATTATAGTATTACATTAAAACTATGAAATTAATAGCATTACACCAACCCCCGTTCCTACACCCTCACGACTCCCTTGTCAATAATTTAATCAGCAACCCTACCAACCAACATTATCATATCTTTGTAGTACTGGGTCCTATATTCAGGTAAAAGAAGGTAGGCAAACCTTCAGGTGTGTCAGTTCTTAGTTGTTGTGGATTTCTACCTAATACAGACAGTTGTTATCATCTTAATCAATTTTGAAATGCATGTTTTCATTTTGTGCTAATTTCAGTTTTTTTGCAGCCATTTAAAGACTGCGATTCCAGTGCAAGCCATTAGATATACACAAAAATTACACGTGTACTGTCACTGTTGTATAGTAACTATTGGATCCGCATAAGAAAACGAGCCTTCAATTAAAGGACAATTCTGTCATTAAACTGGCAGTGAATTATAGGGTTCCGAAAATTTCTCATAACATGGTGTTCCTTGTAAATCCGAGAGACGGATAGATGAATGTAAATATTGCTGTGAATTGGCAGCGTGGTTTTGAATGGGCAAGCGCTCCCACGCGCGATGACTGAAGAATCTCCCGGTTTGCCAAGCAGAAGGAGGGGAGTCTCATGGGAGGGGAGTCCCCGTGAGCGAAACAAATTACTCGCGCGCGTTAAGCATCCTGTGTTTCCCTCTCCCTCGCTGATCTTGCTCCCATCCTCATAAAGATCCATATCACCAACCACAGGAAACGCTCATTACAGATATTTATTTATATGGAGCAGTTTCTTTTTTTTTTTTTTTTTCAAAGCCAGAACAAAGCAATCCTTAGGGTCTGTGCAGCTCATTTTAAAACGAGAAGAAAAGAAACCCAGGCTAAGACTCAAGCAGAGGTATGGGGCCATGGGGCCGGTTAATATTACAGGCACAAAGCCTGTCAGAACCCCAGCAAGTCGTTTACTCTGTTAAATTGCCTGGTGCCATTCAGCCAGAAACCTTTCTTGCTTGATGAATATCTTAATAAGGACTCTTCTCGGCTGTGTACGCTTGGAATAACATCAACTGCAGGAAGTCGAAGCAAGAATGACTGCCACCTAGGATCTGAAGTGTCTGTTTTGCAAATGCGCTAAAATGGCGCCGAATTAAGATGAATAATCAGGGGAGTCATAAAGAACACTTCCTTGTGATTCGATGAAGGACCCTTGAAATCCTACAGAGCACGCACCATCTGCAGATCTAACGGCAAAACGCCATTATTGCAGTCTTCCGCGAGCGGAGAATATGTGCGTGAAATGCTATTATGTCTCAGCTGCGGCAGAAACGACGAGAGACTTTGATTTAGCTGGTTTCCTGACTTTCACAGCCCGCAGAGGGGGTCTCTGAATTAATTCTCCATCTCTGATCAGCGCTATGCTCTGGGGGATAAAAAGCTAATATACTGTAAAGCTGGCTAATCTAATTTACATTTAATGGCTGCACACTTTGAGAAGACAAATCTAGGGCCATTATTTATGAACCAGTTTACATTCTTGCCATTTCAGGCCACCAAGGTGTAAATCAGGGTCAAGCAACGAGATATCAGCTTTTATGCAATCAGACTCTTACAGTCTCTCGGAAGCAGAGAGAGAAATTTACCGTGTGTGCACTGTCATAAGCACGCTGTAAATCTACAATCATTAGATAGCCATGTTAACCAGCCAGAATTCAGATTACAATTTAGCTTATGAATAACCTTCTAATATAAAAATATTCTTTCACAGAACACGCTGATGTTGGCAGTATTCACAATACTCCCAACCTATTTCCTTATCCTCCGTCAACCCTATAATTTCAATTGTTGTCCAGATCACAAGATCAAAATCTCAAAATGAAGGGTAAGATGATATCAGAGATAGAGAGAGAGGGAGAGAAAGAGAGGAAGGGGGAGAAAGACGGTAATTGTGTGTTAAAACAAAATACTTTCGCTGTTTGCTAAGCTAATGCATTCTATGATTTCATGCCATGAGGACATTTGAACTAAAGCTGAAACAAGCAGGAAGAGAAGCAGACCTGCAGGTTGGGTGCAGAACTCCACGGAGATCTCCCTCTTCTCCCTCTGCTCCAGGGGCAGCTGCCAAGGCATCTGGTGGGGCTGGGCCACGGCCTTCACCTTGTAAACGGCCATGGGCTTCAGGTTGAAGAACTGGTACTTGTAGCCGCCCGCCTTGACCACGTCGTACTCGGCGTCGTTGAGGAAGATGGTGTGGCTGTAGTTGCTGTTGCTGGGCATCCAGGAGAGCTCGGCCGAGATCTGCGTGATGTTGTCCACGCGCAGGTAGTAGGGCGCCACCACCACGTCCTTGCCCACCAGCAGGGTGCAGCGCAGCTCGTCCGACAGCCCGCGCTCCGTGATGCTCTGCACGGACACGCGGTAGGTGCACGTGGCCAGGTTGAGCTTTTCGATGAGAGCCTTGGTCCTGCCCCCGAAGGGCACGGTCATGCGCACCTCCTTGTCCACCAGGACGTTGTAGCCGCTGATGGAGCCCCACCCGGGGGGCACCACCGGCGGCTCCCAGCCCACGATGACGCTTTTGGCCAGCTGCTTGATTAGGTTGATCCTCCGGGGGTAAGGCACAATGTCTTCGCCGATCTCGTCGATGCTGACGTCCAGCGTCCCGTTGTTGCAGGAGCTGAAGAGGTCCATCCCCAGGCTCCCCAAGCTGCCCAAGCTGCCCAAGCTGCCCAGGCTGTCCAGCTTTCCATCGGACAGGAGGCTGCCCACCCCCATGCCCGCGCTCACGCCCATGCCCTGCAGGCCCATGCCGCTGTGGTTGAGGTAGCCCGACTCCTTGGCGCTGTCCCCAGGCTGGGCAGGGGGCAGCTCCTCGTCCTGGACAAAGTCCACAAAGTTGGAGGGGACCAAGCCTCTCTGCCCATCCAACAGCTCTCCTGAGATACAGACACAATAAGAGTCAACAGCTGCCATTTTTTAAAGGCCTAAACACTGTAAAAAGCAATACATTACCTGAGATAAAAATGACATTTTTACCCCATGCAAGCAGCTTATATTAAAAATATAAGCTGTCTTTGTGGATCACAAAATGATTATGGATTCCACTGTTTTAACCTACCTGTCTATGATGACATTGGTTCTTAAGGGATTATCATGATGCTTATCAAAAGATTTGTTATTAGA
This sequence comes from Anguilla anguilla, assembly GCF_013347855.1. NCBI lineage: Eukaryota > Metazoa > Chordata > Actinopteri > Anguilliformes > Anguillidae > Anguilla > Anguilla anguilla. The sequence goes on from NC_049210.1 coordinate 13,491,964, forward strand.
CAGCTGCTACCAAGCTATTATGCACTACTGGGAAAAAATTGCACAGCAAAATCCCCAAGTTATGCAAATTTGTGTCACACATATTGTTCTACAGGCAAAAAAAAATGGAATTTAATGCAGGGGATTAGAAATTTTGGCAATGGGAAATCATAGCTAATGATGCTATGATTAACTGATTATACATACAACAGCACAGCTGATGGGATATAACAAACCTTCATAGAACCCATCTTCATCCATGGTCCCGTAGACATAGAGGTATTTCCCTGCCACAAGGGGGAGCTCTGCTTCAGGGTTCTCATTGGGTCCATCATAAGGGTTATAGCTGATGACAGGGTAAGATCAAATATATTTTTATGTAAAACCAGCAATGAAGCAAAGTGAATATTTTAAGATATAAAAGATAAAGATAAGATTTATTATGTTAACAGTAAATAAATGTGAATTAATGTGTGGTTTTTTTGTTCTGAAATTCTGAATTATACTTACCTTCAGTGTAACCAAAAAAATTCCTTTTTGATTTTATTGGTATAATTGAGGTAAAGTCTTCTGTCAATCATGAATGCAAGTAAGTGTCTCACTCATACTTCTACATCTATACGCCTATTAAAAAAAATATGGAATAGGGACTGAACTATTACATGTTTGTGGAAGCTAAATGAACGAAAATCTTTTTTGTATATGAACTAACACATTATAAATATACAATTTCTATTAAAATGTAGTCACGTGGCAGATATTTTTAGCCGAAGCACCTCACAAAAGTACACTTAGCATGTACCGGTTTCTGGGAACTCAGAGATGGGACAGCAAATTTGTGAGAAGATGCTGCACGGAGTGGTCTGGTTGGAGTGTATGGTATAACCACTGTCTGAAGATAGCGACCATCTAAAAGGCTTAGTTAATTCATCCGCAGTGCTGAGCAGAGACAGACCATTCCAGATTACTAAAGAAAAAAAAGGTCTATGGTAGAAATAAATCTAAATGAAGAGTTCCTTGGGTTGTGGGCCTTGGGCCATGCATAATGCAATGCACATCGATCTTTCTCCAACAATCTGTATTTTTTTATTACAAGGGAGTGATGGAGGTGCAGAAGCAGTCGGGTGTTACGCTAAGCTGGATCCCTGCACCATGCATGCCCCTGTCTCCAGTCCACCAGAGTCTACAAGGAGGAGGGCTATTTGTGTACACTGAGGTGGAGCTAGAAAACCATTATTAAAAATAAATTTTGGAGAGTGAGAGAAAGAGGAGAGAGAGAAAACAGAGTGAGAGAAAAAACAGAAAACAGAGAGAAGGGGGGAGAGAGAGACAGACAGAGAGAGAGAGAGGCAGTGGCGGTGTGGGTGGACAGTGTGGGTGGACAGTATTGTGTTTCATGAATAAAAATTACACTCGCCTTGTGTTCCAGGGGATTGCAATTATTTTGCTGACAATTTATTTTCTTTGGTGGAAGCCAGGCAGTGCATCATTATATAGAGATTAAATAAAAGCGGGGTGGGGGGGGGAACCTCAGCGCGAGACCGCAGAGCTTGGGAAGCACTGCAGTGGCGCACAGCGTTAACCCTTTCCACTCCTCCCCCGGCCCCGCGCTGGCCAACCGCTGACGAATGACAGCTGACATTTTCACAGGCCCGCCTTCTCATGATCAATGGATGCCGAGCGCCACCCGAGATTCCCACCCCCGCCCCCCACGCAGCTGACTCGTCGAGTGATTCCCTGATCTATTGATTAGCTTTAACTGGTACTGCAAACAAAACGTAGCTGCCCTAAAACCAATAGTAGGGACGCACGCTGCAGATAACAGGTATTCGGCCAGGCGTTTCCCATTAGCCTGTATACGCGTTGGCCCGTTAGCATTAGCGCGTACATGCGAGAGCTGCGTTTTGGGAAGTCGGTTTATTAAGCGCAGATGTGCTCGGAGGAGGTTTGGGAGGAGGGCTGCAGTGCATAAATGAGGCGCGAGGCGGGAGCCAGCGCCAGAGCAGAGCTCGAACCGTCGCCCGGACCGGCGCGGCAAGCGGCCGCCACTCACCTGTACCGAGCGATGCAGAGCCGGACCTTCCCCGTGTACCTGGCCTTGGACCTGGTCGTGGAACCGAGTTCATTGTCCATCTGAATGGGGGAAAGAAGCCCCTTACTGAAGAGATGTTCAAACGAGAAGCGCACACTGAACTCACAATGAGATGGAAGCAAGGAAAGAAGAAACCCAAAAGTGACCTGAAAGCTCAAGCATTTTAGTTTTCATGAAAAACCTGTGACATTTTGCCAAAAAAAAAAAAAAAACTGCGTGGGAGTTTGGGAGACTTTTTTTCTTTAATGAAAGGCAGTGGAAAATGCCACAAGGGTAGCAGGAAGCCTGGGCACTGTAGTCTCCTCTCTGTACTTTCACATCATTATATCCGGCCATTCTGCTATTCTGACAAATAGCCTCTAACCCTTGTGATCCATCCAAGCTAAGGCCATAAATTCTTCAATTTTCACAACCACCAAGTGACCAGCAACTTCACTTGGGAGCACATTAGATAATAGGCTATGCATATGCAATATGCAACAATATTGGACCACAACTACATGCAATGTATAAGGAAGTGAGGTATAAGTAAGCCTTATCTATGGAACAATACATGTTCATAAACAGTTATCCACACATACATACCTCAACATGGAAACAAATGACGGTATTTCTGATTTTTTTTTAAATTTATTTATTTATTTATTTATTTATTTATTTATTTATTTATTTATTTAAAGAAAGGAGCAAAAAAACTCAACCATGTCATTATATCTTACAGGGCAAATAGAGGTGGACAATGTAGTTGAATAATGGCATGCTCCCTCTCTTTAGCATTCAAAGTGTGTTGGCCTGAGCGTGAAGCTGCCCATCAGATAACATGCAAACCAACACAAAGGAGCCATCGACCTAAAACTGAAGAAGGCAAAAGATGCATCACAAGGTTCCTGATGATTAACGATTTGTTTGTGTCTTGTGCGCAAGACTACATGATACGTACTTGGAACTCAATAAAAAAAATGGGGATGTAACCTGATAGTGAATAGACTAAGCTACCTCTGCAAATTGTCTGTATTGATTTGCATCAAAACCTGGCACAAGCTTCCAAAACAATTCCTCCCCCTCTTCCTTGCTCTCTCTCTCCCGCTCTCTCGATCTCTCTCTCTCTCTCTCTGAATGAAATGCGCTAGCTGCAGCGATTGTTGAATAATCACAATAATCATGTTCATACAGTGCTGTACAAGGCGAGAGAAAATGGCCAGCGTATTAAAAGATATCTCGTTACACTGCCCGTACGATCTGTTCAGGAACAGAGAAACGCTGCGTAATCATATGATTGAGTTGTTTTTTTTTCTGCAAATACTACGCTTGTTAGTCTCAGAGACGAGCGCGAGGGAACCTGGGTCACGACGGAGATGCATTCACTGTGCTCTGAATCAGCCAAGGGAGTCATTACGCAGAAGAGACTAATGCGGGTCCAACTATATTAATTATAGTCTGACAACCTCAAAGTGCACACAGATTCCTAAATGAAAAACTCTGGGATCAGAAAGACTGACTCACATCCTCTGCGCTTCAGATAAAATGTCCTCCTTTTTCAATTTTTCATGAACGGTTACGTGATAACAAAGGCGCAACGCGGTCGGGTTGCAGTCATTAGTTTTCCCATTTGCAAGTTCCGTCCAATACGGACCAGAGGGGTACGCTCTGTACGGCGGGATATCGAGCGTGATGTAAACGTTATCTACGCAGTGTTCTTCTGCTCTCGTGGAAGATGATTTCTGTCCCGCTCAGAGTCAGAAACACATTGCCCTTTGAAAAGCCATTAGCAAATTTCTGTCCGCCGGATGTCTTTATGTTGTGGTGACACGAAACCCCATTCACACTGCTACGGTGACATACTTGTCACTGGAACTAATGCCACATCTGATGCTGACAGGATACTGTATTGCTGCATACCCCTTCCTACGGTGGAGGCCAGCACTGGCACCATGGTAAATATAAATGTAGTGCGTGGCTTTTTGGCCCAACAAAGCGCATGCTAACTGGCCTACAGCAGAGTCTCTCTGTCAGACTGGAGAACGATCACAACAGCCGAATGCTAAAAAAACAACAGATTGCTTCATTCGCACCCCAGGAGTTGGCTTCTGAGGCACTCCGAATGGCCCCTGCTGTGAGTTCCCTCATTATTGCTTCTCACTAATGTCAAGACTTTGGCTTTCATAAGCTAATGCACAAAAACTGCAGACACGCTGGCTGCAAAGCCAACAGAAAGTCATTTCCATCAAAGCAAAATAAACATGGAAAAGGCTTTGTGCAGTTATCGTGATAAGTAAGTGTGTGAGCCTAACCAATTTCCAGTATTCCTGTAGGGCATTTAAAAAGTCAAAAGGCACGTAACGCCTCAACTTTGATTTGAAAACAGGTAGATCAAGACTTCAAATACATTCCCACTGTGCCACCCACTCTTGAGCAAGGAGGGCGGCAGCTGCTGTGTGTGTTACACTACCCCAGAAACCATGGCTTTTCACACTACAGGATATACTGCAGTAAAGATAATCCAGTGCAACAAGAGGCATGTTTCACATTGATCACAACAGGCAGTTTGCATGTCACTGGGAGGAGTTAATGCTGCAACTGCCCCAGGCAAACTTAAATCTCCCTTTCTGTTGGTGGGACAAAACCAATTGTTTCCCATCACGTGGTACTCTCAGTCATTGTGAACTAACAAAAGCTAAGGACACCGCCCAGATTTGAACCTGTAATGTCTAGACTAAAGGGCCCAGCCAGTCCTCAAGGGAAGTCCAACAAGTTATGCATTAATATTCCTGTCCCATTCTTTTTTCATTGTTGTAAAAAATATGTTATATGTTAAATATATAAAATGCATATTTTTGTTGTTTTAAATGTTTGAAGTGATTAAATTTAGAAATGTAGAAGTGAAATACCTGAAAACAAAATGGCGTAATGAACACGCTCACCTCGGACAGGAAGGCCCGTCTGGGGCTGCTGGCCGAACTCCTGGTGAGGAATGTTGGCTTGACAGACAGGAGCTCGGGTTTGTCTCCGCTTATCTGCAGCGGTCGGATGAACTCTGATATTACCGACCTGCTCGCTGGACTCTCATTGCCTGAGGACAAACAAGGAGAAAGTTCTACAATCCTCCGCACAGTGTAAGATCATACGCCTGCTGTGACAAAATGAATATCCAACCAAAAAAAAAAATATGACTGATAATCTCACTTATTTCATTTAGAGTGAACTGAATGGGAAATTCTCCAACATGAGGGCATTGATTAATATCCATGGGATATCAACCATAACCTCCCATCCTGTTGGCTATAGGCAAACATTTTACAAGGCAAAATTACTTAATGACATTTGATTTTTTTTTTTTTCATGTTCAACAATAATAACTGTAATGACAATAATCCAAGAGAACTGCTATAAGAAATGAGAAGGCAGCGGCAGTAAGAACATATTGAGCTCCTTCCGCAATTTTTTAAATCAACTTTGTGCATATTTTATTTCATAATCAAAGACAGTGTTAGTGAAAATTAGTGAAAAAAGTTTTATCTAGCTAAATTATAGCTTCGGGCAAAATACTTAGTGTTCCGTACATCTTTTTGAGGATATGCAGTGCTTTGCCTTCATGCTCAAACAAAATGCCAGCGAAACCAATGCCCCCTCACCCACACCAGCACCCCAACCCACCACCACAACACGCCTACTTTCCCACCAATCTGAAACTCTGCTATTTCTTGAATGCTGTTGTTGCAGACACGTTTTGAGATGTCACCATCAGCACAGAGAGGACAGAAACTGTTCCAGTGTGAAAGTATAATCGACAGCAGGACGGCCGAAAGGGGGGCGTGCTCACCTTTCCCGAGGGGGGCGGCCAGTCCGTTGAGAAGCTGGAACAGGGATTTGTTGGGGGACCCGGGTGACTCACACACGGTCAACGGGTTGGTGCTGAGTATGTCAAACTTGCCAGCCTGCAGGCGGAACTTCTCCAGCTCTTTGGACAGGAGATTGAACTGCTCACTCTGTATCCGACATTTCTCCTCCAGTTCTCTGACTTTGGCCTGACACAGACATGGGGTGGGGAGGCGGGGGGGGGGGGGGGGGGGCACAAGGCACAGACAGAGGGAGGAAGGCCGCTGAAATCCATCCAAACCAAAGCCCTGGTGCACTGGTATGCCACCATGCAATTCAACTTGCCTCAAGTAGCACTCAACCTCACCACTACAAAAAAAAAAAAAAAAGCAAGAAATTCACAAGAATTTGGGATCATGTAACTGAGAATTTGAACGATAACAGGAAATTCAACAACTGCTAATGTATTTAGCAGTGTATTTCCTGAGAGTAATGAAATAAAGTTCTTAACCTACTGTACTCTATCCACAGTATGAAGACCACATGCAAGACTACAGTTGCTAAAAGAGCTGTCTCTTGCTAAGAGGAGGTATGCATACCAAAATCTGAACTGTGTTCAGAGCAGGGGGAATGCTCCTCAACTTCATTTCGAAGATATAATAAAATAAAGGCAAGAATCATCATAAGTTAGAACTGTTCTTACAAAAGAAAAAAAAATATGCTGCAATATTAATTAATAGCGGTATTTAACCATGCAGTCGGGTCCTTGGTTTTATGAGGAGAACAAGCCTCCCACATGCTGGCCTGCTTTAGGGGAGATAAGAGTGGGGCTCCAGCACGCAAGCGGAGACATCCCGCTCGTTAGTTTCCATAGAGATTGATTTGGGGTCAGCAGCTCATGTCGCTGGGCTGTCACGAGTGTTTTGGTTACGGGGCGACGATGTCAGGGAGATGCTATTGTCTAGAAGGTTCTAGAAGGCAACAAAGAAATGCAAAATGTCGCTGAAAACTTGATGAGGGTTTGATTGGAAAGCCACTGTTAGATATTTGTTAAATATTTGCCCGGTTTTCATTATACTTTGTTTATTTTGGGTTTGCACACTTGCCTATCTGATCCCCTCTGTCATGTAACTCCCTCCGATTACCGACTCAAAACCAGCAGACAGCTGGGATTTTCTATATTGATGACAGACCCGTCTTTCCTTATTGTATTTCAGCACTGCAGGAAGGTTAGGGCCAAGGTTAATATCAGCGAGCTGTCAGGTAATACAAAGTGAACAATGGCTGGCTTTTTCTTTTCATATTCCAGAACCTTTCCATAACCCTAATATAAAGGACAATGTCCTTTACCTCTAACTTTGCAGGAGACAATCTTTCACTATGAATACTAAAGTAGTTTGGGCCACACAGAAATCCCCGTCTGCATTCATCTTTAACTGCTTTATTTCTGCCAATGAACACTTTTTAACTCATATACTATTCATCGATATGTGCTACTACCACTACTGATATCTACTCTTCTACAGGCAAGGGCCATAGTGTTGGCTCTGCATATCAACAGTGCATATCTGTCCTTGGTGGCTTCTGCTGGACAATATACGTGCAGTTCCAGCACAGAAACTAACTGTGCCATAGCCTTTTATCTGAAATGCATTCACACAGATAAGACATGTTAAAATGTCTGCTATAGTGCAATATCAAGGCATCCAAAGTCAACTGTGCATATATATTGTTTTTTTTTTAACAATATTTTTTTTTGTTGTTGCAATAATGCTTTTTACATGTCAATGTTAGAAATAATTTCTGGATGCCCATCTACATAAATCAGATTACAGACCACTCAGCTTTGTCCACAGTGGTCATTCCCTGTATCCCTGCTTGCTGTCACATTGAGGGAATTGGTTTGCTGTCGTTTAAGGGTAGGAAAGTTCTCATTTTATCTAGCATTTGTTTGAGCTTTGGGTTATTTCCATGCAAACGAGTTACCGCTCCTGCTCTGCGTGAGCACGCCATTGCACGGGAGGTGACCTTTCCAATCCCCGCGCATGATTCAATGGCTGGCTGCATTAGCACCGAGGCTAGTGAATTACCATCGAGGAGCACGCACCGTGTGACAAATAGTGACCTCGTAGAAACGCGTGTCCGGCACACGCACTGCAATCTGGGGAGAGGGGTCTCCACTCTGACTGAAATAACCCTATAGCGCTGAAGCAATAAACGTCCACTGCGGTGATAAAAACAATCAGGAACAAGTGCGCCACTGTTAATCCATCCAAACCTGCAGTTTTTTACGTGCCTTCAGAGAGTAAGTTGATTTTATTTCGCTTCTGCCATTTTCGACAACAAGAAAAGTCCCTTTTCCCTCAAAAACAAACCAAGGCAATTAAACGTCTTAATTAACTGCATAAAACATTAATCCTTAACATCAAAATTAAGGCTCATGGCTGTGAAAAGAAGCAAGACTCTCTAAAATCTCTCTATGGAAAGCTGGTAGATGTGCAGGTCTTTTGTAAGACAAAAATGAATATATCAAAAACGAATATATCACCCCTATGCCTGACGACAATGTTAATGGCTGATGATGCATATGTGACGTTATATAATATATAATATTTCCTCCTCCAGCTTTTTTTTTTCTGTCAGGCTGTTCTGAATACATTAACCCTGAATCCTATCAAGATGGAAGTGGTAAAGAGCACATTTTTCAAAAACTTGCATTAGAAAAGAGATGGATATACTGGTCACATCCAAGGACAAGGGCAAAGGCAAAGTTGTTCTTAATGCATGAAATATGCTGTGGTTTTAATCTTTGGTTCCAATTTCAGGCTTTTCCATTATCAGATAGGGTGCATTTTAAGCCACACGAAACTATAGTGGAAGGTGGGGTGGCACGCTATCGTCAGAAATGCTTGACATGAAAAGAACTAAAAAATAATGTAACTACCACCCTCCATGAAGCGATTTTAGAAGCACTCCTAAGATTAAGGAAAGCTTCACTGAATGTCACAACGTCCCCTTTGCCTCCTTCTTCTAGTGTACGTCGTTCTGTACGTGTCACCGCTAATCTTGGCCGACGCTGGATCCAACAGACTAATCAGCTAATGGAGCGTACTATATATCAACACGCGTGATTCAATGGCAGCTGGGTGAAGTATGTGTTTCGTGACAGTTTGCAAAGATGTCCGCGCGTATGCATTCAAGAACTGAAATTTGTGCTGTTGCCATCTGTATGTGAAGGAGATGTATGGTGCCAAAAGAAAAATAACACCGAACAGGTTACATCACAAATGCTGTTACTTCATGCCTTATGGCCAGAAAGCTTTTTTTCAGTTCTTGAATCATGTAATACCATTAAAACACACACACACACACACAAGATTACCGTATCCCCCAAATTAATTTTAACTTATGACAGTCACTGAACACTGAACTTTGTTGAAAGAAAGAAAAAAAAAAACTGACTGAAATTAGCATAATGATTTTAACATTCCCAAAATGATAACTTTTTCTAGAAAATTCATGATGCACCCACCTCCGAAAAAGCTAAAATAAACTAGGGGATTCATCCTAATTTGTTTGTTGATTTACAGATAGAGAAATGAATAAATGTTAGGGAGAAACGGTTCTGAAATACCTGCATGCTGTCCAAGTGGTTCTGTATATGCATAAAACACACACCGATAACACAGCGACAAGAGATGTGAGGAAAGAAATTAAAGCACCATTACAAATATGAACACTCATACTCTTCAAAACATCTTCAAAACAATAAGATAAATTAAAGGGTTATTTATATCATGCAAAATAACTTAAACAATATGATAAATGGATATATTATATTTATAAATATAAGCCTTAAATTAAACAGAAAATATCTACTGAACCAAACATAATTTAGGCAATGAGATTCATGAAGGTCTATGTAAGCATGAGGACAAATCCCAAAGGGAAAGCAGAGGTTGGTCTTTAATATCTAATTTCTTATTCAAGGAAATTATAATGAAAAAAAAACCACACTTTTATAATATAATATAATGATAATATCAGGCACATAAGATTCATTAATCAGCAGTTCCAATTTCTTTGACAGGCCAAACTCCTCTTTTGCCCCAGCTAAAAATCAAATTTCCCTGACTGAAACCAATATTTAAGTTGTTCATTTGACACCACGATTTAATGGCCGAGATATCTTTCATGCTACAAGTCTGACCTGCTGTACATTTGCTTTTCATACAATTACTGCAAGGAAGGACTTTTAAGCTTCCAAATTTTGTCATTGAAATTCTCAATAATGGAATGAAAACATAATGAAGGAGAATAAATGTTAGATGCATTGAAAGTTTACATGATAATGAGAAAGAAAACCCAGCAATAATTGATTGCAACATGTTACAGTAAAGCAAACATTTTCCTTCAAGGAAGTATTGTGCCTTTCATTCAACCTCCAAGTGCAATAGTATGGACAAAAATTTGCCGTTCATGTGTGCCAATTCAAAGTCATTCTAAAAAATGTATATTGAATTTACTCCATTCTGCAGCACTGTATACTGTTTAGCACATGCAGCCACGGCCTATATAGTCACTTGGGCATCCATTTCAAGTGAAATTTCAGCAAAAATAAACAAATGAAATCAAATAAAAGCTTGTAATCCTACTTGCAGCTTTTCTCTTAATCTGGCCAATGGTCTTTAAGTACCTAGTCAGCTGTTTGAGCTACACTCTTTAGCAGATCCAGGTATAAATAAAATGTTGTTTTGAAAGAGGTGCATGCAGCCTCCGCAATAGGGCCTACGCTGGCATGCAAGCCAGGCACTGATACACATGCCCCCCTTGCCACCCCCCCCCCCCCCCCCACACACACACACACAATCAAGCCCCCCACACCCCCCAGTGACTCACCTCTAAAAGATGGACTGCACCCTCATGTTCCTTCTTAGCTTCAACTTGAGCCTTCGCAAATACACAGAGAGGTGTAGTCACTGTTACATGAATGTCAGCATTTGCATTCCATCATAATATGAACACGATGGAGAGATAGAAAAAACATGTTTGTTTACTGGAATGGGCTGGCACTGCCCTAATACATCAGATAGTGGTGAGATCCCACAGTGGTTTCCTGTCTCGGACGCTTTCGCTGATAACCGAACGTCATTTATTTCTGGAAGCGGCGGCCATGGCGTAAAAATGAAGTCGTGTTATTAGGCGCGGGGGCGCGAAGGCGAGCCTCATTTCCTGTTCCGCGTGTAGGCCGAGAGGAAACCTGAGCAAGGTTCAAGGGAGAACGCAATTACCACCATGGCCCTGGCAGCCACAGTTATCTGTCCTTCACGATATGTGTTTTCTTCCTCCGTGTCAGGGTGAGGAATATGCTTGGTGATGCTTCTGGAAGATGTGAATGGATTCAAAATGAAACTTCGGAACAGAGGTGGGGGGGTGGTGTGCTTTTGAGGGCCTAGTTTAATTATAGCCTGTGCAACCTCTCCTACATTTCAAAAATATGTGCTCAAACCAAAATGTCAGTGCTGTCTTCTTTTGAGGGGTCTCTGATACACTGGTTCCTACAAGCTGGCCTCTCCTGCTGTAAGACAGACAGGCCTGAGCCTTCGTGAGCCTCCGGTGGGTGACAGCAGGACCGTAATGTGGTTTAAATCATGGCCCGTGGTGCCTGAAAGTGATAATAGGAAACATTGATCAGCAGCACTTGTGGACGAGGATGGAACTCAGGAGAAGGCAGTGATCTTGCGAAACCACTCTGTATGCTCATTAGGAGAGATGGATATTTTCTTGGGGGGGAAGTATGTGCATGTGACAGACAGATATCTTGATAAAGAGACATTAAATCACCCCATCTCACCTGAGGGATTCAGAGAAACCGAGACAGGTCGTAGTAGTTTAATGTCCATATTTAATAACAGAATATATATCCACTTTCCAGTGCCAGATCACACAGAATTTCCACCGCCAATGAACCTACTGGCTGTATGACGAGTTTTTAAAATTAATTCTAATTTCGTATTCAACAGCCTTGTGACGAGGAGATTTACATGGAATTGTGGGTCTGCTGGGACATCAGTACTGATGATGGGGCCATAAACAACTTAAAGTACTGACTTTCAGTTAAAGCTGGTCTACAAGATTCTCACGGGATGTTTCAGGTAGTTTGAACCATTTGTCTGGATGTCATCTGAGAAATGTTCTTAACTAAAGAGAAGTGACCCGCTGAAATCTTATATAAATCATATTAATTCCAGGAGGTTCAACTACTGTATGTGCCAGACAAAAATAAAAATAGTGTAAAATCTAAAATGCAATGCAACGTATCTCAGTTTATTCTGTTTGACTCACAACATCTGCTAAGAAAGATCCTGTTCCACATGGCTAAGATAACATCTGTTGTAGTTCTAATTTCATGAATCCACTGTACAAGCAATTAATTCAAGGTAGAAAAAAAGCATTCCCTTTGTAGCCAAGGGAAAACCAAGCCATAATGAATCCTCTAATGGGAAAACAGAGAGACTCCCCGTTTATGGCAGAAGTTAAAGAAAAATGCAAGCAGCCAATATAATGACACGGAGGCTGGGGAACTGAAGGGTTCCCCATTAATTCTGTGCCTGGGACGGAGCACCGGCTCGCGACTCTCTCAGGAACTCTGTTTTCAGTCTCCAGTAATTGCTCCATTTGCGTGACGCACCTCTCCGTTCCATAATGTGCAGGCAAAATATCAATTCTTCTGGGCATTTCTGTGAGCACCAACTATGTTGAGTCTGCTCAGGTACGCTCCCATTTCAACAGTGTGCCTATGAATCTTTGATGGTTTCAGGCTGCGAACCAGGTTGACCTGGGAACACAATACCTCAGGCCTCCATTTCCCTAATATCCCTAATGATTGCTCCAATTATGCAGTTTGGGGTCAGATAAACTATTGTGAACTAGATGGGTTGTAAATGAGTGAACCTCATACTACGGGTCGAAGTATTCACTTACGGGACAAAACAAAGCATTCTCCAATGCGTCAAATGCGTTCTTTGGCGCGTTCTTTGAAGGCCGAAGGCGGCTGAGGCTAACGCTAGGCTATTCCCGCACAGCGGTTCCGGTACGGCGCGGTGGCCCTTACCTTCTGAAGAAGGTCAATCTCCTGTTGTTTTGCATTGAGAACAGCCAAGGCTTGCTCATGCTCCAACTCTAGCTGCTGCCGCCTCTCTGCAGCCTCTCGCATATGCTACAGGAGGGAGAGGTTTTGGGATGGGGGGGGGACAGGAAGCAGTATGCGTTAGCAACCTTCACACCCAAAAACAGCGTTTCGCGTCTCCAGACCTCTCCACTCTCAGCCCACAGATCCCAACTCTATGATGCAGTGGTCATCTCGATTAGGGAAACTGCTGCTGTATCCACACGTTTTCCCTATTCTTCATCTGTATTTATTCATACGATTGGTCAGGATTATGAGCCGAATACTATTAGAAAGGCATTCAAGGATGCAAGAGGTCAAAGGGAGCATATGATGTTTTGTCACAGCCTCAAACAATTCTGTTAACTTTCTCATGCACAGCAAGAGAGAATTAACAAGAGTGAGCTGAGACTACATCATCACTGCCACGTACTATTCTGCCTTTTGAAGAGAACCTCTAAAAATAGCTTCACTGAGCAGACAGAAAAAATGCAACCAGACATTGCTGAACACCTGCAGAATTGAACGGATCTCTGACTGGGGCACACAGAGCAGGACTGGAAATGCTTTTCAGAGCTTGTTGAAAAAAACAACAGCAGTTTGCAAAGTATGCTACCTCTCTTTTTCACAAGAAAAGAGGCTTTTCAAAGAGATATTTTTCAAAGCAGCACCATGACCATACTTTAGTATGACAAACAGCAGGGCTTTTAGTTTCCAAACCGTGCAAACTCCACAACTTGCTTTGTTAGTGGTCTCCATGGTAACAAGCAATACAAGCGCAAGGTTAAATGCAAGGCCTTTCCCAGCCAAAAAGTGGAGTGCTCAACCTTGCAGTGCAAAATGCATAAATGTTGAAAAGGTCCAGCGTTTTCTAAGATGTTTTCTTGCCCAGAATGTGACCTAACGGCAGAAAAGCAAACAAACAAGCAGCATGATTTCAAAAGAAAGATAGCAAAAATATAAATTAACTTCATGCTGCCATAGCACAGTCGTACTCAATGTCAATGGCAGTCCCAAGCTTTGTGCGCGGGCGATGGGGAAACCATCAATGTTGTGATCATCGGCAAGTCAAATCAAGTGCCCCCTTCCCATCTCGGTCCCCAGCACCTCATCCCAACATGCACAACCGCAGTTCTGCTGTGTGGCGGCCTTTGCCAGGTGACCTTTGAGGCGTGCTTTGGGAAAACGGGGGAGGGAGAAAAGGAGGTGGGCGGGCACAACGTGACACAACCGACAATGTGGGGGGAAAGCATTTGAAAAGAAAGGTGGGACTGGTGGGGGAAGGGGGAACTGTGCATGCAGATAATATGCACAGAAGCGGTACCTTATGAATCTAACACGGGGAGAAGGGGAGGAGGGGTTTGGGAGGAGGTAGGGGGTAGGGAGGGGGGAAAACCGCTCCAGTCTTCCTAGTCAGTCACAGCGGCAGGTCTGACTTCCCACCCAAGGCACTGGAAGGCAACAGACACGGGAGCAGAGCAAGGTTAGTGGGACAAGGGATCCGCCCGCCACAGCCTCCGCACGTGAGAGACGGACACTGGCGAGGGGTTAACAGGATTAGCACACGCTTTGCACGCGGCTCAGCCGGAGAAATGCTGAACCATAGCATCCGCCGGGATGCAGGTCAGGCTCCTGCTCCGGCCTAGAGGGGGAAACCCAGCTGCTGAGCCAGCCGGAGGAGAGGGGTGGCTGGCACACACGCTGTGACACGCCGCGCATGGCTAGCTCTGGGTCGGCTGGGGACGTTCTGTCGGCTCTAGCGGTCATCGATTCCATTTCGATGCGCCGCTCCTCACATTTTGTGTGTCAGTCAATTATTATCTGCGAAGACCTTTAAAAAAATAAAAAGTTTGACTGAAAAAGAAGACTATTTCTGAGGTCTACTTCGAGATGGATGAACTGTATTAAAACTGGGGTTTTGGCAAAGATAACAGGAAGAGACCAGATCCAGGAACATCGAAGAGAGACCGGTGAGGAGGAGCCTTTGTCTCTGAAGATCCCCTGGTTCGCTCCTGATGGGCCATAATGACGGGCTTCCAACCCATCTGGGGCAGTGCTGGGAACCAGCTGTAAGGAAGCATGATTCCATCCGTCCAGTGCACCCCCACTCCCCCCCAATGAGTCATTCTCAAATGGGGTGGGGGTGGGGGGGGGGGGGGGGGGGGGGGGGGGGGGGGGGGGGGGGGGGGGAATAGACTGGATACAGAGACCCATTTCTCTCCTGGAAAAATCTGAACCTAAACCATGTCATTAAAGAGGCTGCTGACAATTAAACCAGCACATATGCATTAATGACAAGTGGGAAGATGTCTTTTCAATAACCAAATTACACTGTTCAAGACTAACGATCCATCCTTTTTTTCTGGTGGACAAGGAATAAGAAATTACCGCACAATCCCTACTTCCAATATTTCACAAACTGGAAATGAATAAAGAGCTGATCTACTGTGAAAAGTTTTTCTTATGTCACCATTAGCCTGAAAGAAACTGCAGTCGATATTACCTGGTGGTACCCTGTAGTCTGTTGGACAAAAGAAAGACGTTCTGTCTTTTCCTACCGTCTTGCCTGGGTCATTGATGAAGAAGCAAGACGACGCATCCAAAAAGCCAGTGCAACTTTTAACAACCACAAGACAGCATTAAGTCAGGAGTCCTGTCAGTCCCCCAAACAAGGAGATACAAGCAACGTCATG
The DNA here is from genome assembly GCF_013347855.1 of Anguilla anguilla. Lineage (NCBI taxonomy): Eukaryota > Metazoa > Chordata > Actinopteri > Anguilliformes > Anguillidae > Anguilla > Anguilla anguilla. The sequence continues at coordinate 13,507,712 of NC_049210.1, forward strand.
CTGAGAAATTAGCGAGCAATCTATCACGCTGGAAAATGGACCTTTACAACCCAAAGACACATTGAATACATGGAATAGAACTACACTGAAATAGTACACACTAGCTACCTATGGCAGCTAGCTAGGCAGCATATAAATCATCTCGCTTCAAGCAAGGCCAGATTGCTAGTCACCGTGGGATTTTTACTAGTATGTGAGCTAGCTAGCACTTTCTTCCAGCGCTTCCATTTATTTGGGTGTAACATTCAGCTCTGATTTGTGAGTCACTTTGAGCCACATTTTGTTTCATATAATAGAGAAATTCAGAAGCCTGACATAAAACCAGGAAAAGAAAAATTCATAATGGACACAAAATAATAATGTGTGACAAAATCAAGATGCCTTGAAATAGGCATATGCTGACGGCAATAAGGAATTCCCCAGAAATGTGGTAATTGATTGATACTGTAATTATGGTATAAAAATGTTTAGCGGTGTCATAACAATCTACCATGCGTGACTGCTTATTCTTGTGCTGAGCCAATACTTTCCCCAGAACTTTTGATCAGTTTTCGTTTACATACGGTAAATAAAAAAGAAAAGAAATATGGAATAGAATTTGGCATCATTACAAATACAATTCTTGATGTAAGCAACATTGAGATTCTGCCTTCAGATCTACAGTTTACATGGTTAAATGGAATAGTGCAAGAAAAATATGAATTATGCATTTTTGGCGCTGCCATATCAAATCCCGTTTTATGGTACGTAAGCTAATTTTATGTGTATGGAAGGATTGGTCCCAGTAACACGTTTGTGATTCACTCTTCTGGAATAAATGAGGTTTCAAGATTGTTCAAGTTCCTGAATGTTACTTGACCCAGCAAAACGTTTGTATCTGCCTCCCTTACACAGCTTACACAGTCAGAAAATATTACACTTTTTTCTCTTGAGGGAAAGAAAAATCTATTTTCAAACAACTGTTCCTTGCATTCGCTGACAGGGCTACAGCACTGGCTGAACTTCAAGTAATTCCGTCTTGTAGGGCAATGAACTGGCCCAGAGAATCACACCAATTATAAAATTTCCCATTTGGGGAATACTTGTGTTTCTAATAGGCTACTATCCATTCTGTGTAATAACATTACGCATCTAATGTGGGAATGTACATTATTTTTAATAGCACATAAAAAATGATAGAATAACTTAAATACAGCACAGTGGAGTTTGACCCACGACTGAGTTTGAGAACCTCAATATAACACCAACCTGGAAAAATACAGCAGTAATAATGGAAATGATAGACAGAGCTAAATATACTGATGCACAAGCACAAAGGATGTCCCCAGAATTAATGTGCATATCTCAAGCCACGATAGCTCAGTGCTGCTCATAGACCAGAACACGTCATTAGCATAGCAATGAACCAGACATGGGCAGGCAGTTTTCCAAAAACAAAAACACACAGAATTCACAAATGATTTAGTTTCAGCAGCTGATTTCAAGGCCCCTCTTGCCCTCGGAGCAAAAATTATGCTATTTGGAGAAAGGATGACTGCCAAGTAAGTAAACAAAGCAATTAGAATGCAAACAGAGAAGTGTTCCTTTCTCTCTTTACATACCCCTGCCCTACGGCAGTTCAAAACATTTCACAATCCCCCAAATGCGGATGCTTATGCGGATGCTATGTTTTATAACCTCAGACAACATTCAATGTGTTTACATTGGGCATTTCCTATATTTCAGGCTGAAAACTATGCTTTAACCTTCATTTATGTACCTTTACCTCTGTTCAGAATTAATCTAGATTAGTGTGTCACACGTCGTTTGGACACATTTAAATTCCGTCCAGTCTGGCTGTGGGACCTGCAAGGGCTCCTGGGAAATTGGATGGGGAGCCTGGCTTCCCCTTCCTTAGTGAGGGGGTTAGCAGTCCCCTCTGTCTGATATCTCCAGCCAGCACTCTGTTCCTTGCCCAGACATTGCAGCATTCAGTCTGCCATGCTGCAGAACACCTGTTGCCAGCCTCTCAGCCCCACCACTTATCCGAGTTGACCATCCCCATTGCACTTACTGTGAACACTGCATTGACGCCCATTGGTCCACGCAAGGGAAGGGCAGCTGGCTCACCTTTAGCACCTGCTCTAGGTTCTCCAGTTTGCCTTGGAGATGGATCTTCTCCTGCAGGGCCGAATCTCTCTCCTGAGTCACAGCAAGAAGGGTTTCTCTGAGCTGATCATAGTCTGACTTCACCTGCAGAGAGAACAGAGGGGCAGTGTTGGCCTTCTGTAGGCACAAAGATGGAAGGAGAAGATTGCCTTCCTATATCTACTTCTGGGCTGTGGACAAAGACCTTTGTGGGACATCCTTCCTACATCAAAGAACATTGTAAGTGTTGCTACTGATCGAAAGAAAAGAGAAAAATACAATATGGCTTTTTATTGAATTCAGTGAATGTTTTAGCCTAAGTCTTCATCAGCATGTGTCATAGCTGCTTATCGATCAAATGGGAAGGGCCACTAGATATTGATGTACATATTTTCAACGCATAAACAGCTATTCTGAGTGCATGGAGGAAGGGATAGGACTGTAAGGCGAGCCAGAGCAAATCTGATGCACCGCAGAGTGTTATTTGATCACACCCAGATATGTGAAATATTTTTGTGCTTACTCTAGGCACTATATCAAACCCACACTCATTCTGAGTCGGCGATGATATTTATTCATTTTGAGATATTGTTTTTCCTTGAGACAGGAGGCTATTCATTCCATATTGATTTTTGCGGCAGGAGAAGCCACTCATCTTCGCACCGGATGAGGGCGAGCGTCTTCGCCGGTTTTTACGTCAGCAAGCTCGTTAGCATCCTGCGAGACTCATGCTCAGATAATGGTCTGATTCCAGGGGCTCTCTCTAAGTGACATCAGTCTTCTTACAACATGATCATCCATCTTGCATCCTAAAACCTTGCTTTACATTTTTAATTGGCTGTCACAATAAATCAGTGAATGGCTTCAGACTATATTGTATGGGGTTATTGTGGTATGAATTAAGCATCAGCAACAGGGTGAGACATCAATTGCATTGCAATACTGACTTATATCAGTCTTAACATTTGTTCATATGTGCAGATTTAATCAAAAGAGCTTAATTTATTACTGGGCTCTGAGCTGATGTCATGATGTCATGAAGGACCTGACGTAATGGCCAATGAATGTTTTAGTCTCATTGCATAACTCCTCACACAGTTTGAGGCTAATAAAAGTATGTTTGATGATGTTTTACGCAAATCTGCGATCTCTTTACAATACAATGAATTCAAAATGGTTTGGGATTTGGCAATTCTGTGCAAATACCCGAATTACGTGATAATCCATTATGCAATTAAGTGGATTCTACTGTATATGTTTGATGTAGCTGGCATTGTACTATATTTATTTTCATCTGCTTTTTATGAGCAGCATGACCTGCCTTTTTTAGCCAGCTAGCTTCGTTTTGGCGGGTGGGCATGGGTGTTTAGGCTGGGGTACTGTGGTTCTGAGGGGTGATCAACACCTTAGTTTGTCAGTGCTTGATGACAGGCTGACATTTACGCTTTCTTTTACACTGTACATAGTTAATCCAAGGTTAAAACAATTATACCCATTAAGCCCAGGGTTAAGTGCAGTGTGAAAAGCTCTCGAGTGCCATGTCAAGCTGAGTGAAGTGGAATTACGTGTTGGTTACTGTAGACAGCGTTAGTAGAATTACTACCTCCAGGTCCTGTAAATCTGTTATGCTCTGAAGCTATTATGCTAGTTAGCTATTTTTAGCGATCCAAATTTCTTTGTTTTGTTATCTGACAGGTTTACTGTCCAGTTCATTGCACTTGCAGCCCTGCAAGCCATGTGTGTTCGCTTACTTGTGGGTGGTACTTTTGGGAGGAGTTGAGGGGGGAGGTGGGGTGGCAGGACGCTCCCAACCAGTATCCTGAGGTTTTTTTCAACGTGGATTTTATGCCTGATTTGAAATGTGCATTATTACAGTTATTGACATTACTGTGAATAGATATTTGGTGAATGCTTAGTGGATACCTCCCTCTGTGATCATTTATGGTTATTTAAACTATTTTAAGCCACTTTATAATCACTTCAGCAACGCACTTGTTTTTTTTCTATCTTGTTCCAGCACACACAGAATGGGAATTTGGTGAGCAATGAGCGAGCATCTGCTGGGCATTTCAGAGAAGTATGGCAATAAAGCCATGTTATTAATGGGTGGTGATTAAGGGCCGGCAATCACAGCACTTGTACCGCAATTATTTCCAACCCAGCTGCAGCGGGTTGCGAACACTCTGTGATTCTTGTAAGGGGAAATGAAGGAAACGCAACCGCCTTTTAAAGAATTTTAAGGCTGAGCGCTAGTTTTAAAGCTAAGTGATGGAGAATTGTGAGCCCTGATATCCAGCCCAAGGACAATGCAGGGAAAAGAGTCGTTCTGTAGAGGTTCTGCCGCGTGGAGCAGCACGCATTCAGCAAAGGAGGCATTGCACTCTCAGAGCACAGCGTGTTGTGCAGATCATTGATATGTTTCTGCGCTCGGGCAGGTTAGCACCGCTGGGTCTGTGCCCGAGGCTTCCCTCTCCTTTACTGTGGAGAACGCATTCATTAATGACTAATGAGAGAGGAGGGGCGCTTTTCTGGAACGTCGACAGCGCCAGCAGCCGAAACGCTCGGGTGCAGCGAGGGGGGATGTTTGTTGAGGAACAAACAGCGGCGGTGCTCTGCGGAGGAACCAAAGCGCAGGGAGAATAAATGAAATCAGGCCGTGGATCTAAGGGGGTAGTTCCCACGTGAGGCGCTGACCGGATTGCCATGGCGATAAGGATCGAAACACTGTGTGGGCTGGGGGGTTGGGGGGTGGCGGGGGGGAGGGGGGAGGGGGGAGGGGGTGGTATCTCTGGAGCAAGGCTCTCATATCCTGCTCCTTGATCCAACTGATGGATGGTGCTGTCTGAGAGCTCACACTCCAGATTAGATAACACTACCCAGAGTCCCATACCACCCCCCCCCCCACCTGCCCCATATGCTGTCCAGAGACAGGCTGTTGATGCCTGCTAATCGTGTGTGGCTGATACCTGTCAATCTAATCCTCCAGGAAATTGCCTTTTTTAATTTTTTTTTTTTTTAAAGTAATCGATGGTGAAGCCTCACAGTCTGGGCCTGCTGATCTCCTCTCCTTTTCTCTTATCTGCATGGAGAGCTTGTGAAATCCACAGGGCGAGAGGCAGATGATGTTTCTATAATAGAATCTGAATCTCTGGGGCAGCAGAAGTATGGATCGAGCTGTGGGGTGTAAAACTAATTTCTGCATGCATACGCCCCGTGTAGACAAACAGCCATTTTGTACAGCTGGAGCAGGCAATTAGTGCACATTAGGGACACATGCTAATAAAAACTCCCTTGATTGGACAGTAAACCATTATGAGAATAAAACATGGATTCTGAAGGCAGAATGATGTAAGATCAAATAGTATCTTTTGAAAAAAATGAAATAAAAGTGAATTTAAAAAAGAGATGCAGCAGTCCTTTCACATACACATGAATCATAAATGCCACAAGATGCTAAGGGGGCCAGGCTCCCGTGAAAAAATGGAATATCCCTGAGCTATTAGCCCAAGGTAATTGTCAGTCAGTGACGAATTGGGGAAAGCGTTCCAATGTCTGATCCATAAAGCACTGCGCTGCTCTTACCTGGTCATATTGCACTGCCTTCTGGCTATGGGTGAGCAATTCAAGACTCAGGCGATTTTTCTCCTGAAGAACATCTTGGAGCTCAGTCTCCTGTGGGGAAAATAAGCAAAGCAAGGCTCAAATTCCATCGGGGCTCCAGGCAGGGCCTACGTGGGAGTTGACTAAAATGTCGCCAGAGATGGCCGATGCATAATGCATACAGATATACAGCAGTCATCTGTCCTGGAAAGCTAGACTTTTGAGGGTGGAAACCTCTTTCTGGCTCGAACAGAGGAGCAAGCTTGGATCAAGATTCCTCCTCATGGATTCAGCCACAGTTGAAGGCTCTGCGACATTCCATGTACATCCAAGGTTCAGCAGCTTGAAGGATCTGGCTGATCAATTACATTTTAAGGGAGCTTTCTAAACAGGCCATCTGGAGCTCGATTGAAAAAACAAAATGTGACTACAGGGGCGAGGACTCAGGATCAGTTGGCACTGGTAAGGTCTTTCCCCACAAGATGTCTGTCTGTTTTTTTTGTGTGTGTGTGTGTGTGTGTGTGTGTGTCTGTGTGTGTGTGTGTGTGTGTGTGTGAGACAGTAGAGGACCATTTGTGTGCCTTGTGGCTGACACATCACATCACCCTCAGGAGTCCCCATGGCCCCTCAAACACCTCTCTGTATCACAGTTACACCTGTACATCACACCATCCTGTGAACAGTTTATAGTCTGTAGACAAAGGGCAAGCCTAGATGGGCTGAATGGTCGTCATCATCAACGTTGTGATATTTTATAGAATAATCTGTAAGTTTGTTCCCAGACAAGTAAAATTCAGCAAGAACAATGTGTAAGGATAAAAAGAACAAATACTAATGAGGTATAAGTAATTTCTCACTGTTATATTGCAGTCTTTAAAACAGAGACCTCACCTCTCCTCTATAAAAAAAAACATGTGCTTTTACCTTAATGAATGCGGTTTAAGTGTTAAAAAAGCAGGTAAGAGCTCAGCCCTACTCCCTCGCCCACATATTTTTCCGAGGCAATCTGAATTGCTGGGAAGGAAAACTTGATTATGTTTCATCAACATGCATGTAATGAGCTGCCAATGCAATTTAACATTGAGACAGGAGAGCCCGGGGGGTAGCGATGAGCATTTCAAAACAAACAGCAACAAAAACCAGAACAGGTCTTGCCTAGTTGCAACTGTCACACATAATTAAATCTGCAGGAAGGCTTACTTAAAATGTAACTTGTGCTTGTATCAGTCCTGATGGTTAAGCGTGTTTTTTTAGATGACAGTGTTATGGAGGTCAGCGCTGGTGGGATGGGGGAGGGGGGCACAGAGTGAGCATACACATCCACACACACGCACGCACGCACGCCTACACACACACACACACAACATCAAAGAACACAGAGAACTGCTGGGCTCTGCTATGGCTGACAGGCCTGGGATAAGTTCCATTTTTTCCAATTACCTCTCACCGTAAACCCATCGTCATTTCAATTCACCTCCGTTCCCTCCAGTCACTTCCCATTTTCCTCACACAAACATATCACTGCATTGACAATACGCCGCCGCAGATCAATTCAATTTGCCACTGACCGCAACTACGACTGGCTTCCTCTTAGAGTGGGACGCCCAGGCCTCTTTAGCAACATGCAGGGAGGTGTTTTTGAGGAATCTGGAGGCTATAGTCAAGTTCCGCTGCAGACCCTATAGTGGAAAGTAGAAGATACTACATGTCCTGTATGAAAGAGTAACTGTGGCTAGGGGCAGACTGGGAACTGGGACAGAGAGCGAGAAGGAGATGCAGACCACAAATTGATGGGCTCCACCAATGTCCACAGGTGCCAAGTGCCAGATTCCATCATGTCTGTGGTTCCTGAACTTTGGGTCTGGTGGGCCATGAGTGGGGTTGGAATAAGTCACAAAATAAATCTGTAAGTACCTTATGTTATACAATTTATATTGATATTCACACCAACCAGGGGGTATGGTAGAAAGTTTAGTTATCTTTCTTAGGGCATTGTAGGCGTTTACATAATCATATCAGGTGTTTATTTGGTACTCGTCAATATTGAATAATGTAGCAAATACTCTCCCTGATCTGGGAATTCTGATAGTCAGGCCTGGAAAATGCTGTTCATTTAACTCGTTCTGGCTAACAGTGTCCGCAAAATGAACATAATGTATTATACTGTGGTGCAATGCAATGTAAACCGCAGTAGTTATAGTGTACTTGCAGGTGTCTGGATTGTCACTTGCAGTTTTTTGATCCATGTCAGGATTTAGTTTATTAAGGGGCAGGTCATAGTAACACACTTGTTCATTACGTGGATCTTGAGCTTGCATATTTGAGAAACCTGTGCTCTAGATCTATCCCAGATACAGCTGAAAACTATTCAGCATTTAAAATTATGGGAGGTGGGGATGAGCATGACCAAGTCTCATTGATAATCTTTACGGTTTATAAACAATGCACTCCCCTGCCATTTCAAAAAAGATAATGATTCGCATTGCATACTGTAGGCCTGATAGGCCTAAATTAGAATTTTAATGTATTTCAATTATTCCTTGAAAATCTGGAGTCACTCAGACCCACTTTCAGCCGGTGCATAAATGTAATGCAAATTCAAAAGAAACGTCCATTACTTGTTCAGGTACAATTCAGAATATGAATTGAAAGAGTCCACAGCTCCCACACACTAAGAAATAAAGTCAGTAATTGGGAGCTTGATAGTTGTGTGTGGGTACCACCAATTATTTTAATTGAATTAGATTAAATTAAACTGATTATATTAAATTCACAACATTATCTCTACTTGTTGAACTTTCTGAGGCAAAGTGGGTTAGGGAGATACGCTGTACGTGATTTTTTTCGTGATTATCAGAGATGATGGTGGTGGGGCACAACCTCACCATTACTGCTGAAAACAAGAGCTGACAAGTGGCAAAACTGAGTGACGCGTGAGGTCTTTGGGTCCATCGGGGAAAATCCTGGTGCAAAACAAAACGCTTCGCCAAGCTCACACTTCACAATTCATCATATTTTGCTATGACACTTTCTATACGGGTGCATCGCTTGCTGTCAATCACAAAGAATTTTAAAAAATAAACAGAGAAGCAGATGGATTTGACTGCACTGTAGGTCATTACTGCAGCCAGTCTCTGCGCAAATAAATAAATATACTGACTGTTTTGCGAAGAGGGAGGTCATTAAAGTCTTGTCCTATTAAAGCAGTGGGAAACGAGTGGGCCTCGTAAATAATGCATTTCAATGAGAGTATACATTAATTAGGCACTTGTGTGCTGCCTTTATGTCACTGAAATCCCTTTCTCAACTGCCGATGAATGGCAAAAGGCAATGTGTGCTAGGACCCAGGTCCGCATTACTGTTCTACACTGTATGTTCAATTAGAAGGGGGGGAGGGTGGGCGGTGACGGACGGCCGGTTCCTTATAAAAAAAAATCAGCCCCGCTGACCTTTCTGCTTAGACTCCGTTCCGAAGGGGATTGGCTGGGAAAATCCCGGCATCCAATCTTTCCCCTTCCATTTCCACACAGAGGATATTATTGATTTTCCTGTGGGCTGACAGTGTGCTGCACGCAATTATATCGGAACATTGCACAATTCAGGTTTTTTTCCCATAATCACAATAACTAGAGAACGGAGAGTAACTGGAATTCATTCAGCAATTCCAAGGCTTATTTTTCTTACCCCAACTGAACACAAACAGGAGCGACAAACATGCCCTTGCTGCACATTTTGTGATTTACATTCCTTCGATCTACAGGGACTTGTTGACGGAGTTGATTCCAATTGGATTAATTATGTACAGTTGCCATGGCATCATTTGCTGCATCAGCAAAACTATACGAAAATTTAAACTTGCAGGTGAGAATTGGCCACACAGGTGGAACAAACCATTTTCAGAATTATTACTATTTATTTATTACTAGAAATGGTCTTATCTGGCCAGATGCTTGACAACATTCTGACAAAACATTATCAAACCTTCTGCTATTGAATCCTCCATTGACATCGCAGCCAATCAGCTGAGTGAAAACCATCCCCATCCACTGATCTCACTCTCCAGAGCAAACACCCTGAAGTCTACCACAGTGCACCCCCCCCCCACTGCCCCCATGCCCAGCACTCTGCACACAAACAGAGCGAGGCCGTAAGGACCTGAAAACCTTCCATTTCGCACTCCTGACCTGGAAATTTACTGAGCAGGGAGCAATTTCCTTACCGTGGAAATGTGTTACCTATCATGCAGAGTTTATTACGTCACGCAATCCTCTCCATTCTCTCCACATCCAGCCAGCCTGCTGATTCACAAATCCCACGGATACGACTGAGGAGATTGTTCTTGCACAGATAATCCACATGTTATTGTGTATTAAATGCTACCTCTGATTTGGGTCTCCATTATTTAACTTTCAGCCCAGGCAAAATCCGAGAGGCTTTTCTGGCATCCGGCTCATGATATGAGAAAGAGAATATCTCTCTCTCTAGCTTTAATTGGGCATTTGCGTATTCTAGCGCAGCACATTGGTTTTTGAAAGCCTCCACTGTTTACAAGGTTGTTTCATACCTAAAAGCCTTACACAACACATAAGCCTAAAATTATCGAAAGCACAGTGGGGTTCAGTGGGTTCTGTCATTCAGGACCAGAGGTGAAAGGAGACCATGTTGTGACCTGAAGTTGTTACAGAAGACACTCTGTTGAGTAAAACTGATATCTAATCAACGTTCAATCCAAAATTCTGTTCTGACCATCTTGGCCAGGACATCTTATCACCCTATCATTTAACAGTCCTCTTCATTTCCCACTCCTTCCCAGTAGATATGCTGTAAGAATTGTTGTAAGAACTGTTGTAGTAATAACTAGAAATTAATGACACGAGTCATCTTCTCCAGTTACATAATTTATTGAACAAGGATGATTTTAAAAATGACAGAAATTTGTACAGTGTATCAAAAGCATAAATATAACATTAATTTTGAGGTGGTGGTGGTGGGGGGCAGGACTGATGTCTATCTGTTATTAATGGCTGCAACATTGATTAGCCTTTCAGCAAAATTTAAGCTTACTTGCAGAAGTTATGGAACCTGCAGTTTCCTCCCACATGGACTGTGTGCCGAGGTTTGCTGCTCTGAGTAAAACAGCTATTTCCCTCACAGACTATGAAATTATCATTGATAGGAGTAAGTTATATTGCAATGGTGTTTTTTATTTTTTATTTGGGGAACTGCTAATTGCGGTAGGATAAAGACAATGCAGACCTTACAACATATAACAGAGACTTCATATTGCACATAGTACTCGGGCAACCACAATTCAGTACAATGTTGATGTGGTACAGGAATGAGTGTCCTGGAAATAAATGGACAGTAGTAAAGATGTCCTGCAGTCAGAAAAGCATAATGCAAGACGACATGGTTGTCTTACTCCCCCTCCGCCCACCCCCAAAACAGTCCAGTGGACCAGTGCATCCGCTTTGTGCTGTACTGTGTGTTCATGGCACAGAGAGGCATATGCATGTGTATCTGCATGCATGTCATTCCGGGACAGGGCGCTCCTGCTCCTTTGGCCCCAGGTGAAAGTAATTCAGTGGCTTTGAGAGAGATTAGGAAAGGCAACGGGGGCAGTCTGCTGGAGTAGAGGGGGGAACGCAGGATTAGCGGCTTCGCTTGGGTCTTAGCGGGACACGGAGCGACCGGCGAGTCCGTCCAAAGCAGGCGACTGCGCGCACCCCTCGGGATTGGCTAAGGCATTACAGGTCAAGGCCGTGCCATTTAGGTAAATCCTGCTCCACTGAACAGCATTTCACTGCTTTTTAATACTTGTGGGTATTGCACTGAATGACCGCGAGAACGCCGGAAGACCCAGAAGTGTAAGGTCAAGTGTCTGAGCAATGTGACAGGTGAGAACGTTTATACTGCAAGTCTAATTCCATGAGAGCATTTCTTACTCTGAATATTCAGTCAGTGAAGAACAGAAAATGTACTGTACAGCAAGAACTATTTTCATCAAGAAACACCAGCGATGCTTTTGTAAACACACCACCTACTCCTACACCCCCCTCCCCCCGCCCAACAAACAGATCAATGTAAATACAGCGGTCCTCCGCATTGGCACAGATGTCACTATTATTTGGATGTTATTGCTGGCATTGGTATGGTGCTACAAGATGCAAGGTAACAGTTTGTACAAGCTGGCATGCAATGTGCCTGTAGCATACATACCCAGTGCATGTGTGATTTCCGTGTGATTCATTTGAAAACACGGTCTTGCCCAATTGCTGAGGCACACCTTTCAGTACTGGGTGAATCTGCTAGACTGAGATGGTACTGCACAGGGGCATTTCTAGCAAGATTACAGGCTCAGGCCCTCTAGGGGTGCCCGGGGAAACTCTCTGAATGAACTGCAGATCGGGGTGAGGGGAGACTGTGATCATGGACCAGGTAGGAGAGATTACGATCGCAATTTCCGTCGACCAGGTGAGGGGGGAGCTGGGATTGCAGACACCAAGTGCAGTATCTTTGATTATTTCAGTGATCCCCGTGGCTGCCTCCTATTTCCAAAAGTTCATAAATTGATTGTCAGAAATTTTGGGGCTGTGCAAAAATGATCCAGGGCTTCAGCCAGTGATGCCACCAGCTGGATGCACCAACGGTGCAGGGCCTTCTCCACTTTATATTATAAAAATAACTTCCATGGTATAATTGGCTCCAGCTGGGAATTCAATCATCAGCCTTTTGAGAGACACAGTGATTCTAGAGAGTTCTCTCTGCTTGTCCTCCTCTCATAAGCACAGGCCGCAGCCAAAAACAGAACAGACTTGGGCATTTCATGCCTGTCCAAATGAGATAAATCTTTAAAATGTAAATCAAATTACCTATTTTAGGTGACAAATAATAAGTGAGTTAATTTGTGGCCACTGTCAATATTGCCATGGCTACATTGTAATAGTAACACTGTGTTCTTGTTCTCAGTGAACAAAGAGTTGTTACAGTACATGATAAATGTGCATACCATGCTAAACCAAAATCAATGAGGTGTTCCTTACAATGTGCTGCGGTCATGTAATAACCAATGTACAATAAGAAGTGTAGTCAACAACAGCCGAACTGCCTGAGTAAAATGCATCACTGGCATTAACCTATCACACACTGCCTTTAATTATGAGAAAATGAATCAATTGAGCCACAGCTTGTCCATAGTTACCATGACAACAAAAATGAACCTGCATTGTATATAGAGGATTAATACAAATAACGACAAGGGCAGCAACTGCACAGTGAACTGCTTACAGCATTGCTTACATCTTATAAGTAAATTTAAAATAGACTGCATTTGTATGAAAAATGAAAAGCAAATGTGAAACTTGTTATGAAGGAGCTGAAATGGACAGCTCCTTATCTGTCTGTAGAATAACAAGTTGGTTGCTATGACAGCTCGGCAACACGACAGCGGAACAGAGTACGAAGGTAAAGCTGTCAAAGTGTTCTCTGTTTACCTGTTAAGATAATGTCACAGTCTGTACTCTCACTGGGCCGGACCACTGCTGCTGGCAGAGCCTTTAACCTTGTTTTTTTACATTTTAGCATTAGAAAAACATTAACCAATGCCACACCCAATTATGTGCGTGTGTGCGTCATCTGGGGATCAAGCATGACAAAACTAGACTGATACATAACATATTTCTAGTCATTTTAAAATATTAGCTGAACTCACTTGAATAGCCTTGTTTGTGTAATCCATCACTGCCTTAAATAAGAACTGAAATAAGAATGTCAAGTTACAATTTACTCAATCCGATTCAATTCAATGCAGTTATATTTGTATTGCGCATATACAGAGACACTGTCAGAAAAAGACATTTTACAGAAAATAGCGATATTGAAGGAAAAATAAATTGCCCAGCAGGAGGAAAAAACACAACAGCAAAAAAAGTTACAGTTGGAAGAAAGTGGGAAGAAATCCCACCCTCCATCAGCCAGTCCAGTGTCAACTGTTAAAGATAGTTAAATGGTATTAGGGAGATAATAGGGAATTTACCAGATCAAATAATCTTAGTGTTTAGCTTGATTATAGCTGGGGGTATTAAACTAGCTGGTAAAATAGAAGGCCCAAGCAAAGAACCAGACTTGGAGATGTAATGCCAGAAATATTTAAGATACTAATGACGCAAACCCAGTAAGTGTCATTAGCACTGGTACATGCTTCAGAAATAGAATTAAAGTACGAGGTTAACCGAAGTCCGGAGTATCATGAACAGCTTTTGCCCGTCAGGCTATTGTGGTGCAGTAATTAGATGTCAAGCTGATTTAAAGATGAAAAACTGTCTCCCTGTGTTGCTCATTACATAACATTATATTAAAGCCCACACATTACCAAAAGAAGAGATGACAGACCTCGACCTCCTAACTTTCTACTGCCACGACCACAACTTCAATAATTAATTTCTTTCACAAACAATCTGTATGCAGGTAACTAATTATTAAACAAAATACAAAAAAATGTAAGAATCATCTGTATTCAAATAAGAACCCACTCACCATATCACCACCTCCCTGCATCCCTATATAAATAGCTTGGAAGTATATCACTCATTTTCCAACATCCCCCATCACACAAAATCCTTTAACCCCCTACATCCCCAACACAAGGCATCAGTCATTATACCGTAGTACTGTTCCTACTGCAACATTCCCCACATTGGGAAATGAAACATATCTTCCATGTATCTTCCATATCTTCCTGAAGCCCACCTAGGCTGCTACAAGCTTGCACTGTAATCCACAAAGAATGAAAACTTTAACCCCAATATCTGATTACCCTTACAGGCTCATGGCACCACTATGTTGCATAATGGCATGGTTCTCTCCCTAAATCACTTCAGGCTACCCTTATTCAGATTAATTACAGTGATGGCACTGTGGAGAGTAGCATTGGGATGGACAGGCAGGCTAATAGCTCTACTCTCACCATGCACCGCACAGCTACTAAATTAAACCATATGGCGATGTGCCCCGGGAGCATGGTGAACAGCAATTCATTTGCAGAGGGGAACTGAGGATGACACAACAATGTAAGGTAATGATAACGTCTCCTTGGGCCAGTGATACTGGCACATGCTCAGTCATTTGTTCATTTTGGTGACCACTGGATGTGCCTGTGAAGAATTTTGCTTATGATTCTAATCATGAATGGTGACTGAATCCAAAGATCAGTCCTATTCTTGGAACATTACCAGAGCACTGATTTCCCTTAATTACATCATTTGTAGCATCATGCTTTCCAGCAGATCATAAGCTGTCCCTACCCTAACACAGCCCCTCCTGGTGGTTCCCACTGATAATGCCAGCAGACATCACAGCAAGGCAATTATCATTAATGAAAACTAAAACAAAATCAATTAAAAAATCTGTTAATTAAAATGAAAACTAAAACTAAGCCTGTGTGGAAAAACTAAAACTAAACTGAAATATTTGCTTTAAGACTAAATAAAATAGCATTAATATTGAAGAAATATTGCAGTCGTTTTTCATTTAGTCAATTGAGATTTTTTTAAATCAAAAAAGCAGAATCTCCCAGCCTTCGCCACTATGCTAGCTGTTGATCCCGATGGCAAATAGATTTAGTAAAGATACAACACTTTTCATAATGGAGACAGCCA
Source organism: Anguilla anguilla (assembly GCF_013347855.1). NCBI lineage: Eukaryota > Metazoa > Chordata > Actinopteri > Anguilliformes > Anguillidae > Anguilla > Anguilla anguilla. Next base: position 13,523,095 of record NC_049210.1, read on the forward strand.
CAAGCTCTCGAGCATCTTGTGGTCATAAAAGAGAAAGTAGCATTTGGTAACATTTCGAATACACTAATGTTACTGATAAAAGCAAGTGCATATACAAAATGTGTGGCAGTTAAGAGGCTAAGAGGGTCTTCTCAGTGTGTGGTGAACATAAATGGACAAACTTCTTTTTTTTGCATTTTCATTTCAACCATTCAACTTCCACTGTTTAAAAGAGTTTAATTTGAACGCACCTCGGAATGGTTTGTGCAGCTGTTAGCGAAGCTTGTGATGTCAAAACAGAGGACAGACAGCTCCCAGGATGTATTCAAAATAATTTTTGTATTGTTTCTGTAAGGGCACAGAATAAGTTCTGGTGCTTCATAGGAGAGCTGGTACAGGCCAGGGCAGGGATTTCTTTCAAAAATTAAGCTTTAACTAAAATCAAAACTAAAACTAATACTAATACTAAAACTAAATAACCCTGGATGTCAAAAAAATAAAATAAAAATGGCTCAAACTAAACTGAAACAAAACTTGAAATGGAAAAGAAACATTAAATAGAATAGAAAAAAAAGAAACTGATTCAAAAAATGAAAACTAAAATCATCCTGCTTCAGAGTAATGACAACTCGTGCCTTTGGTGAGAAATGGATGATGGGATGGCATTCATTATAACTGATAATATTAAGGCTGTTGATGTCATGGTTAAATGGCTGACAGCACTGCAAGGAGCATTAAGACATGGGTGAGCAATCGAGAGAGGGTCACTGAGTCTGCAGGCTTCTGTTTTGCCTCAGCTGTTTAATTAACCTCAACTGCTTAATTAAGTCATTACTTATACAGGAAGTCACCTCCTGTTGTACAGTATCAGGTCTTAATCAGCCGCTAATTGAAAGATAATTCCAAAATCTGCAGGACACTGACCATTAAAGACAGAAACTGCTCATCCTTAAAACAACACATTAAACTGAACACGAATTTTACGGATTTAATACGTCAATGTTTTATATACAAATGCGTATCTAAAACATATTTTATAACGTTAAAGTATTTGGCCTATATAAGTTAGATAAGCTCATACTGTATGAAACTACATTTGGTTGAGAAAAAGATTCTAGACAATAAATATTAATATGCAGCACTATTGAACATTGCCATTCATTTTTTTAAATTTAGCTCAGAATCAATTCAGAAATACATCTTCCATGAGATACAGCTGGGGTAAGCTTATTTGTGGCAAGTATGTAATTGAGCAGTACATACCTGTATTGACTTGGACAACATAAATTACACAACAAGCAGAGGAGCACATTATCCTCACAAAATGGCAGATTCGCAGATTCACAGATTCAGTTGTATTGTACTGTGCCCTTATTCAGACCATTATTCAGAACAGACTAGGATGAGCTATATGAGACCATACAATGATAGACCCTTTAAAGAAATTATAAAGAGCAATGTCTAGGCTATATTTTTAAAGGATTAACAACACCGGGCTTAAATAAATAAATAAATACAGAGATACTGAGGTCTTATTTAGCCATGCCCCCATAAAAATGCCTTCTTTAATACCTTGCCAATGATGTAGTAGAAGGGACTCCCTGCTCAAACTAGCCAAGCAATGTAGCAGGAGCTAATCAGTTTGTGAGTTGTTGTAAAGGCCTAGTCACTCCCCTGGACCAATATATTGATGTTGATACAGGGAGCCACTACACAAATTCCTTGGGGTTGTGTAGTCATAAGAAATAGTTCCAACCAAACATAAGTCTACAAAAGTTTTGTATAATTGTATAATGCACACACATACAATCTCTGGAGGCATAGCATATCTGTCCAACCTACTTTGCATTTCCTTGAAGTGTATTTTCTCGCTGTAGACTATGAACCCTTGAAACCCCTGCTAGCCAGCAGGTCATCAGAAAATTTTATCTGCAGCAACATGAAAACTTAATGTATTAAATGAGCTTCAGTCTGTTGGAATGAACCTTTCTAGGTTTACTTTGGCACTGGTAATTTAAAAGAAACTGCTAAATCTCCTGTTATTGGGTTTAAGGAAACTCAAAGAGCAAACTGTACTGTAATGTTTAAGACCACAGTGGAAAAAGAGAAGATAAAACCCTACTTTAAAGGGGCTGCCGCTGTGGTCAGGAAGGATTAACTTCCTCGATATTCGCACCCTTTCTGTGTTCGCCTTTTTCCACCACTTCTCCCCTTGTTGAGATCTACGGCCACCCCTGGGGCGAGTGACATTTAAGGCACGCTCTCAGAAGCAGCCCTGGGGGCGCAGGGAGGAGGGGGGGGGGGGGGGGCCGCGCACCCCTGACCTGTTTCAGCAGAGAGCAAAGGCACTTGGGCTGGAGCTTTACCGTATGCAACCTACCCTTTCTGCCAGCGGGATCCGGACTGTGCACGCTGCACGTCCATGGGAAAGGCCGGAAGACATTTACAGAGATAATTTACCCTGGCTAAGCATCTGGAAGTGCCTTTTGGTAAAAATCCACACAGTGGAAAAGCCATCAGCCCCTGAAAATGGGTCAGATTTATCACAAGACACTTGAGTAAACTGGCCAGCTCCAACAATAAATTGACTTGGTAGTATAAAAAATGTATGATGTATGAGAAATGTTCAGTTCTTTTTTTTTTCAGGATGGAGAAGGCCCCTCATGAATCTTAACGGCACTTACCAACGTCTGACATGTTTGACTCTTTTTCGTCACCTCCTCTTCAAGGGCTTCGCACTCCTTCCGTTTTTTGTTAACCTCTGTCTCCTGAGTGGAACAGAAATGAAAAGGAAATGGCTGTGAGCATTTTTGGGCAGATTAATGACTCCCATTGCTGCCGATGGCAGCTAGCAGAGACAAAATATCTATAACCTTCCACTCCCTGGTTCAAAAAGATACATAAAACCTATGTTCTGTTCCATCCCAAAAAAACATTTAAAGAAAAAACCAGCTGTAGAACATATCAACCTTTTGACTTCTGATGTGCTGAAGACAATTTTAGTTTCTCTTTTTAAAAAGAACCCATTTTCGGACTGTTTTTCCCGAGCACTAAAAGCCCATGATGGAAAATTTGTGAAAACACATTTGACCGCCGTCAGTCTGCTATCTAGCAGATGCCTATATATAGACAGCCCATAATTCTTTGCAGCATATCAGATCACCAAAGGTACACACTCCATAATCCATTCTGAAAGATCAAGACGAGTGAATAGGAAATATGTTCCAAACAAAATGTAAAAAAAAAAAATGTAAAAAAATGTGCCATTGAATATAACAAAGGATGCACTATCTTGATAAATCTGTAGAGCATTTTGATATGTTGCCTAAGATTGGATGAAATAACACATTTAAAGGCGAGAGCGATAACCTAAGAATCCCTCTCACAATTAAACGCGTTAAGAGTAATATGTTATAGGTTTTTGATAAATTATCATTTGATGAAAACTAGCATGGAACATTAGCTTGGAAATCACACAACCCACAGTCCGTCTGTTAATAAGGCACTGGCTCTCTCTTGGCTTTCCCTAAAGCGCAGGTAGATTAACCTTTTTGTCTCTGATGTTAGAATGTCATGCTCTAATTAGATTTTCATTTGCTCCATGCTGAGAGGCACTTGTTGCCAGTGGTTTTGGTAGGGCAGTGACAAACAACACATACACAGCACCCAATTCTCGTGTTGTCAGTAGCGCTAATGTAGCGCCTTCCACAGAAATATATCCCAGCCCTTGCTGAATGATGAAAATTGTGCTATTTAAAAGGTGTTAATTCCTGCTAAAACAACAAAGCTCCCCATTTTCTCTCCACTTGCTTTTTTTCTCTCCCGTACTTGCCCCTCCTTTCCACGGCCCGAGCCTTTAGCACTGAAACTAATGCTGAAGCAGCCGTCCAGATGCACCTGCTGATGACCCAGCCATTGCTCTCCAAAAGCACCCTATTCAAAATCACGGCTGGATTTCTAGGGGGGTTTCCTGCTATGCATCCTTAGTTTGCATCTTTGTGCTTCTTTCAGCATTATTAATAAGGACAGGTGAGGTATCCATGCACTATACAACGAAGAGGAAATGGTGAAGGGGAACAGCTGGGAACTTTCATTAGTGGGGTAGAAATAAGAAGGATTTCATCTGTATCAATATGTTCCACCGCTCTCTCTAATGAGAAGGAACCTCTTTCCCAGGGGAGAACCCAAGCCTGACAGCAAACAAAAGCATGTGGATATTCATCAGCTCATACTGGGCTCATATCACTCCAGGGCCGTCAGCTAAGGCTGCCATTATGTTCATTCACGGCCTTTATCAGCCGAAGTAAACAATGAGTAAACTATCTTCTACAATTACAGTACAATCCCTCGGAGAGTTGCAAATATTCACAAGCTAAAAGGCTGCGCACTTTGCGTGCCGCTCATTTTAATTGCAGCGTCTGAGCGGCACCTCGGACTAATCTGACATCAAAGCGAGACGGGCAACAGGCTTCTGAGAGGGCAGATCCAAACAGCCAATCAGAGAGAGTGATGAGGCAGAGGCAGAGGGGCCCTGCCCAGGAAGGGTCAGCATTGATCGGTGCACGCCGCTGTGCCCTAGGGTTTCTGACAGGATGATGACTACCTCGATCTTCCCATTCGCCCATGCCCATTCTCTCAGGCCCCGCCCATTACATCATCAACATAACCTTGTATTTACTGCAGTGTGTGTGCGTGTGTGTGTGTGTGTGTGTGTGTGTGTGGGGGCAGGTGATTTATTTCGGTATTGGCTCTGCTATATTAACCAGGAGGTAAAAAAAAAAAAAACAGTGTCCGTAAATCTTTGTTCAAAGTCTATGTGTAAAGGCCTGCTGTTCTAAGTGTTGCTGTGAATATTTTACTCATGCTCCTTGTTAGTTTGAAAATCAACCGAAGGACTCTTGTTTTTTCATTAACAGCCTGCAGTGGATAAACAGTTCCTCGAGCAAACATCTACACATAGCCGCCGTTTTGGTTGATGCTGCTCCTAAGTGAAGTGGTGACGTCCTCTCTATGATTCATGTGTTTTTTTTTGGCTTGTTTTTCTTTTTCTGGTTGAGTGTGAAAATAAAAGCCTCCGTCAAACATAAAACCCAGTCATGTACGAGAGAGTACGGGAGCGTGTAGAGGATGTTCAGAAAACAACCTGCCCCCCCCCCACCCCTCCCGCCTTGCTGTGTGCGCTGTACAGCACACGGCTCAGCTACGCGTGTGCAGTCATGTACATGATGGAGCCAGGAGGCCACGGGGACAAGGACGGGCATATAGCCCAGGAGGAGGCCCTGGAACCCAGGCACCGTGTGCCTAACCAGCGCTGGCTGCTGGCTCTATGCGGTCATTTAGGGCCACAACAACCATTGGGCCGCTCAATTCAGCTTTTAAACGCTTTTAATTTTTTTGGACGACATTTTAGTACCGTACACTTCACAGGGTGCGAGTAGTTTTTTCCGATGCTATTGTTCTTGCGGCAGTTCTCCGGTTCGCAATCGACGACAACCACTCCCCGGGTCCCGATTGCTTTCCCCATCTGCCATCCACCCTGTCTGCGATCGGTTCACGAAAATCCTCCAGCCAGGTCTGTGCCTAACTGCGCATCTTAAGCAGGCACTGCAGCACTAGTCTGCACAGGGGACGGGGCGGGGAGGCTTGGACGGTTGCTATAGAAACAGCCTATGTGGCTAGAATGTAAAACATATCCATAAACTATTCAGCTGTAAGAAGAAGAAGAAAAAAAACACTATTTATTATGCCAAAAGATTTGTTCTGCTTAGGTCAAGGCAATAAAGCAAATTACATTTACGGTTCTTTCGCAATAAAGACTGCAGTATTCCTGCGTTGCATTGCCATGAGGTGACAGATAAACAGTTCACCTACACATGTAACAGCTTAAACAAAGACATCAAACAAGGAGCCATTATAAGTTGTTAACCTATGTGTCACCAAGGCCAAGCTACACTTGTTTAGGTACAAACACCAATGAGTCATTTTTTGCGTCCATAGGGAGAAGCACTGAACATAGTAGTTTTACGAGCTGCTTTTTATCAATAGCTTATCATTATTATTTACATCAAAAAAACACAAGCAACCAACACTATTGCACAAATCAAATTTTACGTACAGAACGTATAATACTTTATTTGTTGATTTAAAAATAATTTTTTAAATGGATGGCTTGTAATCTTTACAAATATTAAGGGGAAGCTTTTTAAAATTTGAGCTAACAGGGGTGATGGCCTCATTTTGGTTGATTTGCAGCACTGTCCCTCCCTGCAGTCGCGATTGGGGTTGAAGCAGCTGTCCTGCCGCTACCCTACAGCATGCAGCGTGTAAGGTCAGCGCTCAGCTCTTCAGTTTGATTGGACGGGGGTGGGAGGTGCTCTGAGAGCGGTAGGGGGGTGAATGGGAGGAGGTCCTCATCCTCAGGCCAGTTCCACTCCACAGGCTGGAAGCATCATTCACGCCATCTGTCAGGGCGTCGCACGTCTAACCCCGGCTGCCACTCATCGGTGACATGCAAAATGAGGACTCGCTCGCTCGCTCATCACGTGTCCAGCTTTGCTCTACTGTATGGGCCTAATTTACTAACACCTTTAGCTCGTGCAAAACCTTCTAGCGCACACAAAACTAATAACGCAACCAATGATTGGTGCAAAACAAATACCATGACCAATCATTGGTCGTGTTATTGGTTTTGCGTGCGCTAAAAGGTTTTGCACATGCCACGTCTGTAACCCATAAACACGATAATAAAAAGGATTTCAGCCATTATAGGCCTTATGATTACTGGTTCCTTTCTCTGTTCAGCATCCCTGAAACAACAAGAAGCTGGAAGAGTAAAGCAAAGAGGAGAATGGAGTCAGTAAGGACAGCGTGAAGGACCGCGGCTCTCCACGGCTGTGTCCCTGAGACTGGCTGAGGGACAGTCCTCCCTCATAAACCCCGCCTGGTCTAGCACACGCACTCATCACTGACAGACTTTATGTGCCGTGCCCTTCTGCGTGAGGACACTTCAGACATAACTCACGGAAGGTAGCCAAAGCAGCACGCACTGTAATTCCTTATCTGAGACCGCATTCAAACATACAAAAAAGGCCCCCAGATTTTTTAAAATGTCAGAAAGGACTTAGACCTTGTTTCTAGTCAGTTTCAATACCCAGACCCGGTTTGAAAGACTGTGCAGTAGATTAATCAATCAGTTTACACAAGTACCTCAGTGCAGTTCAAGGATGTAAAAAGCAAGGCCTTGTTCACACTGAGAGGCTGCCCACGATGCCTGAACTACAGAAGCAGATCCTAGCCAGTTGTTTCACTTATTTTTGCGAGAGGCCTGCAGCTTTCAGTCCCCACACGACTAGTCTATGTGCATGCTCCAGGCTCCCAAAAATAACAATGAAGAAGATTCACTTGTAGCCTAGATGATACATTTGGTTCACCAAAACTTGATATTTTAAAAAATTATGTAAGATGCTTCTTCTACAGATAAACTGTATACACAGGCCACTTCCATTGTGAACATTTCCCCATTGGTTTTATCAAAAGCAACAATATCAGGTGTATCAGCAATGTTAGAAAATGCACTGATATTATTGCACATATAGGCTACATAGATATGCTAATTTTTCTTGCTCGCAAAACACATGTTGGTGGATACACACATTTCCTCTCCTACACACCTGCATGGTGCCCCACCCCCCACTTATTTTCTCCTCCTACAAGAAAACACACAGACTCACATACACACACTTTCCAATGTTATCTCTCTCTCTCTCTCTCTCTAGCAGTTTCAGAACTCAGATTCACACACACACACACACGTGCACACACACACACACACAGCACATGTGACACGGCAGCAGCTCACAGCTGTATATTTAGACGGCGTTTGGTTCTATTTGGGGCTCCGCTCCCCATTCAGACGTTCTGTCTTTCAAACCCCTATCTGCTCTGGAAACACTTGGATTAGTCCCCGGAGCGGAGACGTTCCTCCTTCGGCTCCCAGGATGTTTCTCTGCTAATCTCTCGTGGTGGGGAAGTGGGCCCGCCCGCTTTCAAGGGTGAGGGTTTTTTTGTACTCCCTCGATCCCCCCACCCTCCTCCCCCCGCTCCCCGTCAGTAAATGTACTTCAGAAGGACACAATCCTAGGACTGACTGCTGCTTCAGAGACCGGCTCTGTCAGAAACAGGAAGCAGGTTTTTTTCTTTTGCAAGCCTGCATTTTTCCAGAGATTTTCATAATGTATGAATTGTCGTCTGTGAAGCTCGGCGAGACTGTTTGGATTATACGTGCAGACACTCGCAAGAACGTTCACGGCTCCGATGCACATTAAAACTAACCGTCTAACCAAAGCAGCATCCTAGAGCATGAGGAGAAGATCACGCGTCCAATGCTACACCTAACTCTACAATCAAAGAAGCTGAAATTGAATACACTGGGTTTGCCGGTGCATTTGAATTTGAGCGGTGGCTCTTTGAAAGGAGCATCGCTGCAAGTGAATATTGCCAGGCAAGAGGACAAACTGTTCGCTGTGATGTCACACCCTGTCTGGTAAAAAGGGAATTTATGACTCAGACTTGTGTTTCAGGTGTGTGTTATACCACCTACACTACTCAGTGTCTGACCACTGTTGCTCTAGTGGACTTGCCGTATTTGTCCTGTCCCTATACATGCAGCTGAGAAAAATGTATATACATTAGTCTTTGTGAAATGAGCTGCTCAGCTGCTTGAGACTAAGCAACTATATATTTAGACTTTTTTTAAATGCACACTGATACTTGGCTGAAGGGTGATTACTGTGGATCATGCCGAATGGATCCAGTGCTAAAGGAGTAGATGTGACACCTAGATCAATCAAGTGACCAATCAATATACCATTTAAATTTTATTTAGAATAGGCCCTTCTGTGTTTCAGTGTCACAAAGGTTGCCATGACATTTGCATCAAATCCTTATAGGCTATATACAACAATACAGCAATGCAACATTGTCCTCTACAAGTAATTACTTCACACTGTAGACATGTCAGCAAGTGTCAAAATGACCAGAATCTCCAGAACCTGGACTGGTAAAAAATGAACAAAAAACAGCAGACGCTTTTAGCTTTTCAAGGAATCAATGGAAAACAAATTTCTGACTCCAAAACTGCACCTCAGTACTTTTCACTGTGGGCGGATGGATGACGTCATGATGTGAATTCATAGCAGGTATGAGTCCATGTGAGAGACGGAGTGATGATCCAAGGCGCCTGAGCGCTTTACAGGCGAACGCCTGGCGGTAGCCCTTCGCAGTAAAGCGGTTAGTCGCCGGAGTTTCACAAGCTCCGCCGTTTACCGCTCGGTCAGCTGTCGACATGGCTGGCATGTTTGCACACAGGAACCGTATTCAACTCACACAACAGTGGCTCACGGTAATCCAATAAAGATCCGCCATAGCCTTCCCAGCCCCCCTTCCAGTACAGCCAAAAAATTAACCCTCTCGCTGCCCGACTGCTACCTTGCAGAATAACTTCTGCCCTGTTTGCTCAAAGCCCACCTTGCCTCTCATTCTTAGAATCAGTTTCTTCTCTCTCACATTTCAAACACTCCTCCTCTGCAGAGGACAGCTCTGGACCCACTGTTCAGCAATGAGACGTTAGGTATTCCTTGTAATGCAAGTTCATCATTTACTTGAATCGCTCCCGTACTGCAGGCCAGCCAGCTGACTTTAGATGCGCCGGCTACAGGCTTACCCCCGCCCCCCCCCACCCCCCACCCCCCATTCCCGGAGCTGAACAGGTATCGGACACCACAGAGATGGGATGGATCGATTACGGTTCGATAGCGGTTAGATCAGCAGGTATAGTGCACCTAAGAGCGGGTCTCCCCTGCTCTGCATCGCCACGCTATTCCACATCAGCAGCGCAGCATGTTTTCACAAAACAGTACACACAAACACACAAACGCACAAGCACATTTAAAACCCAGCGCTAACAGTCAGAATCATTTGAAAAGGCAGAGTGGAATTACATAAGCAGATATCTGCTCTAAAGCCTAAGTCAGCATGCCGGCACGGACGCCCGGGTTTTAATGCTTTACCCTCCCCTGCACGGACGCGGCCGCAATGAAGCCCACAGCGCTGTACACGGATTCTCCCTCACACCCTCCTCCCCCTCCCCCACTCACACAACACTCACACACAACACTCTCTCACACACAACACTCTCTCACACACACACACACACACACACACACACACACAGAGTCTTTTCCTCTGTGGGTACTTTCTCAAGCTCTCCGTGCTCCGTGATAGTCATGCCTCTCCGTGTCCATACCGACGGTGCACATGCAGAAACACACACTGGGATACTCAAACACTGGAGATGGAGAGAGAGAGAGAGAAGGAGAGTAAGAGAGAGAGAATGAGAGAGAGAAGGAGAGTGTGAGAGAGAGAGGGAGAGAGAGAGAATGAGAGAGAGAGTAGGATTTACCGGCTAAGCTCCCCCGCTCTGCAGCACTCTGACTGAGACGACTGTATATCTTCCCCCTTCCTCCCTCTCTTCTCTCTCTCTCTCTCACGCGTGCACTCTCTACCGGTGTAAAATGTCAGGCACCGGCAGCAGCAGCCCCTGGGCACTGGTCTCCTCCTCTCCTGAGCAGGCAGGCAGCAGCAGCAGTGTTAGAGGCAGCAGCGTTAGCGGCAGCGGCGTTAGCGGTGGCAGCGGTAGCAGCAGCCGAACGGTGGGGCAGCCTCCGCCGGGGACCGCGGGCTCTGGCATGCTGCAGAATCCAAATTAATCTCCCGCTATTTGCCGGGGCTGACCTTACAGCGCCTGACTACTGCCTGCCGATGAGCTGCCCGTCCCCCTGGGTCTGAGGAGGAGAGAGCGCTGGAAGATGAGGGGAGGGGAGGGTCAGGGGGCGGGGCAAGGAGGAGCTCCTCAGCCCTGGGCCCCTCCCCCCCTACCCACTACTCACTCCCCCACCCTCCCCCCTCCCGCCTCCCCATCCCCACCTCTCTTCCCCGAATGCTGTCAGGCTGATGCGAGGCAGGAGCCGCGTGAAATAAAGGCTACCTAATTAGGGTGAAAGCGTGATTAATGCCGTTTACCTGGGGATCGCCAAGGAGACGCCGCCAATGCCGCTAATCCCCGGGGCCGCTCGCAGCCGTCTCAGACCGGCCTCTTTCCCTCACGGCCGCCGAACCGGCACCTGCCAGCGCGCCTGGCGCGGAGCTGCGTGACGAACGTAGGCGGCGAACGTGTGACACAGAGTCTGGAACGCGCGCGGGTAAAATAAAGCGTTATGTATGCAAGGCTTCCCCCTCGCGTGGGAAGTGCACACCGCTGTATCTCACGAGCGGGAGCGTAGCCATAAATACAGCCACCTCTTAACCGCGAGAGAGGCAGACTGTGCCCTGGGGTGACAGCAGTGGTGTCTGGGGCAATGGAGAATATGATTTGGGGCCATGCTGGATGTCAATGGACACAGACACAGAATACTCCCTGGGTGGGAGATACTGAATACTCCAACTGTAAACCAACATTGCAAGTGATTAGGTAATAGCCTTATCCATTTCCACGCCAACACAGTATACTACTATCTGGAATACATTCCACTCGTCACTCTTTTAATGTTTAAAAAAAGATCAGTGGAACTGGGGTTAGATTAGACATCTTCCCTAAGCACAATAACTATGGATATAATAATATTATGTGAGACAAAAGCAAAATAGTATGTATAGACATGTGAAATAATGGACAATTATAGTTAAATTAATGTTTTATATTAGAATTGCTTAAGTGGGAAAAGCAATCCTGAAGCAGTAGTAGGGCATCCTTGGTTTAGAAAAGCTCAGTGTGCGTGTGTGTGTGTGTGTGCGTGCATGTGCATGGCCTACTACTGTACTGCCCTGGACTGACATGTACTGACATACCCCACAAAAGATAATAAATATATAAATAAAGACAGTTATTGCCCCTCAGAAACAATGCAATAACAAGCACTCTGACTATTTATTTACTCTCTGTCTCTCTCTCTCAGACAAAGTAAAAATTGCATAGTTAAGGATCTGGGGCCCAGTGAGCTAGTGTGTATTTCATATTGTTGTGCAGTCAAGCCGTTAGTTTATTACACTGGTGTGTCAAGTGGAGAGTTATTTCATTACCATAGAGTCTCTTCGCGTGTAAACTGCTTATAGAAGTCATATAGCGGAGCTGTCAGCGGGAGTGTAGAGGCAGCTAACTGCTAGTGCTGGTGGGGGGGGGGGGGGGGGGGCGTGCTGCACTGAACACATGTGCAGCTCCCGAAATATAGTGGACCCTCTGTCCCTCACAGACAGGAGTCAAGGAGAACATTCAATTAAACAGCCATTGTCATCAACTCGTTTGAAGTATTAAAAGAGCAAAACACCGTTCTCTCACAACAGGAAGCAATCATTCGTTTTCAATATAACATAAATACAGCGCAACACACTGAGTTGTTATGAGAGCAGACTTAATTGGAAAAGTATTGGGAGCCAGAGCACGGAAGCTTCCGTAAGCCACCGCTCCAAAGCGGAACACTCAACACCAGTTTTCTAATGAGAAAATCTGCCGGTTTTTCTGGCCTGGAGCCTTAACGCACGCTGTCCCCTTCCACAATGAGACCTTATTTATTCAGGAGCAAGAGAGTCAGCCTGGGGACTGAATGCTTTATCTAAGGACAGCTACCCTACGTGCTTCATAAAGAGCCAGAGGTCTGCGCACGGGGGCACGGGGCGAATCTAAACTTAGATATTAGCGGGGAAGAACAGCCCGTAGGGAGGCGCCACGAGAGATTCAGCTCCTTCCATTTATTCTATAGAGCTCCGCACTCAGCGAGCAACTTATCACTGTGACAGAAGACTGAGACACAGAAGTGTGTCAAGGTCAAGAGTCAATCATCATAAACAAAACAGCCTCTCACACTGACACCGTTCCCCGGCATCAGATTTAATAGATCGAGCTCAAGCACATACACGAGGGAGCACACGCGTATACAGCTAGCCCACCTCTACCAGGTTACTGTAATTTGCTGCATGTGCAACACCTGTGGGCTCACAGGTCCAAAGGCCGTAGACGTTGACCAAAATGGCGGGCTTGAAAGGGGACAACATGTCCGCCCTTGCGCGCTTCCGCATGGCTGGATTTGGCACGTGGCTGGCATCCTCACAAAGCTTTTAAGACCCCCCCATTAATGTCACACTCCAGGTTCAGAAGTGCTAATCTGTTCAATTTCCTGTACACACAAGAGGAAGAAGAGAATAACAGGAGGGAAAGAGTGTTTGTCCAGCATTGGTGGCTCATACAATTCACTGAGGTGCCTATACTAGTCAATTCACAAACTATGAAGATCAGTGAATCTGCACTGCATAAATATGTATGAACTGCATGCAAAAACAAAAATGAAATGTGAGCAAAACAAGGCACCAGCAGTCAAATAAAACAGACATGGCGCATAGACTGTAGCAAAAGACACTGTTAGATTCGAAATCAACAATACACAATATATGTCTGTGCAGATATTACATATTGTCCCAATAGAAAAAAGGCGTATATATGATTATGATAATTATCCGCACTGCAGGAGTATGTCTCATACCAAAAACCAAACTGAAATCTGGCATGAAAATGGGTCAAATCAACGGCAAACCAAAAAACGGGAAACAGTAAAGGCATCCCAGCCTCCATTAACGGGGGCATTTCCACTCGTCTGCGGCGGTGAGCCGTCCCGCTATGCATTCTCTGCACTCCTTTTGATCCATCCCTCAGCAGCTTCCCACTAAAGTAGCCAAATACCACACTGCAATAGAATGCATTAAGCCAGCCGGCCCCCCCATCAAAGCAAAAATGCATTTCCCTCCTCCGCTCATTTCCATTACTCCGCATGTGACATGCAGGGTTCCACCCCCACCCGCCACATCCGCCACGCTCGGGACGCGATACACGCCCAGGAGTACTGGCGCTCGCTTGCTTCCTGTTTATTCACCGTTCATTTAACCCGATAGGTCGGCTTAGAACTCATTACATTACATCAACTTAGAGAGCACAAGTGCATTCACCTGAGTTAAATAGAGCCAGACATGACTACCAACACTCCCAGTTCGGTGAGTGTATGTGCAATATATAATATCGGCTCTGTGAGCATAAATCCCTTGGTTTCTCCTTTGCAGTGACAACCTTTTTTTTCCAAGGAACTCCCACTAAATCTGTGTACTCGCACACAGCACGTACGTATTATGCAAACGCACATACGCATCATTGATAGGTTGGCATTTTCCATTATTAATGCCGCCGAAATGCCAGTACCAGTGAGGTCACAATAAGCAGTTTTACATTACGTTACAGGCACTTAGCAGATGCTCTTATCCAGAGTGACTTGCAAAAGTGGAGAACGTCGGAGTCCGTCTCAGGAATACAACAGTGCGATAATTTATCATGAGCCATGACTTAGTCAATTAATGATGTTGTTATCAATGGGCTTACAATAAATTATACAAAGTGGGCATTAGAGCTAGAAGCTATAAAATGTTTCAATTAGATCACTTACATTTGTTCTTATTTACAAGTAAACATAGCGCACAGTGAATGTAGTAGCGTAACAGCTCAGGCACAAGACCAAAGGGAAGAGAAAAGGGTTTAAATATGCTCCTTTTGTCCTGTGACATAACTTCCATTTATAATCCAGAGTTAATGTCCACTAAAACAAGTACTAGACATTGACAAACTTAAATAAATAAAAAATTCAACTCCTAGAACAAAAATGTTAAAAAAAAGATCATTATTGTAATCTTAACTAAAAAATGTTACGAGTGAAGTATTTGCACAGCACTGTTAAGCAACTTCATAAATGGGTCCAAAGCATTTGCAAGTTTTGCAGTGATTTGTCCCAAATTTTTCTGGAAAATTGAAGAAAATCTCCAATGGATTCTCAAGAAGTGGACAAAAATGGTGGGCAAAATGATGGTGAAAACGGCCTGGGGAAACGTCAGGAAGCTTCCTCGACTGCTGAGTTTACCTGGGACTACACTTCCCAGGTGAGGAGCAAACAAACAGTCCTCTGAAAAGGGTTTTGGAGAGTTAAGGAAAATTAACTTTACGCTGCATGGTATAGCTGTTTCCTAACATCCCATCCATATTCCTTGCTGTGCTCTCATTGTGTTCCACAGCTATTCTGATACGAATTGAAATTCACGTCACAGGAGCGCCGACTTTTGAAGATCACCGCTGCAGCCCTGCGTTTTAATGCAACGTGCCTACCTGCTCTCGCTCAAAAAGGTTATTCCTTTCGGCGTAACTGATTATAATGCGTTTTCTAACTAGAAAATAGACAGTTCTCCGCTATTTCAACATGTCACTTTTAACGTCTAGAATTCAAACTACAAACAGAGTGTAAGTCAGTGCTTAAAAGGTGAACACCCCTTCGCTGGTTGCAGCAGTAAGCATTTCTCTTTGATCGTTTGGCAGTGCAGCTGGCAGTGCACGGTGGGGGGGGGGGGGGGGGGGGGGGGAGTGGGGGTGTCAAGAATGAGAGCGCAGCGACTTCATAAGTGATCATAATCCTGGCAGACAGGTACTTCTGACAGAAATTCTTCCAGCCTCTACAGGTTTACTGACCCAAAATTGAAAAGATGCCTATTTAAAAAATTTGTGCAAATTCTGCAAACGCTCTGCGATTCTCATGGCTTATCGTCATCTTCATATGGTTACCGCAAAATTTAAAACATGTTGAACATTTTGGGTTTAATTTATTTTCATTAAAACGATAAACAGATGATGAACTGCAGATGATATCATATTCTGTCACCCTATTCATTCAAGGCAGCAGCTGACTGCTGGAGGATGGCCCAAGGTCGGCCCAGAGCTGGCTCTGCTCACAGCTCACTGTGGCATGCAGCGATGTCCCAGACTGGAGACAACCTCCAGGCTGTTTCTTACAGAGGCAAAAAATAATAAAATTCCAGCTGCTCTGCAATTTGGCCCAGATCCTTCTTGATGAGTGCGTGAAAATGATGTCATTTTGGATGGTTGGCTACGTGATAGCAGGATCTTGCCGAGATCTGGACCCGGTTGATTGAGCGGCAGTACCAGGGAATGCAGGGGGGTCCTGCGAACTTGTGGGAGGGCACACAAGGTGTGGGGGGACAGGGGGAAGAGGAACAGTCGGGGTGGTGTCGTTTCCCGCCTGGCGGGGGTGCCGTACCGCGGGACGCCCCCGCGGCATGCTGGGCCGTAGCCGGGGAGGTCAGGGGAGGGAACACAGATTCCCTAATGGAGGACAGGTGCCGCTCGAGGGGGGAGATCGCGGGGATAAAGAGGCACGATTTCAGCCCGCTGGGAGCTGGCTCGGGCGCAGGAGTCCAGACGTGGCGCGGGATCGAACGGGCAGGGGGGCAACCGCCGCCACCAACATCCGGGCTGCCCAATCACATTGCAGCCAACGGACCAGAGGGAAACATTTTCTACTGCTCCAATATTCAACCAAATAACACTATGAGAGAGAACGGGCGATAATGCCAGCCACAAACAACAACAGAAAGTGCGAGAGGGTCACACTCGAAGGGCTTTCAAATCTTTGTGTTCCACTCTGGCTCTGAGGTGATTCCAAGTATAAACACCACTGAGAAACAGTACATTCGACTCACTGATTAAATAATGACTATTCAAGTGATGCAATATGGAAAGATTACATGTTTGGGGAACAGTTAAATTAATCTACTGATCAATGTAGCTATCTTTGTCAAGGTCACAATATTAAAGACTCCTGTAATAACACGTCAGACGTCTGAAGTTCGGTCTAGTAACATTCGGCACCCACTGAAATTGACAGAAGAAATTGATAGAAGCCCAAACTGATGGAAGAAATGTAACAGTGTGACTCACTGTTGAGTAGAACAGTGAGTCACAGTAGAACATTTACATTGCATTTACTGCTCATTTCATGGTGGAAGAAACAATTATGCTCCAATTTCCCATCCAGAACTCAGGGTGCCCTTTAAATTGTATCCCTCTTTGGTCTTTTCCTAAATTAAAAGGTAGAAGAAAGTAATGGGAGCAATTAAGTTAATGCAGCGTAACGAACACTGTACAACACAATGCGATTACTGAGAACTAGAGCAGCACACACGCGCCCACACATGCGCCCACACACACACATGCACACACACACAAATGCCTGTTTATCAGCCACACACTGTGCAGAAACACAGAGAAACCCTCCCTGCAGGGGCTCAATTGAAAACAAATTGCTTTATTTTCCCACTATACGGAGACCAGGAACTGCCGGGGTACCAGGATACCGAGTACTGCGAGTCAGGCTATTTTCACCCGGGATTTATAATTATGTATGCAGGATTCCTTTGGGGGGGAAAAGGAAAACAGGAACCTCAGATGAACTCCCCAGGCCCCACCGATTTTCTATAGTTCTGGGTGGACACCCCATACACTGTGTATAGAACACACAAAAAAAATCAAACCATACCGTGAAATGACGATTCTCATTCCACCTACTCTCGGGTGCGGATGGCTGCGCGGCGTTTTAAATGCAGATTACGGGACGCTTTGTATGCGCCGCACTCCGCCAGCTCGGGGAAAGCCTGCGACGTGGCGGTGTCACGTCCACGCATTAGCATATAAACGGCATAGCCCTACGGGCTCCAGCCGAAGACACAGTTGTCAATGCGCTCGCTGGTCCTTATCCAACGGTCAGAGAGGGGGGCAGCGGTGCTGGGGGGTGGGGTGGGGCGGGGGGAGGGGCTTAAAGAGACGCACGCCGGAGGGGAGATAAACGCGCGGAGGAAACCGAGCACGGCGTCTGTCGCGCGCTGACCTTCTCGAAACGCGCGCGCCGGCCGTTTCGCTTCAGCTTCAGCTTCAGCCTCAAACAGTGACCTGAGCTATCGTTTCCGTCTTCTGGCTCCAACAGGGGGAGAAGCAGCAGCTTCTCCCCCTCAAGGAAAATGATCATATTCCGTAAGAAAGAAACAGATTCTATTAAGGAAGAAGCCGACTCGCCAGATGGACATCAACGAAAAGCAGAGCTATAAGCAGACAACGTAGAACACGAGGACGAGGAAATTAAATTAAGGCTTTATGATACTATCTATAATAACTGAAAGTAACACAGAGCGCCAGATCCACATAATAGATGGCTGGTAGGTGTTGTGCTGTCGGCAAAAGCCAGCACTGGGTGTCTGGATATAGCCCTACCAGAAATGCTACAACCCAGCTAATAAAATAATGTTCTCTAGACCACTGAAAGCTTTTTACTGAAAGTAAATGTGTCCCCCAGATTTTGTCAGGTTGAAAACATGTCTTGTAAACTGTGCTACTGTGGGGGGGGGGGGGAAATCTAAACTCTGGATAATATGGACATTGCTGGAAAGCTGTGGTTTGGGGGTGGTAAAAGAATCAACATTAGGCCTGCATTTTGCAATTACAGTAGGTGGGATATACAGTATTTAAATGTGAACTCAGCAAAAACGATGTCCCTCTGGAAGCCATGTGATCAGACTGCTTCTCACCATTTAATAAGGAAACACATGCTGAGCGGTGCAGGTATAATAAGGCAATGGAAGTCTGTGAGTAATTCATGCTCTAAGACCACTGGACAGGCCATCAGAAGACAGAAGCCAGAACTACCACTTCTTATTCCAGGGGCGACATAAACATTTTAAATGGGAGCTAAATCAGCTCATAACTTCACCGCGGTGGCGCATAAATCAAAGGTCAGTCCACATTCTCAGTCTCTCAATTCCTTTCCCAATGACAGATTAATAACATTATAACATTACATGAGTGTGTGTTCAGTAGTATCCAACTCAATCAGCTACTGTATGTTTGCTACCATGCAATTTGTGCTGTACAAAGAGAATTTCATTTTACGAAGTTAACATTCATTTATACAAGCTGAGAAATCATTGGTTTTCTGAGCCAATGTGAGCCTTTTGGTGAACAGATATCTGGTGGTGTATTGTACAGTTCTGACCTGAGGATTATTGCTGTGTTAGAGGCACAGTTGCTTTGTGATTTCAGATGACGGGGGAGGAGACCAGCGCTGAGTCAGAACAGGTGAGTGACCGACAGACCCTCCACTCCCATCACCCCTCCCCCGACTCTTCTTGACTGAATGCAAGCTGACGGCAGGACTAATTGCATTTCCTGTGAGCCCTTGTCTTTTCAGACAGAGAGTGTAAGAGAGAGATCTACATCACCCCCCTCCCCCTCCCGCCCCCACCCCCTCACCCCACCCCACAAAGGACACATGTTTAGTTGTGCTTCCAACCCACATTTAATGCTGATTTCGACAATGATGTTAGTCGTAATAAAATTACAATGTGCTCAGAGACCACCCCCGGACTCAGCAGCAGGCCCATCTGAGAGCAGCGCAGCGTTGCTCTTTGTTCTGTGAAAAGGCTATGAGAGGATTACATGATACCGCTAGTGCTGATGCAGCATGGCTTCAGTCAATGGGACGCACCAGCTGTCTACAGCAAGGGACAGCTTCCCTTCCAAAAATCACACAAAAAACTGCCAATCCTGCAGAATAGTGACCCTCATACCATACTGCCATAACGACTGTCTCCAGTCATCCGCAAGATTAGAAGCGGTTCGTATGGTCAAGGTAAAATTGTTACTATTCTATGAAGTACAGCATCTCAATGATATGGTTCCTTGAATCTATTCTGTGTGCAACAGTCACTGAACCTCTCATTCAAGACTAAAAACACAGAATCAAAAAACTTGTCAGAAATTGCTGACCCAAACAGAAAAGAGAAGTATGGAAGGGATACTGTGGGGTACTGTGAGTTTTATCTTGTGTGCTATGGATTCAGTGAGAAGACCTATTCAGACTGGTGGATAGCTGTAGTTTGTCAGGCCTGAATTACACAAGAATGGCAACTGATCCTAATGAGCGGGCAGTGCATCTCATCAGGATTACAGGCGTAATGTACGGCTATCTTTAGAGTTCTCCAGATTTCTATTATACTACCCTTTAATGTGGCTGAGGTAGGAATATTTGCTATTTTTCACAAAATCACTATCATTTTCTATGTAACAAATTAGTTCCAATCGCTGTCAAAAAAATATATTCAGATTTTTATTCTTCTCACATTCTTACTGAAACAAATGTGCAGTATTTTCCACAAGTGCTTTAGAAATGTTAATAACTTGGGAAATTTGGGGGGAGGAAATGAAGGGTGATTTGAGAGGTACTATGTTTTTACAAAATGTAATTTGTTTCACGTCTGTTATTAAAATGGAAATATATCAGCACTTATGAATGCTGGGAAGATTTAAATTAGCATCCCTAGAGCTGTTAAATTGCTTGACTGGAACCTGCTGCGGTGACTTGCCTGAATTCCTATTAAGCGGTGAGAAACCAGTGAGAAAGAACCCCTGCCTGACCCAGGAAGCAGTTCTACTGAGAAACAGCTGTCTACCTCATTTCCTGAGAAGGGCAGGCCGAGTCCCACTGCATCATCACTCCAGGGGGAAAAACCACTGTATTTGCTCTTCATTGTCGTCCTCCAGCAGGTTATTGTACTGGATTAGTTATTTAATCTTCTCTGCAGGGGCCAAACATACTGGCCTGCAGATGACCCAATTGGTCTTCTTAGATGAAGCGCCTCACTCTTCCTTCTCTGCCCTTATTTTCTGGTGTTAGTTTGGAGGTAAATATTTAAGGCACGGCAGGTTCTTTGGAGAGGAGTGCATTCACATAGCTTTTTTAAGCTAAATTTCAATATTTTGAAAAGGAACAAACCTACGCCTAACTGAAGACGGATAGTGTTCCTCTGCCTTCAAACACATTTAATTACAGAATACAAAAAAATATATACAAATTGTACATCAGCTTTTGTCAGTTACTGCAGCAGCTTGTAGTGCATTTACACTGAGAAGACAGTGAACACAAACAAATGTGAAAATGATATGTAACGGCTCCTAAGATTACTTCAAATCAGGTTACGTCACATTCTGCTATATTGATACAAAGCAGACACAGTGCATTAAGAATTGATACACGCAGTATATTTGTTCAACCCAATACTGCCCGAGTTTGAAATTGAAGATCATGGAATTAGCAGACAGCCACGCATTAAAACGATACCAGCAATAAGTAACGTCTGCAGACGGCCCAGCAATTTGATTCTAACAGAAGCCAGGTTTAGCGAGGGCTCAAACAGGCGTGCTGGAGAGCGGGAACAGCCCGCCTCGTTCTCTGCCCAGCACCCTGAGAGGAAACTTTCCAGATAGCACGTCCCCTCCACCAGCTGCCTCCCCGAACCCGACCACATTCATCTCCACCCGCTCCGGACAGTCTGTAATTGAAAAATCAATTGTTCTCATTTCGTCAGTGTAGCGCTACCAGCCGACGTTGCGTGGAGGCCGGACCGCGTGCCTCGGCTTCTTGCTGCAAGCTCTGCACCCAGCATGCGCGGATATATGCACACGCACACACATATGCAAAGAAGATCGCTAACGTACTGCTAATACAAAAATCCATGCATTTGTGTCCTCAGGTCTATTGAGTCTGAAAGAATACTCTTCAAACCTATTTGAGATTCAGCATGGTAGCTCTGGCTGGCACAGGCAATGAGAATAAAAACTGGACAGAGCTTTATGCTAGTGCTGGGTTGTAGGATGTCAGTTGATGGTCCGGCCCTTCTTCTGGAGACCAAACAAATTCCAAAGTCTCAGATATGCCTGCACAAGGTCAAAGGTCAGGCCAGGAGAAGGACGCCCACTTAGATGGCAGGTCGTTGGTTGGACCACTTGAGTCCAGCTTCCTGTCTGTCCCCACATTCATGAACAGTTGCCCTTCCTCCTCATTGTCCCTAGATGCAGTGGCCTCCTTTCGGGCGTAGGCAGCTCCACATACACAGTGCTTGCATGGAGCCTGCAGGGTTCCAATGCGTTAAACACTGTACAAAGTTGCTTATGAGCCATCAGATCACTGCCATTCTGATTTCACAGAGGACAGCAGCCACAGGAGACGTCGGTGGTCTCTCTGGGCATCAATGATTCCATGGCTTTAATTCCTGTCCTCTGCAACACCAACTGAGCATGCTCGGTAAAAGCCTTCATCAAGCACAGAGCCATCTATTATCATGCCATTGGGAATAAATAACTGCTAAATCATTTAATAAATTCAAAGTGGGTTTTCACTATCCTGTAATTCAATTTGCCCCCGATGCTGTGTTTGGGCTTCATCTTTGCACAACGCACCATGATCTTCAACACAACCGCTGCATAATCTTGAAATAAATGCCACAAATACACATTTCATTGGTGAAATACTTAAGGGGTATGTCCATAGTGCCTGCCTCCCAGGTTGTTTGAAGACCGCCATGACACCTTCCTGGGCGTCACCACTGCTTCCATTCCAGATCTTCAAAAACAGGAGAACCAATTTACATTAAATAGCGCCGCTTCCATTAACTCTCATTAGTAGAATATGACATGGAAATTTAGATAAGTTTTAAATTAGTCATTAAAAATCTTTATATGAAAATGTATTACTGTAGCATCCATGCTTACAATAAACAAACAATATGTCCAATAGGAGGTACAGTATACAAACATGTTAGTATTTAGTATAAATATAGTATAAAAATAGTATTCATTGTCATTCTTCCAGTTCTGTTTTTATAAGGGCGTTGCTGGGGAAACCTTGAGAGGCTTTGTAAAGAAGGAAAGCACCTCATCTATTACAGGAAAGCATATCTGAGCCTCTTATTCTATACAATTGCACAGGCTCTTCCTGTGAGGTTGGCACCGATCAGCTTAGCCGGCAGCACATGCAGCAAATAACATACCAGTCCTTCCAGTCAGTCTTCAAAATTGTTACCTTGAGTCAAATGACCAGAACAGGATATTATTTCTGAAGGTGCAAACTTTGGATCGCCAGATTAAAAAAAACTGCTTTGTGTTCTCGTGGCTTGGCAGGAAAAATCCACCAATCATCCCCATCCCTTAGGGAAAAGTGCTGATTAATCACTTCCTTGATGCACGTCACAACCTGTCATTCATCAACCACCCCTGATTGTCTTATCATCTTAGGACCTCACGGAGGTTTGCCCATTTTTACTGAAAAATTATTTTCCATTCTAAATATGTAAGCAGTTTAGCAGTTTTCATGTCGGGCAAGCAGAAAATTAGCATGACAAAAAAACAGGAAAGTTAAAATTGCCAATGGAGGTAGACGGGACACTGAAAAATACACTGGCTGACTGGAGGATTTTTAGACACATTAAAGAAGCTTGTATGCAACAGAAATAGTACATTGTGACATCAGATATTAAATGTGGAGGTGGAGGTTAGCATTATGCATATTTGTTCTGATAAAATGCCACCTACTGTCTAAATTGAAAAGTGCTACAGTAACATATGCATTAGCAAATGTCATGTTCACAAATAACAGTCTTCTGTTTTTACAAAGTTTATTACAATAATGAATGCAGTACGGATCAAAGGCATTTGTTTCTGAACATCAAAAGTATGACTGTTAATGTCCTTATATATTAGCATTCATCTTGCCATTTAAAGGATAACTGTCTTTATAAAGATAAAAAGTGTATGAATAGGTGAATAATTCACCAACGGCGTCAGGGAGAATGGCATATTTTAAATCTAATGGTAACACGTGCTGTCTTCGCTCATTCCAGTTCTTAGACAAGACTGAGAGCTTGGCAATTAATAAAATCAGAGACAATTGTGTACAAAATAACGAAATATAATGTGCCGCTAAATATGATACCTGACGGGTACGAACAGGTGCATTCCTGGAATCAAGAGACGCAGTTAAACACAGAAGCAACTGCTCACGCATCTGGCACAATTATGATCAATAAATTAAAACAAGTAAACGATTGGCGCGTACATGCAACAGAGCTGGCCTTCAACAGAGGGCGAATCAAACCAGGACTCTACGAAGCTGCGGTCGGGATACAAAGTGTTCCTCCCTTCAGTAAGCACACTACCCAGGAGAGGGGAGATGGTGGGCCATTTCCCGCCCCAAGGACACACACGCGCGTGGGGTTGCGTAATCGGGCCGCTTGCCGTTCGCAGTGCAGTTAGACGCGCTTGGGCTGCATTTAGTGGGAAAAACAACAGTTCTTGCTTCCGGGTAAGTGGGGATATTTTTAGCGAGCGCACGCGGAGAGCAAGATGGGCTTGCTTTGACACAATGCTCTAATAATAGGCAGATCCTTGTAAAGAACAGCGCACCAGTCAAATGATCCCTGGAGCTGAGAAAAATATCCATTTCTGAATAATAAAAAAAACAGGGAAGTCCTGGGGGTGCTGATGCCATATCCACAGGCACAAGAAACAACCAAAGCAAAGGGCACGTTTCAAAGGTCAACACCACAACATGGTGGACCAAACCTTACAATTTCAATGGGAAGCCTTTAGCTTGACACCCTAGATAGCTGGAAAATAAAAATAAGAAGCAGGGAAGTTGACCAAAACGTTACTGAATCTATGTGTGGGTAAGAGTCCATGCAACCACTCAAAAGCGCCTTGTGGTTTTACAGTCCACCAACCACCGAACGCCACATTTGCTCTTCGCATTTCTAGAAAATGAATGGCCTGGAGGATGGATTCTATACCAGTACGACGCCCGAGAGCTGGCTGCTGCAGTCACTGTAAATGTCACACCACATCATCTCACTGAGCACGCCCCAGAGCCAGACAGGGAGAAAGAAGAGAGAACACAAGCTTCACATGCAGCAGAGTCTAAATCCCACCCAGCCTACATGTCTTCAGCTGAGGAAGTAGCCTACAAGCACACTGCAGCAAGCCCATCCTGGCCAAAGCTATAGGGAACGCTGACTGGATTTAATCTAAGGAATGTGGGATGGAAACTTGGAATTGCTGTGGGAATCTTTTGTTTTTTATTTGGAAGATATCCTTGAGTTTGCTCTCCTTCTCTCTCTAAGTACCTGTCTACAAGCTTCCCAAGCATACTTGTATCACCCTCCTCCACATCTCACTTCATTCACCTCCCATCAAGGTTAGAACTTTGGTAATAACCTATAGGGCAGTTAATGTGACAGCTCCTCCACACCTCAGGTCAATATTCAAGCATAGTTAACTTGCACTAGTGCTTTACTGATGTTACATCTTTACTAGCTGGTCTAGGCCTACTGCTCATGTTAATCAAGTGAATGTGCCTATGCTTCTCCTATATTGTATGCTGGTTGGATAAGAACATCTTCTAAATTAAAGTAATGTAATGATCCTTACTGCCAGAGACAGAGATGATACGGCACATAAGAGATCCATGTGTCACACCATGCATTTTATCTCTCTCTCTTTCCCTCTCTTTCTCTCTCCCCCTTTCTCCCTCTCTCTCTTCTCAGTAGCATACATTGGCAGATATAATGTCTCCGGGACGTGACTGAGTGTGAGTCATCAGAATCGCAGAGGGAGGGATATGTGCAGATGAGAAAACCCTCCAGCTCTCCTTTACTCCTGCTGAACTCAAAAGCGAATGCTCCAACTGGCAAGGCAAAACATGGAAAAAACAAACACAACCCCTGAACACTCGATGTCCAATAAAAAACTGTTACACTTCCAAAAATATTCAAGAGTTGAACATGTATGCAAACACCCAAACTGACTCCTGTGAGATGCTCCTAGAGAATCATGGTGGAATCTGCCCACCCCTCTCTCTTACGTATAAACTTGATCAGAGTTTCCACTGACATCAGCGGTCAGGTTACTGTAATGTGGATGGCTCAGGAGAGAGTGCGACCTGGATCACATCACAGAGGCTATAATGTTAGCATTACAAGACAGAGGGAGAATGGGGTTACACATTTGTGTTCAGAGAAGTCCGGCTAAATCCTTAGAAGGTTAATAGGTGCCAAGTAGCCAAGATCAGTTCAGAAGTCTGAATGCAGAATGCCAAGCTAAACAGAAAGGGCACATTGTTTGGCACAAAGACATACATAAAGGGAAATTTCCAACAAAGAAGTGCATGTACATGTACACACACACACACACACACACACACATTCAGACTGATCAAAGCTTTGCTGCATTTTATCAGCAATTGTCTGAACATGGTTAAAAGCCAATACTATATTTTTTTGGCAATTTTAATTCTAGCAACACTAGTGCCAAAGAAGGATATGTTCTGATACTCATAAGTGTCAACACACAAATAGAAAGACACCTTTCGTATTGATACAAGAGAACTATTAACACAGAACAGTCAAATTAGACAATTGGGTTGGCCTAATTTTTCCGAAAGGCAAAGCACGATTTGTATTTTTCCAACTGTGTCTACAATGATTACAAATGTACCCACATGCACGAATGCAAACAGTTCTGAACAAAATGGATTTCTCTCAGACAACACTATGAAAGGAAATGGCTCCCATGAATTCCCACCACACTCTGCTAGGAAAGCATTCTGAATGGACACGCACATATAAAAGCCACGGCGGAGGCTGCTCGACATAATTGCGACTGATTACTGCACCAAAGCCGCAGTCTGCTGCTTGATAACTCAGACCGATTGGCACAAACCTGTGCTAAGTTTCGATTTCCAACAGCAGGCTCCACAAGCTCACTCCCTACCTGCTCCCACAGATTGGCTATCTCCCTCATGCTCTCTGGAACAGCAAGAAGGCCTGTAACCCATGGAGCAGGTCCCGCACAGCAGCAGAGGTGAACAGACTTCTGCAGTACGGATAATGAAAGCCCTGAACGGGGCGGAGAAGTTAGTAACTTAATCCCGGAGTTCACAAGAAGTCCACGAATGCCATCCAAGCCCTTTGATCGAATTACACCTTAATGCCTGCTGTACGGCCATCCATAATGCACCGTCACCCTGACAACAGAGACAGAACTGCAAGAGAACCACTGACGCAGATAAAGCTCAAGTTTGACACGAACTGCGACTCACTTCTCATTTGTTATAAAGTTTTCTAAATTGACATAAACATTTGCTTGGAACTGTTGCATGTTACGGGAATGCAATATATTCATTGGAAGAGGCTAATTTTTTAAAGAATCCCAGAGTAAGTTTGGTGCTAATAGAAACAGCGACTTACAGCATGAGAATGCATTTTCCAAATGAGTGATCTGGCAAAGGCTGAAAGCTTTTGCATCCAATCACTAGAACAAACCCATTTCTACACGCCCCCCCCCCCTCCTCCCAAACACATAGGCCTACTTTCTCTGTCTTTGGAATCACTTTTTTTAAAAGATGTCAGACTGCTGTTCAATAACAGCAATTCAGTTAACTATGACTCATCTCCCCTTGAAAGAGGAAAAACAAGGTAAAAACAAATTGCAGTCTGGTCTGCCCACTGCCTTTCATTTGCAAGCACACTATCCGGTGTTCTCACTTCAACTCTTTAGCGGGATGGCCAGTCAGATCAATGCTTTTCAAGTGAGTCAACTCTGATCCTCAAGAGGTGGAATGGATTTGATTCTGCCTTTCCAGCAGGGTCTACTTAAAGCCAGGATCACAGGCAAATTCACCACCATCCCACAAAAGAACTTCAATTAGCTAAGCACCCTCTGGGGTGGAATTAAAAATCAGAACCATTTTGGCCTTCAAGAACCCTCTCCCTGGTACTAGTAGACATGCTACATCAAGTCAAAGCGTGGAGGAACATTCAGCCGACATGCATGATGGACAGTAAAACACATTTTTTGAAAAATATTCAGCAGAATCCTTCCTTTCCCGTAACTTTATCTCCAAGAAACAAACACAGATAAAGAAAGTATTGCTTGTCTGCTGCATAGTAGAAGTTAGCCTTGGCCTTCTGTTCCAGTCAGGAAATTCTGTTTAATCGGCGTAATCTTGGATAGCCTGTGCCATGCCTTTTAATGCTGTAAAGATGCTGTAGATTTGGACATGCAATCTCCCTGTGATATCTTGTTCTGTCTGATGACCTGACAGAATCCTGCAGTCTGTCAGCAGGGGAGATGAACTGAGGCCAAGCTGACAAAGCATGTTCATCAGTCTCTTCTGATAACAGCAGCAACCACGTAAGAGTTCAGTTACACATATATTCCTGAATGAACAGACATCCTTCTGAACGTATACCGTACAAATTTGATAGTTCTAATGACCACTGAGCATGATGACAGCTCTTGCTCTTGCTCTCGCACTCTCTCTCACTCACATGCACGCAGCCACACACACACACACACAGTAATGACACACCGCTGAATGTTCTTTGCCGAATATCAATATAGATACACTCTCTGAGCTCATAAATCTCAAGTAGTGAGCCAGAAAATCAATGCATGTTTAATACATCTTTCTCCTTCTCGCTCCGCGCGTACGATGAGGACCTCTCGAATTAGTACGGGACACTACTGCAAATCAGTTACATCATTGCCGCGCACTATTAGACTACAGCGGAGACAGCAAATTGCAAAAGTGTCATTCAGCGTTGAGAGGTGAACTTTTAACAGCGTGCGAAAGGAACATCCTTATTTTACGAGGCACATCCCAATCCCATCCCTTCGAATTGTGCGCGTCCTCTGAGTGATGTATGAAGAAGCAGTGGGCTTCACTGCGAGGGTGTTGGCTGACAAACACTATCAGTCATCAGTGAGGCCATCTTGCCCAGGGACTTGCCCAGTATTTCACGCACGGAAACGGGTTCGACGCTGGGTGGCCACGCTTGCGGCTCACATTCTAGGGCTAGTGGGTTTTTTTATAACGCTCCTCAGAGGGAAACCAGCCTGCAATCGCTAGAATTTGTCACCAGGCTAACAGGCTTATAAAAATTAGATGAACGTTTTACAATCTTGTTAAAACGAGTTACATTATTAAAGGCCACATTCATCTTTTAAAAAAGGCGAGAAAGGGAACCTCCGGCAGACGAGAACTTTATTAACCTCGATATGGCAGAGGAAGGCCGAAGAGCACAATGCAGTGGAGAGGGGAATCTGTGACCGTGACTCTCGACCGCTACTCAAAACCGGGACTGAGCCTCTCAGGAGCTCCGAAGTGATCGAACGCGCCCGTTCCATCCCACAAAACAGATCTCACATTAAAATCACGTGTGTCACTGGAGCATTAATAGCCTTCACAGTTCACTGACTGTCACTTCATTTTGTGTGAACCTTCACAGACCTCATCCCCACCCTTCAAGCGAAAACTGACAGAGTATGGATTCTGGAAACCTTCAGCGATGCAGTTCTTTTAAAGCAACTCAACATCCACAAATGAAGTAAAAAGTCCATTGTTGAAAACATATTACACTTCTCAGTGATGTCAGTTTCCCCAGTACACGTAATGGCTTTATTATCAGTCTTAAGACTAAGAATAAAATTAAATTATCTCCCAATTGCCAAAAATGCACATATGGTTCTTTTTTATTTTTTTTTACTTGTTCATTTGTCAAAATCCCTTCTCCTTCAAAGGGACACCATAACAGGCAGAGACATCTGCTTGTCTTTCTAATAGCATTACTGTTCTATCGGGTCCGCTAATTCAGAAGCCCCTCCCTGGGCGCGCGGTAGGCTACCCCTCCGCATGCCCAGGCATGTGGGCTGGAGGGTATCACGGGCTCGGGGAGAGACTGGAGTGGACCCACGCAGCTGTCTGATGGACATCAGATAAGCTTTATCGGAGCAGCCCCAACACTGTCCGTGAGGCCGAAGCTCCCTGTGGATGCCGGGCTGTTCATCAGACGGGGCTCCTCCCCCTCCATTAACCCTGCTTGATTGAGTACAGGTGCGCGCTCAGATCGACAGCTGCAGCGGTACGCTACGGCTAATGGCAGGGGGAGGAGCCAAAACGACAGGCAGCAGTGTCAAAGGGAAGCAGAGTGCCTCTGGAACAGCAGCAGCCTTCATCGCCTTTATTATTGCTCTCCAAAAATCACATTTCTCTTCTGCACTATACAACAATGCACAATAACCTTGTTATTTAGGTTATCCGACATCGGATAGCATTTATTCTCCAAAGTAAAGCTTTGGAATACATTTTCTCTCATGTTCTGTGATTCAAAAACAGCAATACAGGAAATTGTAATCTGTTTTTCAGCTTTTGTAACACTACATTTTAAAGAAATGAATAGAAGCCTATATTATTTGGTGACTTAGCAGCTTTGCATAAATTAGACTGTTTCACAGTTAATTATTTAATTCATTGGTGATTTCATGCTTTCTGCCGCTCCTCCACGCATGCAATTGAACTATATGCTGAAGGAAGAATGGTGATCTACATTTATGCATGCCATAATTAGAAACACGGCCTCTGAGAATAGTCTTAAATACGTATGCTGATGACATCTAGTCAGTTCAGAAGCAAAATCACACAAATGGAAGGAAATATACTTGTGCATATTTGTTCATTGCATAATCCTGCATGTTTCTCGTATTTGCTTGAAGGTTTGAAGCTGCATGTGGCTGTGGCTTAATGTATAAAGGCAATCAAACAAAGGAACATAATAAAAAGCGCATAAAAATCCCCCCAGTTTGTCCAGCTGTCTATTTCAGAAGACAGGGACATGTCTGTTATTGTGTTTCCCACTGAGTGCCTTAATGACTTATTCAGGCTTAAGCGAGGCTCTGCTTGGCATTGCTAGTTTGGGCAGGGCTGGGAGGTACCTGTGCCAGGTGGAAAGGGCTCCAGT
Organism: Anguilla anguilla; assembly: GCF_013347855.1. Taxonomy (NCBI): domain Eukaryota; kingdom Metazoa; phylum Chordata; class Actinopteri; order Anguilliformes; family Anguillidae; genus Anguilla; species Anguilla anguilla. Next base: position 13,553,680 of record NC_049210.1, read on the forward strand.
CTCCATTACAGAACTATTATCCCACCATGGACCTGCTAGCTTTAAACACTGAAAAAGCACATGGAATGACTGCATAATGATTTGGCTGGGGAATGGACTGTGGCTGTATCTGCAAACGTCCAAACAGATTCTTTTTTAATTCTTGATAAAGCTCCTCCTAATACAGCATATGAAGCTTGCTTTGATCCATCCTAATATTAAATGGGAAATCTCCATAACCAATTTAAAAAGTAATAGCATAAGTGCTGTGTATCGCTTATTCCGGTTGAAAGTCCCTAATGCAGAACAGGCAAAATTACATGCCGTGTCATTTACTCTACTTACAGACCCGCCCTGAAAGTGCAGTCTAACCCAGAGCCTTAACCCCAATCCTCTTTTATGCAACTGTGACATAACCATTTTCAGCACTTTTGCAATCATACGATATGTACCCTGCAATATTCACAGTGGACTTAGAGGCCACTTATTCAAAATAGTGCATGGTATTAGACCATTTCCTAAAACTCTTCATAAAGAATAAGCTGACCTGTCAAATAACAGGGCATGCAGTGTAGTGAGTAATGAGTATGACAGTTTATGTAAATACACCCGTTCTAAAAACATTTACAGGGTTATGCTCGCTTCTATTGAGGCAAATCCATGTTAGCTGAAATGTAATAGCCTTGAAGCCAAACATACATTTTAGCCGATGTGACCTTCAAAAGTATTCACAAATATTAACACAGATTCACTAATATTCACCTGAAAATATGGCTGCTATATGTGTCTAGCCTTGCTTCATATAGGACAGCTATGGTTGACAATGTAAAAGCGATGGAAGCTCTTGTGGCACATCACATGTTCATTATGACTAATCATTTGCAAGGCAGTTTTGTTCGCCTTCAGCAGGAATAATGTTCCATAGAAATGAAACAGCCTATCATATGCAGAGTTCCTTCTATAAAACCATGATAAGATGGCCATTAATACAAGCCCATTTAATAAAAAATAAGCCAGTAATGGAAACTGCCTGACTGCTTATAAATAATGGGACCCTGTGCTTCCATTGATGATTTTAAGATGATTTAAAGCCCCAGTGTAGTGAAAGACATTTCCTATATTTGGTTTGCACTGAACCATGACATAAGAGGAAATAATAAGGCTGTGAGAATCACTGCATGTTGCCAAAGTTCATGAAATATAGGGATAAAAATACACATCTTCAAATTTCTGCCTTCTAGAGGACAGAGAATCAAGCTCATACAGTTTATACAGTATACTCTGTAATATATTAAATAAACCACAGCTTTGAGATACAGAAGACTGTCCTAATTGTCTGAATGTGGGCAGGAGTAAAGAGTTACCTCCCTTCACTGACAGTTTGATTACTGACCCGTATTTCCTCAGAAAGTGGCATGGCTCATTCTATTAATAACCTTAATAACATTATTCATAATACTAATGACATTATATTAATAACACCTGAAAGAAGGTTACCCCTTTCAACTAGATTTAAAGTACCACAAATAAATACAATATATATTAATAAAATACCAGCTAAAACATTCTTATCTGAGGTAGGCTAAAGCCCATACCCAGAGATGACTGATGAGATGAATAATTGAGTTTACAGTAACAAGAAAAATTCACTGTCAGAAACTTTGGCAGAGGCTACAGTTTTACAACTTGAGCTGTGTGGGTCTTGCCATAATGAACTTTTGGCGGAACTTTCAGGTTGTTTATATTTGTATCCAGCCAGCCATTTTAACAGCAACATAGCTCTTCTGCAACCGCAACTCCCATGAGCATTACACGCAGGTAATCATTCTCCTTTAGTAATAAAATTACAGCACATTTAGCCCTACATTCAACTCATTAAAATGCAAATGTATGGAATTATGTTTAACTAATGTATCTTTCAGTATGACTTATATTTTTTCTCCAATAAAGTCAAACGTATTCGTTTTAATCGTAGTTAATCAATCAATTGCCTACAACACCTCTAAGACTCAAGACAATATTTTCATATTTTTAACAGATATGACTAGCTAAAAGATGTGTTGTTTACTAGGGTACTGGCTCCAGCAATAAACCATTCTTCAGGGGATATCATAGAGTCCTGAGGACATGAGCTTTTTTCAGCCCATGACAATGCATCATGGGAAAATGACAGAACAGATGGAGTTATGCACGACATATCAATACATAGACCCAAAAAAAAAGAAAACAAATGCCATCAACACTAAAAATGCAACTCAGTCGTGCTGACATTAATGCCAACAAACAAGTAATCGTGGCAAACAAATCACAAGCAACCAAAATAAATCATTCTGGCCACTTGGATACTCAGAATGATACTCAGTGATGCAATTGATAAGTTTGAGAACAGTATTAGGGGGAATATACCCGAGTCGCATGGGACATACCCATTGAACCAAACACCACATCAGTACAATGTTAAAATGCTTTCCTTTAGAGAATGCTAAATGGCGTTACTCAGCAAGTCTGAATAGCTGTAACCATAACATGTACAGTACAATTCAGTACAGTACATTCTGTAATCGATGTACTGGGGGGAAAAAAAGGCCGGGACACGTCTGTTTGGGTTCTGAAATGAGCGCAGTCAGGGCTGGAAAGCCGCATGTTAATACAGAGGGTAATTGAATTATGCGAGCAGAGAGGGTCTGCAGTTTGGACGCTGCGCAGTCCTAATTTCATTAGGAGGGATGTAAACAAGGGCGCATGGAGGCTTGCCCCCAGCTGAGGCTCTCTCCCGTCAGCTCGGCCGCCCATGTGAAAACGCCCGCCCCGCCATCGCGTAACGTTACTGCAACATTAATGGAACATCAGAGGAGGAACGGCTTTCACAAGAAGGAGCTTTAATAATCAGACCTTTGGGTGATGCCACTGGTAGTGCTGCATAAGCCTTTTCTCCCTCTGCTGTCAGTCCTTTCATTTAATAAAAAGGAAAACAAAACGCAGATTCATGATTACGTAAGATGTGCATGAGAGAGCGCCTTGCAGACTAGCAGCATCCTCTGCAGTTATTACTGCCCGTAATCATCGGCAATTATTCTCAGCCACTTTATTAGCGCCGTGTTTAATTGTCTTCTGTGTTATTGGTGTAGGGCTCTGGTGCTCCAGGAGCACTGGGCTGAGCAGAAAGCCTTCCCTGCTGGAGAAGAAGGGGGCGTTCCCTTAATGAGGTGTCGCCAGGGGGACCGCGTGGCGAGCCCCGCCCCCTCACATGGAGGGGCGCGGGGGAGCCAGCCAGTGCTCGGAGCGCGACGCTCCTTAAAGACACAGAAGGTCATTCGTCACTGAGGGACCGCTCTCACCACACTCCATCATGCTGGGTCACCAGGCAACACACGTATGTGTGCACGCGTGCAGACACGTACACACACACACACACACACACACACCCCCCAGAGAAAGCATCAAGCACAAGACAACAGCTGCCACTGAGTCAGTCACACATACTTAAACCCCACACACTAACCACAGAGGAGAGGCAACTATTATATTACAGTTCCACAGAGGAGTAGGCATAAGAATATAGAAAAGCAATAGGAATATAGAAAGATTCCAAATGGGAAATTCTCATGTGTGATTCTTCCACCTGTTCACTACAATATCCAGGCTATAAATGACTGCTATCCTTTCTCCCACAATTCTCTATTTGAAATTATTTTTGTAACCTGCCTGCATACTGGCCAGTAAGGACATACTGCTAGCATACTGGCATACTGGCTATTTGTAAACTTGTAAATTTTAAATGTGCAGAAATGTTTTTTTGGAGAGCAGTGGTTCCTCCATGGTGTCCTCCCATGAATCCCATTCTTGTTTAGCGTTTTTCTTATTGTGGACACATGAACAAAGACGTCAAGAGATTTCTGCAGGTCCTTTGTTACCCTAGGGTTCTTTTTGACCTCCTTCAGCATTGCACGCTGCGCTCTACTCATGATCTTTGCAGGACGCCCACTCCTAGTGAGAGTAGCAGCAGGACAGAATTTCCTCTAGTTGTAGACAACCCGCCTTATTGTGGATTGATAAACACCCGGGCCTTTAGAAATACTTTTGTAGCCTTTTCCAGTTCTCCTTCTAAGGTCCTCAAAACCTGTTTATATCAGGGCATGGTTCACATTAAGAGATATTTATTCAGCAATCAAACTTTGTGTGCCTTTTTTATAGGGCACCTCCAACCCACACCTCCAATCTCATCTGATTGATTGGAACAGCTGACTGCAATTAGCTTTTGTAGAAGTCATTAGCCTAGAGGTTCACACACTTTTTCCAACCTAGACTGTGAATGTTTAAATAATGCTGCATTCAGTAGTGACAAGAAGTACAATTATTTGTTATTAGTTTAAGCGGATTGTGTTTGTCGTATTGTGACATAACTAAAGATCAGACCACATTTAATAATTAATTAATTAAGTAATTCCAAAGGGTTTGCAAACTTTGTCTTGCGCCTACAGTCAACTACGCCACAGAACATTCACTGCACAGTTTTGGTAAAGCACAAGTTACTAAGTTACCCAATATCAAGAAAGTACAGCTTAACAACTAGGTTGACATTGAATCACTGAGCCAGACTAAGATGGTTCTGAGTATGATCTGCTTGCCAGTGGAATAGGCCTTGTAGGAGGCAACTTAAGCGTTTGTGTGCGTATGCGTTAGCTGGAATATTCCAGAACACTGTCTGAAATGAGGGAAATGGATCCCTGCATGTTTGAGCTGCACGGCTCATTAAGTAAGTGACAGTGACCTCATGGGTTACTGCTGACAGCACAGTGTCTGTCCTCTCATAGAGGAAGGAGGTGCGGGGCCTGAGAGAGACACAGTGCAACTGAGCTATATCACTTTGCACCCGCTTCTCTTTCCCTCCCTCCCAGCGTCACCCTCTCGTCTCACCTCCCCTCTCGCTCTCCTCTGCACCTCGTCTTACCTCTCCTTCACGAAAGCTCTCCCCTAGTCCCACTTCCCTCCTCCTTTCTTCTCACCCTTCAACTCGTTATTAGGCTGTGACCATTCTCATTAAATGTCGTCATTTCAAAATTTCAAAAAAGCACTAACAACAGACCAAAAGCTTAGCTTCACATTAAAGGTAATGGAGTGTATAGGAGAATATTCTGTGAGCACATTCAGGCCAAATCCTATATATTACAAGTACTTTAATAAAGCATAAAAATAAATGATTACTGGAATTAAATACATATTTCGGTTGTCATCCTGCAACACTGTGTTCTTGGTACAAACCAGTTATTCTGCACTGCATGTGTGAATAATACAGATTTCTAAATCCAGCAGGGGGCAGTAGCTGCAGTTTACCAAGATATAAATGTGGCAGCCATGCTACCTTTCCCTATAATTCACCTGAAAAGGCTTAGGTCAGAAGTGCACATTGTCAGCAACTAGCCTGAAAAAGCTATGAAGTTCAAATGAATGCTTAGACAATTCTTATGACTCGATGTGGTGCCATAAGGACGGACAGCTGTCCACATGGAGAATGGCACCCACATAAACACCCACAACAACTTTGGTTAGCTTTTTAAATCTCCATCTTGAGCATGTTGTGAAGGGACTCGTTAGAAAGCTGACTTAATGGTCGGTCACTTCTCCGCAACTGCTTCATTGCTTTTCACCCGTGAGAAAGTTGGTAACTGGTGTCGCCTGGACAACACCTCCTGCATTCAGTTCATCCTTAGCTCTGCCACTGCAGGTGAGGATGGCACCCGAAGCAAAACCGTCACCAACACACACCACCTCACTCGGTTGACTGAGCGACACTGAAAAATAACCTTCCTTATCGACATGGGAGTACGCAGGGTTCACAAGTGCTGGTTTCCTAGCAACTAAAAGGTAAAAGTGTACAGCTTAGTTGTTTTGTGTCGCCGCTGCTGCTGCGTAAAGTGTTGCTGTTAACAGGGTGTGATCCGAAGACCAAAAGATGACAATGTGTCGCAATTAATGCAGAATACTACTGTAGAATATGAAACCCTTTAAAAATCTTCTCCCTAAACACATCAGTGGGTCTCAGAGGCCACTAAGGTCCTACACAGGTACACCGTCTGGGGCAAGCTTAAACATCAGTATTATTTCAATGCATCCGCATGCAAATCATATTTACACCTTGGACAGGATTTGCCTAATTATTTACGTTTTACATCTTTATTTATGAAGTGTTTGGATGCAGAGTAGGCTGCTAGAAACTCAAGAGACACGAGTCTAGATAGCCACAGTGAAAGGGGGAATAAATCCTTGCCAAGAAGAAGCAGTGATTGTGCACAAGACCGCCCGCTGTGCAGTCTACTGACAGGCAATCCAAGCGTACACAAACCCTGCACACCTTCCCCTGCACAAACAAACACTGCTCATGTGTGCCAGGCTCACCAACCAGATCGCGATCGCACCCTGGGCACGGGAAACTCCGCCCCCACTCCCCCCCCCCTCCCCCCGACCGAGAGCGGGGGCCGGCGCTCTGTCACACGGTGACACAAACGCTGATGCTGACAATTCAGGGCCAAGCACAGGGGGGGGGGGGGGGGGCTGTAAATCAACAGCGAGCGGCGGAGGGGGCGGGGGCGTACGACTCCCCCCGCCAGCAAGAGGCCCGAGGGGGTGGGGCCGACACCGGCGTCGCTGCTGAAGAGGAGCAGGCTCAGGAGAGGACACCCCCGCCCCCACAGCACTCTAATCCCCCTCACAGATGCACAGGGCTGAGAGCCCAATCGATACAACTCATCCGTATTGATCGGCGGACGCAGAGGGAAGCCTGGAGACTCACTAGAGGCTTCTGCTGCGAGGTACAAGCCTTCCAGACGGCGAGGAGACGGGGGCTAGCTAGCTGTTTCAGGTCGTTTTTTTTTTTTTTTTTTTAAACACAGCTTCCTCCTTGCTGCCAATGCAGAAGCGCCTCCGCCCGACGCCTGGCCTGTCTACGCAGGGCCTCTCTGAAAATAAACCGTTTAGCTTCCCTGCGGTTTTGCCCGATGTCGTGTAAAACAGTCCAGATCGCGAGCCCATAAACAGCATAATAAGCAATGCCACCCTGCAAAATTCTTACACCCCACAGAAACCACCAGCAAGCCACCAAAGCGATCTGCACTCACCAGTAACTTGCGTTGCAGTTTATCCTGGCTGAGGGTCAGGACCTCGAGCTTGAGGGCACGGTTCTTGTCTTCTAGAAGCTGGAAGTGGTCCACATTTTGTGCCGTTGGGAGCTGCAGTGGCAAAACTTCACTTCTCAGCTGATGAAAAAGAAAGAGACAACAAATGTCAGTCATTTCTATTATTATCATCATTACAGATTCAATCAAACAGACAGTATTTTCAGCAACTACAATTTATTCTCTGAATCACAAATATTATCATCAGAGCTACCAGGTCAGAGATAGCTTTCCAAATTTTGACCAGAGCATACACACTTAATGTTACGCACATATAAATAACATTCACACAAATAAAAACCAGTTCCATATTCCGATCATTTACATTTCAATTTTTTCTTTTAAAGTTAAATATAAATATAAATATATACATTTTTACTGATATATTTATGAAATCTGCAGAGAAAACCTTAACTACAGTTTTCCTCTGGAGGGAAAGTGAAGCAGTGGTGTTTGTTGTGCATTTAACACACTTAAGACTTAGCTCCATCCCCCTCTGTTTGATCCCCGCCGAGAAATCTAAGTAGTGGTTGCTGCGTTAAGTCACACAGTTCTCCACAAATGCTTTCAAATGCGGGCTCTAATAACATGGCTTTTATTGCTGTCATTGTTTGCATGGCGACTCCTGATTGCCTGAGAAGGCTTCCATCAGCACTGTTGGGTTATTGTATAGCCCGGGACCAGCTGGTAGGTTGAGTGGAAAGCAACCTGCTTATTACCCAGCATCCCCTCTGAGTGTGTCAGTGGCACAGTGTTAAAGAGAGAGAGCTTACTGCTCCGGCCCAGCGGGGGGGCTGTGGCCAGCCAGCCCCCACGCTGGAGCACCTGCCCAGCTCAGCACACACAAGCTGACTGCAGCAAACACAGACACCGCACACAGGTGTGCACACACATAAGCGTACAGGCGCATGCGCAATCACACAAACGCACACATCCAGCAGACACAGATGCACATGTGCACACGCACACACACATGCACACACAGCTACGTGCACAAACGCACACACACGCACCACGCACACACACGCACCACGCACACACACGGGTGCTCACACATACAAACACACACACTTATGCATAAGTCCGTATTGTTAGTGTGTTCACTTGCTTTTTATTTTGCAAAGCCATTCAAAACACTTAAACTGAAACCAAAAATTGCAGTTTAAAAAAAGGACTCAAAAGCACCAGCACAAAAAAGAAATCACTGATGCTGCATGCTGCATGCTAAAGTCTCTGTCAGACAGCAAACCCAGTGAACTCAGCTGTCACCGTAAACTTCTGTAAAATCCATCGACAGATTCATTTTGCTTCCCTGATCTTTTTCATTCAACTTTTTACAGTATGTACCATCTTACTCACTGCACTGTCATATACTATGATGCCCCTGGAACACTGTCTACTGTCTAAATTATGTGTTCCTCATCACACACATAGCTTACACATACCAACAACTAGGGTGTCACTAACATGGTCTTTATTCAAGGCAGAAAGCGTAACGTCTGTTTCTAGGTTACATGTATCCATACGGTCACTGACAACACTATCGCTTTTAAGACCTAAAATAGCCGCACTCGGGTTACATTGAGCAGAACCGTCTGCAGATCCGTTTCTGAGTGCCCAGTGACAGCATCCACTGCGTCCTCCCGTCATCCGTTTCCATTCGAGTTAGACACAAAAAGGAGACGGCTCCAAAATGGGGCACCTCCACATCTGAGCGGTAGACCGCCACAATACTTACAAACCCACAGGAGCACAGGAGGCTGGCGTGGTAAAAAAAAAAAAAAAAAAAAAACACCCGCTCTTCGTGATCAAACAGCGGAGCTTCTGTTTGCGCCTGAACGTCGGCCGCTCTCCCTGGCCACGGGGAGCTGCTCGGAATTATAAAAGCGCTTTATTTATTCATGATCTCTGCCAGGTGGAACCAGTTGCTGCCTTTGTGCCTCCGCAAGGAAGCTGTAATTCAAACCGGCCTGGGGAGCTCGTCTCCGTACGATTTCTACCTGGAAAGGGGGAGGAGCACGCCGCGAGCGGCCAGCCACAACCCAAACGGCTCCCTACAGCAGAGCTGCTATCCTATCAGCGGACAGGGCGACCCAGACTGAAATCTCTGGGCCATACCTTTCCCCGTACTGCAAAGATTTCAGGATGTACAGGGATTCCAGCATGTATGGGGCCTCATAATGGTGCTTTTTTATTTCTCTTCTTTTTTTTTTTAGGTCAACATAAAAGGTTCTTACACTATGCACAAAGCCCTTTCCACTCTGACCTGACATTTTCAGGAATGGCCAGGAGTTGACCTTCTCGTCTGTGCCCGTGCTGAATGTTAAAGCGCATCTCCGTCGCCCACCGCTCACGAGAACAACAGATATTTTTAGCCAAATGTCCCCAGCTGCACAACACCCACCCCGAGGCCAACGGGCAATTAGCGTGCGTTTCCCCCGGCGGGGAGCTGATTGGTAACCTTCGTAACGCAAGCTGACATCGGGGGCGGAGGCTGTCCTTGCCTGCCGTTCGGGCGGAGGACCCTCAGCTGCGCGGCCTTTTCTCTCAGACCGCGGGTCTGCGAGCGGCAACACCGTGTCACTCCCGCTAATGTCGCTAATGTCCTTTACTGGAGCGTCTTCTCCGCTCCCTGTACACGTCTGTTTTTATCACAGGGCTTGGATTGTCTGCCTGTATGCCTGGGTCTCCATATTTGGTTGCGTCTTGGCGCATGTTTTTTTTTTCTCCTAATTTTACACTATTTAATGTAACATAGAGAATTTAATAAACAGTCTGATGACATGTATTGTAACATTCATCGCATAAGCTAATTTGCGAATTTGTCCCGATATGGGCTTTTGTTACAAACACACATTCAATAAAAAAGTATACAACATCATGAAGACAAACATCATCAACATAAAAATGCTGGTGTCAGTGCTATATATAACATTTACAAAGTGCAGTAAAATTAGGCAAAAAATGAAAGAATGAGAGGAAAAGAGAAAGAAAGAAGAACTCGAATATGACTCGTTCCTCAAAATCTGTTTCAGTTTGGATTTAAAATGGTCCCTGTTATGGTCAGTTTTGAGGTGCGTGAGTAAGGAATTACATGTATTAGCCCCTTGAAGGCTGTCTGTGCAAAAGAGGCTTTGTGATAGGGCACTTTACAGGTTCCCATAGCAGAGCCTCTTGTAATTGAACCTAGCACTCAAAGTTTTCACCATATCATCAAGAGCCTTGGGAATTTACAGTATGACATGTCACAGTTCCATGATAAATGCTTTATCTTTTAATGTGTTTTATAAATGTGAACATGATTTAGCCCTCTAGCTGTCACGCTAAATTCTCCTCATATGAAACCATTCAATACTGACAATTTTCTCAACGTTCCAGCGGTCACATCATTGCATTGGGGGGGGGGGGGTATTCTGGAGTATAGTCACACATCTGCCCACTGCCTCTACTGATACATAGGGAACCCTGCTCACATGTTCTGATCTATAATGCAGAGTCCAGGGTGAGCAGAATGCAAGCCAAAAGGGAATAGATATATGTTTCTCTTTCTCTCCCTTGTTCTTTATCTCTCTGTCTCAGCAACAGAACACATCAAAATGGCTGCAGGTGGAGAGAAAAAAAAAGACCTTTAGACAAACTCATTCACATGCGCTCCTAAGGCAGAGGCCTAAGATAAGCCTATTAATTCCAATGAAGACAACCCTGCAAATATGAACTGTGGTGCCTGTGCGAATGCCAACCAAGACCCAGAGTTTATTCTACAACTGATTCATCTGATATGCACTGACTGGGGCTGCAATGGAAAGGCATCTATCAGCATGACACAGACTTCCCATTCTTCACAAATTATTCATGCGTCCCGACAATTTCCAATATTCAATTACATGATCAGGATTTTACAACCTGAAGATAGAGCCATCATATAGTAGTGTCCTGTAAATGTGGGATGTCTAAAATTGCAAAATGCAAAATTAATTAATTAAATTAGACATAACCAATAATTCATGCAAAAAAAATACCATGACCAAACATCGGTCATGTTATTGGTTTTGCATGCGCTAAAAGGTTTTTAACGTGTTAAAGGTCTTGGTAAATCAGGCCCCAAGACGTTTTGTCTACTTTTTTTGCCCTTTCCCCATCTAGTGGTAAAACAAGGTACTGATGATAATTTGGGAGAGCCACACTGTCAAATGTGGGGTACACTACCGGTTTTATGACCGGTTCCTGCAGTTAGACCCAAAAGCTACACCTTTTAAATATATATCAGACATTACCCAGGGGAGAGTAGGAAAAACAGCAGGAATTGCCTCAATACTTCAAGTAAAACTGCACTTTGTGTCACACAGGCCTTTTTGTTTAACCAATCATGAAAACAGGCCTTTTACCTCAGTGCTGCTTTTGGACCGGGCACATCATTTCTCCAGCCAAGAGGGCAGTGTTGTACATTTCATGGAAAACGCAAATTAAGTTAACAATTAACTGTGACAGGACAAATCACACTGCCATGCTGAAAAGAGGACCTGCAGCCGAGAGTGGGTGTGACAAACTAGAAAGACCACAGGCCCCAAAACCCAGCTCTTCTTATTAGCTTGCATTTTAAAATACCCTGCTGCTAAACAACATGAAAAGGAAGCTCATTTCAAGCCTGACAAACTGAATAAATAAATTAGCATTTGGGCACCAATGAGTTTTTTTTCACACCGTTTGCACAGGGAAAAAAATCAACATCCCCAACAGTGAGGAATCCTTCTCAGTCATATGAAGACTCAACCCCTTTTCAAATTACAGCTTAGAGTCTTTATTGTTGCTAATACAAGTATTAGCAACCTTTTCAGAGAAGATGACTACTGCTGAACATAGTCATTTTGTTACATTCTCACCATTTTGTGGAAGCTGTAATTAATTTCATTTATTACAATAAAATTCACATGATCCATGATGACCAAAGCCTTGCAATGTCATTCGGACTAAAATCAACTGCAAATAGTTTATTGCTCGCAATATTACCTCAAATGATTCCACTGTGATTGGCAAAGACTGTATATGCAGCAAAAATAGTAAGAGCGGCTTCCAGGAAATAGCAACATTTTTAGGCTACGTCACTATTTATCACCAAAAAAGCAATTTATCTTTTTTATTATTATTATTGCATATTTATCTAGCCCCTCGGTAGCATACTTGTGTACATGCATCCAGTTAGTATACAAATCCTGACAGCACATTTGAGATAGCACTGACACTGCTTGCACGCACATTTTAGAATAATGGTCGGACACTTCCAGCAGGTGTAATTCCATGAACAGGTTCAAAGGGACGTGATCGAATCATAGATCGGCGTTCCTAAAGAGAAGACACAATGGCGAAGCCTCAAGTTGGTTCGATTCTGCTGTACAGAATTTGTCAATGTGAGGAGAGCTCAACATTATTGATTACACGCTCTGGGACTGAATGGTGTTTAAATTTTAATCTACCCATACCACTGTGGGAGTTTATGCACAAGCCATTACGAATTTCAATTGCTAATATGTCAGTAGGTTTACAAGGGCCTTCAGCACCAGAAGTCCACAGTTATTCATTACAGTTCGCTCCTTACCCTGAGAGAATACCAGGCTCTGAAGTGTGTCTGAGGTTCTACACTAGCGCTGTATGCCGTTGACCGGGCCGGACTCCCACACTGTGTACTGAATCTGCGGTAGCTGAAGAGACAAAGTGACTGCCTTTCCCGCACCTCACCTCTCTGATCCAGGACTGTCATTCACTATGAGAGGCATGAGAGAGCAGCTCTGTCTCTCTCAAAAACAGGAGACAGAGGTTCCTTTGCTTGATTATGGTAAAAGTCTTGGATAAAACCTCAGATAAAAGAATTGTTATGCTCCACAGGCCTTCTTTATGCCCTGAGCAGTTTAATGTCGGCCATTTCCTCAGAATAAATGGAAAGCTCTGGAAAGCCGTGTGGGCTGGAGTTAAAACAACGTTACATTTACAAGCCATTCTTTACCTTACAGATTTAATGAGAACGCTTTGAAAAGCATGGAACGAGGTCTACTGTCATACTTATGATTAAGTGCATACATGACTGCCTCCAGCTCACAGTAAGCACTGTGAAGCAAGTAGCTCCCTTCAGGCTGTTAGCACCCATAAAATACAATAAATTGAAAATTCAATACGGTGAAACACAAATCAAATTTGCATACAAAGTGCAGTTTTTAAAGCATGTAGGGAGGGAAGTGGAAGTACACTTTATATGGGGTTGATTATTGTACACTGAATCAATGTGCCACTCCAGCTGAGGTTTGCTATGTTTGACCAGCTGATCTCTTTCAATTTTTCACAGCACAAATAGGTCTGTCTTGAGCCTTTGCCATAAAAAAGAACATGTGTTCTCGAGCACTTAAAGGGCCACAGCACATTTTCAATACCAGTTGAAAGATCACAAGCCCCTTTTCAGTCCCTGCAAACAACGCAAGTAATCTCCCATAAAACTTCCCAACACATGGAATTATTTGCCATGCAAAGAGCTTGTGTTCACTTAAACACATTCACATGCACGTATAAAACTTCCCAGTATGCAGCCATCTAAATCATGAATTTCCATTTCCTTCTTAAAAATCAATATATGAAGGTACATCCGGACGTAATGCAAATTCAAGGGCGTGCAATATTATGGGAACAACACTGAACGGAGTAATTTATCCTATCCTTCCATACATCTGGGATGAGTGATCCAAATAATTATGCAAATAAGATGGCCGACTCTAAATTACATTAGACCAGTAGCATTACCTACGTAACAATGACAAAAAAAAAAACATTTAAAGAAGAGAGAAGCCTGAAGTCTCATACCCTGACCTACAGGTGCTCAGGTGTCCAATACCTCAAATCTAATAGAGGGAAACCCATTATCACAGGGTGAAGAGCAACACAATCTAATGCCATAGCACCTGAGCAGCCATTTAAAAAATCTACAATTATTAACAACTGTAATATCTAACCATGTCATATAATCAGTTGGACTTTCATTCTCCATCTGCTTGTGGTGAGGCACGGCCAATTTTTTTATTTCTCCAGTGGAATTATGGCCACGTCGTTTTATTGAATTTTAAGAAAAAGACATGGGTGTTTTTAGCTGTCCTTTGGAAAGCCAAAGCATGCTGAAACACTTCCAGTGAATGTGTATATGCATATCTTAATCAATGGCATCTGTGTTTCTGTCATGTTTAGCATAATGATAAACTTTTATGCATACACCGGATTGTACTCTCCAGGCATTGCGGTTGGGTTGATTCATTACATAACATGCAATTCTGATTGTAATTACAAAAATGAAAAACTGAACATCAGGGGAACGAAGCAGTTCAATCTGAGAAACAGAATGTGCTTTTGATTATGTCATCAAACCTACTCCACGGAGAGTGACAATCACACTCACACACAGGGTCTAGCCAGACCTCCTAGCTCTCTTCACACATACAGTAAGCAGTGATGCTAAAACAAAGAGAGAATGCATGTGTGCATGCATATGGTCGTGGATGAGTTGGTGTGCATGAGCATGCGCGTGTGCATACGTGCGAATGCATGAGCCTGCATGTGAGTATAAACGTGAATGGATGCGGGCTTGCGTGCGCGTACGTGCGGGTGCGTGTGCGCATGCACACGTATGATCTCCGCTGCACTCCGGCGATAGGACACGCCACTCAGCTGCAGCGATGCTCTCCTCTCGGTGCATCGGTGCTTTTAACGGTGAGTCATCGATGACTCCTCGGGCAAGAGCATTCACCATAACAGCACAGACTCATTATGCAACGCCCAGCAGCTGGCTGGCTGTCGGACACTCCAGCCGGAGCGCTCGTACTATAGCTTCTACCCAAACATGGGAATAACGTGGGGGGGGGTAGGATGACGAGTCCCAAATCACAAATTTCTGTTCAGTGCACACAAAAGGACATTTATGCCATCTGTGGTCTGGGACAGGCAGCTTATTTCTCCTCAGATCTCTGGAGAAGGGATTGGGAACACGGCATAATTCTCCCCGGGTATGTAGGATGAGCTGAAATTGGGTTCCAATGCTGTGCGCATATCTGGGTCCACACAGAGTACAGACAAACTTCAGACTGCTTTCTGC
The DNA here is from genome assembly GCF_013347855.1 of Anguilla anguilla. Classification (NCBI taxonomy): domain Eukaryota; kingdom Metazoa; phylum Chordata; class Actinopteri; order Anguilliformes; family Anguillidae; genus Anguilla; species Anguilla anguilla. The sequence continues at coordinate 13,568,953 of NC_049210.1, forward strand.
TACAGAATACTTTTTTCAATTACTGGGACCCAACAACACTTGAAATTTTGACATTCCACACGCCGTTTATTACATCACAACAAAGACCTTGGCCTTGCTTGGTTTTCAGCATCCACTTCTCATGCCATGCGAGCAGTGCGTAGCTGCAGATAATTTCATGCTAATTAAATATGAGGGGATGGTGTTTAATGCGTACACAGGCAGAATTATAACACCAGTTTTATTTAGCACAAGTATTTTCCTCACGAATGGGTGCAAATTGCTTTGAACTGAGACGATTACAACCACATGCTAATAGCCTATTTTGGAGCAAGCTGATGAGATCAGCCATCATTGTATTCCGTGTGCAATTTGTGTGAGGTAGAAACAATCTTTTTCCCCATTAAAAAAAACCTTCTTAATAATACTGTAAATATGGACCGTGCTTTAGCTTTATCACAAGCATCAAATGTCAAGTACAGAGGGTCAAATCAGAAGCTAGCCATCTCATGTTCTGTTATCTTAATTCAATTGAACCATGGAAAGATTTATTTAATTTAGCCTATTAAAGCTACTTTACACAATTACCATAAGCTCCTCCGCCTTGTAAAGTGAGACTCCTGGTTGGAGAATGGGGCCAGCCAATCAGAAGAATACAGGCTGGTTTGAATTGGATAGCGTTTTTGTTTATGAAATAACATTATGAATGCGCTTTGGATCTGTGGTAGCAGTACATTTTTCATCAGACACCAAATCAAAAGGTTTAGTAAATAAACTTGAAATAATCTGTCCCAAAGCAGTTCAGAGCATAACTGGATTTTATATTTCCAAAGGTTCCTTGAGGTCACACACACTTTTCTGCTCAAAATGTGTTTTGCAAAAAGCCAACAGTAACAAACTGGCACAGGGCACCAGAACCAAAGCCAATATTATCAAAAACAGGTCTAGTGTGTGCAATTTACCTGAAACAGAAGGAAGACTAGAGACCGTATAAGACCCTCAGATATTCAGTATTCACACATCAAATAAAAAAAACACGTAAATTATCTAAAACACTGAAATTTGGTGAGAAAACAGTCAGGTACCTGCATGTGTCAGGTAGTGTTCCTTTTACTTTCAGCTATTATCAAGTCACCTGTATCAGAGAGAAACAGTAAAAAGCTACTCAAATAATCAGATAAAAGACCAGATTTTTACTCCTTTAATTTTAGACATGGCTGGGGCCTAATGTGCTGCAATTTCTGAAATGTTCCAGCAACGGCACCCTTCTGTTCCAACGGAGGACACGGAGCTACTTTGCAATTCAGAGTAGTTTGCTAGGACTGCCTTTATAGAAGAGACTGCATCAGGAGAAAGCCAGCAGTGATTAAGGCAGGGCAGACAAACAGAATGCAGTCAGCACATAGCGTAAAAAGCAATATTGTGCCAAAGACAGAGAGATTGAACCTGCGAAGATAAGCTTTTTCATTACAATGCAAATCCTAGCCATAATCAGGGCTGGAGCACGGCCAGAGCCCACGGTCGAGCACAAGCACGCACAGTCCTCGCAGCGAGCTGGCACCGCCACCCTTGAGCGTCACCGCCACCTTCCCCCGTCCGCTGTCGGCTTGTCTGCCCACGCTCCCCACCCCCCACCCCTACTCCCAGTCCACTTCCTCCCATCCCCCTCTCCTCCCAGCGCTCTCCCTTGGCCCCCCATTCCATCACTCTGCTAATTATCCCTCTGCTTTCCATCTCAGGCGTGGGCCCAGTTGTTCCTTCCACACTGCTGACACTTTGGAGTACATAAATGGGAGTTTATTGTGGTACTAAACCAGACGATGGAGATGCGGTCACACACTATCACGTGCAAACTATGAAAGGCAGAAGCTGTTAGCTTAGTGTTGTCACTGCTCTTGTCCCATTTATAGAGGTTTAATCTAAATAATCTATTTGATTTTTATAAATCTCTCAGCCATCTGAGGGCAGAAAAGCAAGGCTGCATTTTCAAACATGGCTTGTTAAAATGTGACCCTAAAATCTGGCTCCTTGCTTTGTTTATGCACAGATACTCCCACAATCACCTGCCCTCCTGGCTGTCTCCATTACAAGCACCCCCCCCCCCCCCCCCCCCCGCAGTTCCTACAGCCAATCATTTTCAGACAGATTCATTATAGACTTGTGTAATACCACAAGATTGCAGACGACTCAACTGCTCCTATATTACTGCAAATCTCCATCAATAGCTACGTACTTCCAGGCTCCCTTTATTGCGAGCTCCGGTATTAATTACATAGTCATAGATGGCTGGTGCTGATTAAGATAGATAAGGCATGTATTATCATCAGTGTTCCCCTTTTACCTTTCTATTTCACATTGATTTTGCTTGGTAACACCTCAGCCCAATCATTCCCAGAGCAAACGAGTACACGGTACATTTTAGTCTTTCTAGAAAGGCTGTACATCTGAACAAATCTCTTTTAGTCTACAAGACTAGGATACTGAAAGGTTATCTCATCCTAATGTGCTTCTGCCTCAGCTCTAAAGGTTACCTGCTATTGCTTTTGTTGTCGGATTTGATTTGATTTTACTCAGCAATGTTTTACTCTTCCCCCCAACAATTTCCCTGTAAAGAAAAACCAATTCACTTTGGCCAGTACAGAACTGCAGAGTAGGAGCTCCAGTGTAACTCAGTTTTAGTTGTTTTGCTAATAGATGTGTGTGTGTGTGTGTGTGTGTGTGTGCATGTGTGTGCGTGCTTGTGCATGCATATTGCTGTACATATATGAAAGTATTTATGCATCGGCATGCATACATAAATGCATTCATGCCTGTGTATGTACTGTATGTACTGTATGTGACTGTATGTGTACTCTGCCCAATCACACATGGTCTTTTACCCCACTCCTGCATTGGCTACACTTGGAATTAAATAAATGACAGGAGATATAAAAAGACAAAAATATGGAAATGGCTACCATTGGTAGCTGCTCTTGAGGTCATGAGCACCTGGCCAGGAAGCAGCAAACTGACTTATTCTCATTTGGTGCCGGGCAGTGTGCAGAAACACTGCTTATTCCCTGCTGGACCACTTCATCGTCTCCTTATCTTAGGCCATTTCCAGCCCGGTCTTACACGGCATTAGAGAACTTAGCCCTAGTTTCAGGCAGCAGTTCAGAGGTTCAAGGGAGATAGACAGTATTCTCTCAGACTACTGCTACATACCTCTTCATTGGTAGGGGGGTAGGGTTAGGTGAGGAGCTAAAAATGAAGGCTGCCAAAAAGACAGATGCAGACTGTGTTTGCGACATGGAGCGAAAGACAATGTGCTGTCTCTTGCAGCTATAGATAACTACAACTTTCTATAATTTCACAAATCTGACAAGATATTCAAGAACATTCTGGAGCTGGCTAAAATAGGATCCATGTACTGTAATGAACCTCCAAAGCAGTCACTTCTCCAAGAATAACTCTTTCTGCCAGATAGGTTGTCTGACACCTCTAAATTTAGTTGAGATCAGCCAAACACATATACGTCATCTAACACAATCAGGAATGTTCAGTATTTTTACTGGTGGGGACAGATACAGCCAGGCCAGATGCAGGGCTCCAGTCCAGCTCACCAAAGAGGAAAGCAGCAAGGGAGATCTGATGGGGTTCAAAGTTCAAAAGCAGCTATACAATCAGGACAATAACAGCAGCCCTGACATGTCTACAGGTCCTGTCCCCTCTGAAATTATGACAAATGTAATTTTCCACATTTTTGCACACAAAGGCCCATTCGGTTCAAGGGCTGCCTCAGCCACAACAGCAGCATTAGGTCCCTTGAAATTATAATGAATGCTCATGCTCACCCTGCAGGAAAGTGCATTTACAAGTCCCCTCTGAATATGCAATTGTAACAACACAAGTGACAAAGAACATTATTTTTGCCAAGGGAAGACAGTTAAACAGACGGATTCAGATTAGTCGCGCAAACGGCTTCCTGCTACAATCACTTAAACTTTCCTGCTCGGTTCGAGCTCCTACTCAGCGCTGTACGACTCGTTAGGACAATCAATGGGCTGATGACGGCATGACACAAATTGAACCGGAGGGTCTGCAGGGCTCTGCGGCGATGATTGCAAAGCCAAATAGTCCACCCTTAAAAAGATGATGCATGACTGTTTACCCAGCACGATAATACGCAAGGAGAGAACGTGCCGGTGTCACGATTGGATTTCACCACAGCGATGAAAAACAAGCCTCCGAGCGCAGAGGGCGCGAGCCGAGGGCTGCAGTGCTCTGATCTTCAGACGGACGGACAGCATTCATCACATTATTACCTAATACGGTATGACTTATGACAAACACGGGGTCCGCGTGCATACCTCACAACGTAAACCCGATACAATCGACTGTCATCCCCAATTCACTAAGGTCACGAACATCACCAGTACAAGGAAGAACGGAACGAGGGAATACCAATCCCAGGGGTTGCGGTAAGAAAAATAAAGGAAGTCGTAGCAGGGAGATCGGGGGAAGTTTGGGAGGGCTCAGGCATGGGAGAGGAGGCCGCCCGATCCGGCGTGTCGGGGCAGCTGCACCTCCTAACAGAGCGCTTCACGGGAGCGCGGCACGGACCAGATGTCAGCGGCGAAAACAGGGTCGCTGGGATTAGCCCACGGCGCGCGGTCTGCGACGGGCATGAATGGCGGGACGCGACCTATTTAAAGGTGAACGAGCGAGCGCTTAGCCCCGGATCCGGGCCAGCTGAGGACAGGCGCACCGCCCGGCCGTTATCCTCCCCTCTCCTGCTCCCCGGGTTTTTGCAGAGGTCTGGATTCTCTGATCCAACGGGCTGACATATCTCATTTCGATGTGAGGATGAGAACGGTCAAACTATTCTCTCCGAAACTCTCATTTAACCTGTGCGTGACCCATCAATGTGCGTGATAAATGAATCCCCTTTCATAATTAAATAAAAGGACACCATTTTAAAGAAGATCAATTTCTAAAAACTTGGTTATAACTTGGCAAATTAATATCAAGATCTGATACATTCCTCAAGGTTATACAGGTTACATACAACTAAATTACTTCTTCCAAAAAATGAAGGGTAGTAAATTCTACAAAGATTAACAATACTTGGAGGAAAGCTTCTCTACTGAAACTCCTCATGCTCCAGAGCTAATATGCAATGGGTTTCAAGGTAACTGCTTATTTCTGTTAGAGGCAATGGCATAATTTGCCTCAACTTGCCCCACACTGTGTTTATTTGTGTTCATTATAGAATGAATGACATTGCACTACAGACAGAACCATCTTCACCCAGACCACACAAGCCCATGGAAAATCCACACTGCTCAACTCTTTCAGTATTGTGGGAGATCTGCAGTAGAGTTCACTGTGTAGAGAGAGCTAAAACCCCTGATCACAATGAAATCAATCAATTACAGGCCCTGAGCCTGGGCCTCCAGCAGCTACCACCACTGCAGTTGCCTGACTTCTGTTTGTGCAGCTAACAACACAGTCTGCAGGGTCTGCTGACACACAGACACACACAGTTACATGCACACATATACACACACACACACGCCGACACTTAGTCCATCTGCGATTAGAATGTTGTTAATAATCGTGAGAGCCATATGTTATGAGAGAGATCTATGATTTCCCCATTGAAACAGGGCAAATTTCATTTTTTGGAATACTTGACTGCTGATCTTTTTCCTCTTTCTAATACCACTCAGACTGTCCCAGCATTTGGCTTTGATACAAATCATGTACACAGCTATTACATGACAGTCTTAGCACTGGTGCCAAATGCTTTGTTTCCAGTCTATAAAAAGTAGATCCATAAGTCATGGATAAACACGATGCCTGAACCAAAGGCAAAATCTGCTCTCAGAGAAAGCTACAATGAAAGATCTTAAATGAGGAAAAAAACATTAAAATGAAAAATATGCCAGCCTTTTCATTTCCATTTGTTAAACTCACAGCGCAGAAAAGCATATTCAGCAATACTACACTATTACTTTGATGTGTGAGACTATCTTTGCAGAGATTTCCCCCCACTCCCCCCCCCCCCCCCCAAAGATACTGTTACGTAATCCTGACACAAAGCCTGCTGTTCGTACCGCTAAACCTCCCGTCATGACGGGGCAGTCACGTGCGTGGGCCAGCCGGTCCCCCGCGTCGTCACCGCTAGGGCTGGTGGGAGATCACAGTCACAGGAGCGGGGGGGAGGGGGGGGGGTCACTGGGCCAGCGCTCCCACGATCCTCCACCCACGGACGACTGCGTCCGCTGTCCCTCTGCGATTGGGCAGCGGGAATGGCCTTGCGTCAGCCGCCAGTTACCCGGTTACCGCACCCGAATGAGGTGATGTAGCTACGTCCGAAAACTCAGTTACCCTTTTAAAACACGGACATGGATGCCTAATGCCCCACTTTGGCCAGCAAAGGGCAGGGGGGGTAGAGTGGAAAACATGCACTCTGAAGTCCTGTTACATGACATCTATAATGTCTGAAATAATAAAACTTAACCGTCTGGGTTAGTATGACATTCATTCTGAAAAGGATACAGTGGTAACATTAAATTTTAGTGTCACCCTAGTTAAGGCAACAGTATCACCGCAGGCAACAGTCAAGTCAACAGCAGCACTGCAGTTAAAATAAGTGTTAGAGAAAAACGTCTCATGCCAGCGCTACTGCTCTCGCTAACACTCCCTAAAGCCACACGGTCATGACTGAAAACAACATCAGACCTGTGGGTTTAAAACCGGTCGGCAGTGGCAAAAAAAATAAAACACACCCCAGTGACTTAAGTGTCTTTCTGGCCACAGAACAGCACACAAATAATCACCCGCTGTCTAAGACCCATCTCACACAGACCTACAAGGCACGCAGCAGCGCTCGTTAATGCGAAAAGTCAAACATGTCCGCCGACATGCGGAGTGTGTGTCTCCGAGGCATGTCAGCCGAGGCAGGTGGAAGGATGTGAGGGTCACAGAGGCACTCTGTACTGTGGTGGGGAGACCAGGGGAAAAACATCAGACCTAATTGCGGCGCCTTTCCCCATGCGCAGCCTTGGCAACGGTCACAGCAACGTCAACAAACCCGGGACCTTCCTTCTCCGCTTCCTGGAAGGGGCTGTAGCTTTAAAAAGTGCTGTTTTCATCTGGCCCATGAGAGCCTGAGGACAGGCTAGTGTATCAGACTTCATATGCATGCATAGACACTCGCACACAGATGTACAAAAAAGCGTCTAAGCACAGGAGTAAATTACAAATACATGAGAGCAAACCAAAATGAACAAACACACACACAGACACACACATGCACACACACACAAACATATCCTCACACACACACGCACAAATACGCACACATACTCTCACACACAATCACACAAACACATCCCAAACATATGAGCACACAAAAATGCACACATACTAAAAGAAACATACTCAAATAAACACAAATGAACAAATCATACACACACAGAATATTCACCCTGCCTGGTCCAGCTGCTACATCCAGCAAACACCCCAAATCCTGCCATTTGTCTCTCAGAATGATCGAAGGTGGAAAACTGCATTCCTTTACAGTCCAACATGACTCACACACAAGGTACTATCGTCAGCATTAAATATTACAAACACACATATACGCACACAGGCACAAACACACACACACGCAGGAGCAGCAGCAGCACTCTGCAGAGGTTAGTAATAAACAGCCGAACATTAACAGACAGACAGTGCAGCAGCGCTGGAAGCCAGCTCTCTGCAGCAGCAGCAGCAGCAGCAGACACAGCGTAGCGTAGCGCAGCGCAGCGCAGTCCGCTGTAGCAGGCGGAGAGCGCGTGTGACAGTACCTCGCGAGCAGCGGTCCCCGGGACTCCCTGTTCCCTGCTCCAGGACAGGCAGCGCCGCGTCCTAACGCGTCATGTCAGCGCCGGGCGGGACGGACGGGACGGTAACGACGAGACGCTTCTGCCGCGCTGGTCCGGGGCTTAGCGCAGTTCATTAGCGAGCGGCGGCGGCGAGCGGACCAGCCGAGCGGTGCGGAAGCGGCGAGAGAGCATCCTTCAGCTCGCACAGCGGCAGTGCAGCAGAGCACACACGTTTACACACACGCGCTCTCTCTCTCTCGCTCTCCCCTCTCTCTCCCTGCCTGTCTCTCTCTCTCTTTCTCCCACCCTCCCTCACTCACTCTCTCTTTCTCCCTCCCTGTCTCTCTCTCAGTCTCCCTCTCCCCCTCTCTCTCTCTCTCTCTCTCTCTCTCTCTCCACCTCTCTTTCACTCACTCTCTCTCTCCCCCTCTCTCTTGCTCCCTCTCTCTCTCTTTCTGTCTCTCACACAAACACACTCACTCACACACACAGACTAGCAGACGCAGAGGTGGTACAGCTCACAGTGCCGGAGTGGAGTGCAAAGATGCCTCAAAAAGATGGTTCTCTCTCAATCTCGGTCTTGTTAAAAAGCATCTCTCACTGACTCACTCTCAAATGACCAAAAACTGTTCCTTGCCTGCTTTCAGACTCGCCCGTCCCACCCCCCACGCCACCATTGGCACCATAATAGAGCCCCATCCCTCCTCCTCTAAGCCAAAGAAAACTGATGGAAACTGACAAGGTCAAATGAGGTTCTTTTTATTTGGGCTCCCCCCTCCCTCGCATTCTTCTCGCCCATCCCACTGTTTTTAGGTGCAGCGACCCCACACGGGGTCTGCCGTGCCTGCCCAGCCTCCTCGTAGGTCATCACTCCCGCAAACATCCTCCCGACACCAGACCCCGGGACCCCTCGGAATCCCCTCAGCCAGCCGGACCAATCATCGCCTCCCACACTGGCAGGAATATTTCCCGTCCAATCACGGATCGGGAAATCAAGTGCAGAAGGGTATTAAGAGAGATTACTCGGACAGTGCCGGGCTCTTTTCCCCCTGCAGGCAGATTTCATCTGGGCGCAGAGCTGGAGTGATGAAGCGCGGCGCCTCAGTGGCTAGGGTACTATCAGCGGCTATCAGCGGCACCGCAGACAGAAGGGAAGAGGGACGCAAAGGGAGCCGAGTACGGTGCCTCTTTCCCCTGCTCTGCTGCCTAGCAACCGCAGCGGCTCTTTTCTCATGCCCCCCTCCCCCGCCCCCACCCCCGCCCCCAGATCCCTGCCCCAACCGGGATGCTCCACCTCCCTCTGATTCCATTTTAAAGCTTCCGTTTCGCAACCAGCGCATGACGCCCTGGCACTGCGACATTGCACTCAGCTGATGGCACAGCCTCCGTACTCATGTCCAGGACACACAGAGCAAACCAGGGGGGAGGCACCCAGATGACGAGCAGCAGGAACTGTCCAATCGGGGAAGGTTTCAGGACACGCTTATTACAGACAAAAACATGCTGTGATTTAATGTCAAGGTGACACTTTTTTTAGATACTGTGAAAAAAAAACGGTGCTATTGAACCATTTTAGATCTACTTGTCTATGTTATAATCTGCCTCTTGCCTCTAGGTGATTATCATGGGTGCTGTTAAAAAGGTGCTTTATCAGCAAAGATGCACACAAAGTATTCAAATGAGGTTGCTTTGTAAATGGGTGCATGTAAGTTCACCTCTTATCATAACTCTTTTAAAAATATTGCATTGATTATATATGGCACAAAACTACTTTGATTACTTCATAATATGCTGCGTCTGGGTAGATCTAAAAATATAATTGATCAATTCACAGCCATTTGGGAATATGCTGGAACAAAAATAGAGACTGCTGCTACATAAGTAATATTTACAAGCCCAAAATAATCTGTATTAATCATGTCCAAGAAAGTACTTTACAGGCACTGAATAGAGCAATTAAGCAGTTAATATGATCATAATACGATCTCCCCTCTCTCGTAAGCATTGAGTATTAATATGCTTAAGTCTTTATAATTGAGAGGATGAAAAGCATGGGCAGTGCAAACGGATTGCCGTTTCTCTGAGGAACTTCACACACGGCGCATTACCCCCAACTGACGGTTATGTCCTCTGTCCTTTGAGGTTCTTTGCCCTAAATACGCTGCATTTCTTTTGTCTGGGGCATGGCCGAGAGGGAGGAGGCTTCACGCTCAGTGGGCGGCTGGCGATCAAAGACCCGCTGGGTCAAACTCCACCGCCTGCCTTCAAAGCCCACATCGCCGTCATGACGGGGGTTATCCTTACATTGCACTTTGAAAAAAAAAAAATCAGCTAGGAAAAAGGTAAGGGGGGGGGGGGGAAGCCCTCTGCTGATAACGACAGACCCCAGATCAGTCAGACAGCACAAAGGCAGGTCCTTGGAAAAGGCCCCAAGGTATTGATCCTCAAAGCCTTTAGGAAGTCAATGCGTTTCCAATTTAGACGCAGCGCAGGCTGCCGAGCAGCTTGGTGTTTGGAGTTCCAATAGAGAAACCTGCCCGTTTAAAAATACAATACTGTGCCGTCCTCTGCAATACAAGTGAAATTAAATGCTGTACACGCAATATGAATAATAATCCAAATAATGAGATGTTTATTTCTCAGCTAGGGTAACACATAGGGGATTTGTTGGCGTGTTGTGAAAATGATGCGGCATAGATCCCAAAACGAGGTGAATATTTTCAATAGATAAAATGTGCTGAAATTTAAAGTCTGGAACTGGTACAGAAAATATGCTTCCATAAATAGAGGTTAAACAAGGGGAATGCTTACTCTTGAAGATAATTACAGAAGCGCGGTTCCGAGTTCCAGTTCTAGGTCTTACAAAGTTCTGGCTCTGTTGACCCTTCGGTTTCATTCCAGTTTTCTGAACATATTCCCATGCGCCAACTGAGTAGTAGCACGCCGTGGCCAACTGAAACCAAAAATGACTTATATTTCAGATGGCTTATCTTTCACTAAACTAAATAGAGGCCCTTCCATTTGGTATTTACATGGCCCCAAGTGGAGTAGTGTTATTCAGTCTATGACATGACTGTGAGAGTGACAGGAGTGAGAGTTCAGTCCTAGGATTTGGGCAGTCAGGCCGGTGAGGTGGCAGTCTCATTACACCTTGGCCTGCCTCTCCTCAGTCTCCTCCACAGATGGTGGTGACACATTTCACCTTTCTCCAACAGATGCTTGTCTCAGTGAGAGACTGACTGATTTATTTATTTTTTGCCTTTGCACTTTGCGACCCATAGAAAAAACAAACATGGACAATGGGGGTCTATGAATGTATATGAAAAGTGTAGTAATTTCTACATGCTGAAACTGTAGTGTATACAAATGCCCTTACATAAAAGCTGATAAAGTGCAATTTAACCACATGTGGTCAATTTTTTTTATTACAAATATAAAATTGTGGAGTACAGAGCCAAATGAAGAAAAAAAAGTATGTGTCCCAAACATTATGGAGCTCACTGCACTATACTAAACCATATAAAGTTACCATATGGACCAAAATGAATTGTCACTCTGATGAATGCCACTCTAATTGAGAGGAACGTATATAATTTATATCTATATAACCTACATTCATACAGCAGGATATTTACAGAAGCAATTCAATTTATTAAAATTATTATTATTTTTATTATACTGTGTTTAAGGGTACAATAGTAGTACCTTCACATCAGAATATAACATAATTTGGTGACTACAAGTCAAGATATGCATCTAATAAGAAACACTTTAAAATAATGGACCCCTGTGCAAAAGCAAGCTGCAGCCTACCCAAATTATCTGTGAGAGTGCAACTGTGTCACTGCTACTGGCAAGGACCACTCACCTTTTCCTTGGCCTTCCTGTGCGTTGAGTTCCTGTCCGCAATGATGGACAACTGCCTCTGGATCCAGAGCAGCTCCTTCTGGGACTGTTTCAGAAGCTCCTCAATGTCACAAGACCGGTGACCTCCCATGACCTCCTGCACCTCACACATACACACACAAACAGGCACAGATCAGTGTTGTTTGCATAACATCCTCATGTAATAACCCCAAGGCAACAGCTACATTTCTACAGCATGTCCTTGTCAACAGAATATGCAATTGCCCTCTACTTTCCACTTAATTGCTCTTTAATTGGGTTGAGATGGCTTTACTTCATGGTGGCAGGACCTACCATGATTGTGCCTTTAGCATGCTTAGCCAATGCGCTTTGACCACGGCCGGCTGCAAATGACTGCGTCTAAGCTGGGACGCCGCGTGCTGCTCCCGGCCTGGGATTATTAATATGCGCTCTCCACTGAGTTACATAACAATTGCTGTCGGATTATTTTGTTGGTGTACGGAAAGTCTGCAGAGACTGGACCGTGGCCAGCTGTTCTCCCACACAAATCGAATCCCACCTCCCTACTATTCAAAGCAACCAGCTGTAATATTCAATTATAAAATAAGCCAGATGAATAGACACCTGTAAAAAATGAAAATGAATCTAAAAATAATTAAAATACGTTTTTTAAATAAAAAAAAAAAAAACGGTGATTCACACGTCCTGTTAATCGCCCTGTAAGTCTTCTTAAATAGAGAAGCCTACTACTACCAGGCACTCGAAAATCCGTTTAAAACATGTTGCAATGTCTAACTTCTACCACACGGTGTGGCTGCTGCGCCACTGAAAGAGTTTCAGTATCACGCGAAACTTTGTTCAAATGAAACGTATTTTACCAGTGATTCAATTCCCTTTTGCAATGAAAATTCTGTGCATGAGATTCTGAGAAATGTTATACAGCCTTAAAGTAGGCTAATATTCGAAGTCTTCTGTTATTGTTATTGCTATGGCTGTGTGTGTGTGTGTGTGTGTGTGTGTGTGTGTGTGTGTCAGATTGTTTTGATTTAAATAACACTCATTAATAAGCCACAGCCGGCCCCACATTAAAATGTGCCAAGTAGCCCCAGCCACCAATGAGCAGTTGATCATAATACAATGTATTTTGTGCTAGTATGTATTTCATACAACTTATTTCGGTTTAAACCGAATGTACTCCAAACGCATTGGAATGCATTTAGTCTAACAGAACATTTGCCAAATGCATTGTAATACATTTGCACCATCTATTTTGCCAAATATTCATTGGTGTTTGTGTAGCTGTTTTGAGAATTTGAGCACAAGATTGTCAAAGTTTATTGTTAATTAAATAAACACATCGGTTTAACAGAGCAAAGATAACCATAATTTCATGGATAATAGGTTTATGAAAGGTTTGCCATAAATGGTAAACCTCCAGTTTTAACATTCCATTATCTTTCCTTCAGTTTACTGTAGCCTATTGCCAGTATCAAACACTTGACAAAACGATTAATTCAAAACAACAATACATCCATTTAGAGCATGCATTTCTTCTGAACCATTTATTTGGAAGTCACTTAATGTTTCATGCAGTATGACATATTTGCTTTGACATTATTCTGCATTCTGGCAGTACCAGGCCTATTAGTTAAATATACACGTCGTCATAAATATATCTAAATACAAACAGAAAACACATTTGCACATAATATGTAGGCTACATTTGTAAATATACCCCAAATATTTAAGTAACATTCAACATTTGCCATACACATTTAAAATGTTATTAATACATTCCAGTAGGCGATTTCTAATATTTAGAAATACTGTAGGGATTTCTGTGGGAAATACATTCTCAAATTAGGCTACGTTATTTCCATTTTGGCTAAAGAGGCTGCACATTTTAAGCAGTCAAGACCTACCTTTAAGGATCCCAGTCGCACCCTCATTTTCTGGTACCCCTCTCGTGATTCCCCCGTCTTAACTTTCTGGTGGACTCCTTTTGCGAAAATCCCCTCCATTTACGAAGCTATATCCTCGCGATGTGAGTGTGTGTTGATGCCTGAGAATCACGTCCAACCTGTAGGCCACACAATTAGTCTAGTAGTCAAATATCCCTTTAGTTAATCCATATTTTAATTGGCCGGTTGTTCCTTGTGCTTGCTCCGGTGGTTACATCTGTCATGAATGTGTTTGCATGTTAATGTTCTCGTTTAATCAACAATTCTTTTAATCTTTAGAAAATAAGAAATGCGTAATGATTCCTGGTTAAAACGTGCATCACATGAGAACGCTAATACGGAGCAGCTGTGTTTTCTTTCTAGGGTAGCCTACTAATGCAACTGGGCAGCGTGCCTCGAGCCCCCAGTGGGGTTTTCTTAATATCAAATATAGCGTACAAATAAATGGCATCATTAAACGATAATATTAGATGTAGCGTGAGGAGACCGTGTGTATGCGTTTTGTTATTTTCATAGATGAACATTATCCTCTCATTGCTGTTGTTCCAAGCCGAATAAATTTAACCGCTCTCAACAGCTTCACTTAACTAGATACAGAGAACTCGCTACCTCCCTTTTTCCTTCAAAATGGCCAATCAAGTCTAAGAGTAGCCTATGTTTGCCAAATGTTTCTCCTAGAGAAATATTTTCAAATGCAATGAATCAAAACTCAGACAACAATAGTGCAACATCCGTGCAGCAACTAAAAATAACGACTGTGCTTTCAGAATATTTACAAGTCTGCCTCCATGTCTTGTCAGACAAACTTCCTGAAATCTGGTAATCTATCCAGACAAAGTTACTTTTAGGAAGGGGGGAAGATTGTCGAACACTACTTATGCTAGGCTACTCATGCAGTTGTTAAAGGAACTAAACTTCGCTAACATGGCAATAATGTAGGCCTACTGACTAACTTATTACTCAATAATCTTTTAAAAATCTCCATGCAAAACATATGTACCGAGCAGGCCTGTGGAGAACAGTTTGTGCGGAGCATACGCCGCATTACTATCCATCTGTCTGGGTAGAGAAAGTCGCGTCGAACGGCTGATTTTACGCGAAGCCCCTGAGCCGGAGAGTCACTCGAGCGTCTGCTCTTCCAAACGTCTCACAGCCCACCCTCTAGTCTGAGAGCCCCATCATTCGCACAACATGTAAAAAAGACAAACTGATTTCTCATTGTACTGTCATGTAGACTATTCTGCTCAATCAAATAATTGGAATGTTACTGGCGTCGTCGTTGGTGAAAGCACACAATAGAGCTAGGTTTTAATTCCAGCCAGAGAAAATTGAGGTATAACTGATTGACTGGATGGCTCTTCATAGGCTAGTCACAATACTTGATTGTCCCTTCTGTTGCTTCTCTCATTTAGGAAAGAATTATCCCACAGGTGGGTATCATAAAATTAGGCTAATGAATAAGTTCCAGTTCAAGTTAATTTATATAGCATTTTTCATATACAAGGAAATATAACGTGCTATAAATCATTGTAATGAGCTGGTAAAAATGCCTCATTTGGCAGAGAAGGCATGGTCTTGCTGTGAGAGAAACAATATAAAATTGATGCACAGCTGTGGTAGCCTACCACAGAAAATGCTCCCTTCACTGTTGTCCCAAATTTGGCTTTCATGGTCCCCCTCGTGAGCCTGACTGCACCTGGCTCAAGTGTGTAACAATGATGCAGCTCTCCCTGATGGCAGTGCTATTGCAGGGAGGCAGAACAAGGTTTAACATCTGCATGCATTGTTTCTAATGAGAGAGTACAAAGCATTTGCCCATGATGAATTAAAGAAAAAGGCTATTCGATTTTTGCAACTGATAAATACAAAACAGCACATTGCAGCTCATTTTCTGAGGTGCTCTGTTGTGGAGCACTGTCGCATGAAAGGAGCGACTGAGAAAACTACAATTAGCCTGTGACGAGCCCCATTTATTCCTTGATAACGTCTGCTTCCTGTGTACAGCATTGCTTTCAAGTTCATTTAACAATTTTGCAACATTTGAGCAAGAACCTGAATCAGTTTTGCATATCGTGTTCTCATGCTTGGTAGCCTCACTGCCCCGACAGCTGTCTTTTATTAGTCGTACTTGATTGAGTGAATAATTAATGTTTCTCACTATTTTAGCAATCGGCACATTAGACTCTGGAGATATTCAGTGGCACAATCCTACACTCTACCGAACATGGCAGAGTTATATACTGTGAATGCAGTAAAACCTAGCACTTATTTCCCATAAGTCCATTCTCTGTGTTGTCACTGTGTTAAGTCCTGGATAACATCATTATGGTTGCAACTGAATCAAGCCTGAATCGCAACAGCCAACGTGAAGGGATATACTCATCATTTGCATTTTGAAGCACTTTCAAAAAATGCAAGTACAAAATGTGTAGTCATGGGTAAACAAGTCATCTAGGTGTATGCAAGAGCGAAGCCAATCAGCAGTGCCCCCATGCAATTGGTGACTCCATCTCTGACAAATGTGAACAAGTGAATGGATTTATGGTCAGTTGCCAGGATTTAAGAGAAGGTACACATTTCTGGCCTGTTTTATTAAGTGGTCAAGTAGCTAAAATATGATGCTCGTTCTCAGTAATTCACACTCATTTGAAGACTGTTAAAAACATGATAATGAGATCAATTTTGGTCTTCTAATTACCACTCTGAGATGCAGAAAAAAGACATCTCATCAACACCTTAAAAACTGGCATTTAAGATTAGCTTAGAATTGTGCATGCATGTTCAGACAGGAATTTTAAAGACAATGGTGTGAATGGACTTTGAGTCTTAGTATACTGTTTTTAGACACGGCTCTCAGCAAAGCCATTTTACCTTAAAATGACAGGTGTGGGATTACATTATTGTTGTCCGATATTCTGACCTCCCTTTGTAATTTCTCTTATCTTCTGAAGCTATATTGTACTCATAGGTAAATCTCACTTCATAATAATTAATATTAACTATAATGGTAACACAATAAGGTCACATGAATTGTCATTAACTACATTAATTACTACTGAAAAGTTTTTCTGTAGCCTACAGTTTTGTTATGTATTTGTAGGTCATTTATTCATGTTAACAGCAACATTAGTTAATGCCAATTCATGTGACCTTATTGTAAGGTGTTACCTCTTTAATATATTAAATGGAGGCAAATCACTCCTTTCTGTTCTCTGTTTCTCATAGAAACCACCATTACAAATGACTCATTCAAGTAAGAGGAAATTACAAAAGCCGCATTTCCACCGCAGGAACTTTCCCCAGGAACTAGGAACCTTTTGAGGAACTCAGTGCGTTTCTATGGTTTCCACCGCATGAACCAGGGTCCAAATTAAGTTCCAAATAAAGTTAAACTTTATTTTTTAAAAAGTCCCTGCTGGGGGGGTAGTACTTTCGAAAAGTACAGGAACTTTTGGGGTGGGGCGCAAGCGCTGAACATTTCTGATTGGTCGAGTACTCGCAGCATTTTATTTCAACCGCCATTTTTAAAAATCTGCAGCCGCAAATAACTTGAATTCAGATATTATGTTATGCGGCGCAGTAGCCTACTTTTGGTTATAGCCTGCCAACGTCTACAGATGAGAAATTAAGATTGAGGATTATTTCGTGTGCTGTTCTGTTCTTTTCTTGCTTTAGCATTCAGTCTGTTTTATAAAATCTTAAGCATTCGTGCTGGGACAGCATATTACGTACCAAAACATTCAAACGATTTTTCGGTTGCTGAATATTTTCGTCCGGATTTTCTTTGTTAGCCCGTTATAATTGACTCAAAACACCTGACACAGTTATGTGAGGTATGCGGTAGTTCTGCGTAATTTACGTTGGGGATACAGTAAAAGCAAACTGGAAGAAATCACCTTCCGCACTTTTTGTCAGGGTAAAATAACAGGTTAATTCTAGTAATCGTCCCTTTTGCTTTTTCAAACTGCCACAATTTTACTCTGCGATTCTTCAATTCCACAAAAAGACCAGGAAGACTAGACATATGGACTCTAATTTATGGTGCATGGTTCGCATCTGGAGGGCACGCTTGAAGTAGCTATTTAGCTGCTCCGCTAGCAGTAACTTTAAAAGATGAAAGCAAACGGTGGCTGTACCACTGCAATATTAATTAAAATTTTCACGCAAGTCTGAGTTTTCATTCTATTTATTCTTGTCATTTTGCAATTATATGGAAATGACGATGAGAGTCGAATTAATCAATTCAACAGCCAATTGTTTACGACGTGTGCATGTTTTCTGCTATATAGCCTATATGATGTTACCAGTTATTTGTGGAATATGCATTCTGTCACCTCGGATGTCAAGACTTTAAAGTGAATGTTCGCATAAAAACATAATGAATGTGTTTCAGAGGATATATAAAACAGTTACAATCTGTATATTGGTCTGTTATATCCTGTTTGTTGCATAACAACGGTCCAAGTCGAACTACCAACGAGAGTTTTGCTTGACAACGGTAAAATAATATGCACAAACGGCCCCGGAAAAATATTTCAATTTCAGGTGATTAAGTCGATAAAAATCAATAAATAGCCTACTAAAGTAACCATATATAGTCATTATTGGTAACCCGTTGTATAAGTGGAATAAACCCCTCCGGGCTGTCCCGTTATTGGAAAATAACGTACTTCGGTGGCAGTATGGAGTTACAGAAGAAATCATAGGACAGATAGACTGACGACGACGTCGCATTTTCATACGTCAGTGGACTTTAGACCGCTGTGGAAACGCAGACAACAGTGGGCTGAAGGAACCTTTTACTAAAAGTTCCAGGTACTTTGGGTGGAAATACTAATGATTGGTTATAGAAGGACTTGGTTGTTATCAAATAAAAAATCAGCAAGATCTTCTGTCCCACGTTGAAGGGAATGAAAGCAGAGGATTCTATAAATTTTGTCATGATAGGCCAATTATTTTCTCCTCATGATGGCAATTAAGATTGACACTATATCCAAACTTCAGCAGCACCGCACACATCCAATTCATTTTGAAGTCATCTTCCATTTCTCATACTTGAACGTGCAGAGATTAGCTCTGAACCAGCGCAGTGCCACAGATGGGTGGGCAACGTGTCACAGAAGAGCTTGTACAGGAACACCACCCTTTTCTCTGTTCTGTTGATATATCCGTCTACCCTGGCACACAGTATCCCTGTAGTTAACCTGTGTATGGTTTAACCACAGGATCCTTAGCTGAAGAGCCACAGGAAAGTAGGCAGTTTTAATATGGTGAGAGGAAAGAGGTCAGGATTCAAACAGCATGTGCAGAGCTTGTTCTCTTCCATATTTGAGGGGTGTATTGGGAATCTGCTTTTGTATCGCTGCAGACTGCGCACTCATGAGTACATGCGTGCAGACTTATTTTGTGTAGTGTAATTGTAAAGCAACACGTACAAGCATTTGGGAGGAAAAGAATCAGTCCCCTTCGCTCCTTCCTGTTATTGTGTCAGGCACCGCTTGCTGAGTGGCCATATGGCACCAAGGGGCAGGACAGACATACAGGGAGGAACTGGCACATTCCCATAATGTCAACAAGATCCATTGTTTTTGCACTCCCTAACGATAATAAAACACACATATAGCAGGAACACATTAAAATGAACAGGAAATTAATGACATCATTAATCTTGTACATGCGCACGTACCACCACAGATTGTTTCCACTTCGGTTGCTCATGCAAATCCAAACTTTAAGCCGAACAGAATAAACTGTATTACCAGTCAGCTGGATTACAGGTCTACAACACACGGTCTATTACAAGGCGTAATACACTATTTTAGTTTTTCATCGCGGTCAGTGAGCAGTCTGAATAATAATGTCTGTAAAATAATAATGTCTATAAATTGCCTTACAAATTATGGGCTCAAATACGGAACATCTATCTCAAGTCTGGCCATAAAAGGAGATCTATTAAAAGCAAGTGTTTTAGTCATGGAATAAGCTAGAATGGAAAGCCAGTTAATGACTCATTAAGCCAAAGGCATGTAGGTAGTGTTACTATATATATACCTGCAGTTCCTGCCTGTGGAGACTCAGGCTGCTCTGGCCAGTTTGGGCTGTAGTGGACTGCATGGGAGGGCTTTCTCAGAAGTCGGAACAAACATCTAGACAAAGTAAGATCGTGGGAGGTCGGCCTCCTCGTACCACTCATAAAATTGGAATGGACTGGAAAAACACATGATGGGGCAGTTCTGCATTTAAAAATTTATAAGAGGGGGTAGCCCAATCGCAAAAAGCACTGGTCCTGCATTAGTGAAGCATATCTCTGATGACCTGTTAGGAGGACTCCCAGACCCTTAGTCTAGCTAACTTGCTAGAAAACGAGGCTTGTGAAAACTAAAGCTATATTGACACACCATGGTGTTAGCATTGAACAAATGGACAGCTAGCAGTTTCACATCAAAATTAACGTAAAAGAGCAATTAACAAATCAAGTGAAAACGCTTGGGATGGCCAGGCTATGATCGAAGGATTGTGTTGGGGGGGGGGGGGGGGGGGTTTGCCCATTTGGGCCAGCTCACATTCCCACAGAACTAACAAGGCAGAAGAGACGAGGAGACGGCACCCGTTCCCCGTTACGCAGGCGCGACCTCGGGGGAAAGAACGAGGTCCTCACAGCTTTGCGAACAGGCCGGCTCTTGTGCCGCGCTGCTAAGGGAAGGCCCTGACTCACAACTTCCGCACCGTCAAGTGGGATGAAGAAACGTCGCGGCACGACCAGCCTGGCACGGTGAACGGGAGAGGCTGAGGTCGGGCGCAAGGGCGGTTTTTACATAACAGAAAGCATAACCGCAGCCAGGCTCCAAAACACTAAGACGTCATGGGAATCAAACACACAGTCCTCTGCGAGGAGCCTGTTCAGCACTGTGGATATTCAAGCTCATACTTTACATTACATTACATTACAGGCATTTAGCAGACGCTCTTATCCAGAGCGACTTACACAACTTTTACACAGCATTTGTTTTTACATTGTATCCATTTATACAGCTGGATATATACTGAAGCAATTTCGGTTAAGTACCTTGCAACCTTAAGTACCGTACAACGGCAGTGTCCTACCCGGGAATCGAACCTACGACCTTTCGGTTACAAGCCCAGTTCCTTACCCACTGTGCTACACTCCGCCCTGACTTTAAGTTCAGCGCCATGACAATGCCGATGTCGTATCCTTTCAGAAAAACATCTATGTGATAGATATTAAACAGCAGACAGAAACAAACATACGGTATATTTTCCGTGAAAAATGTTTTCATTATTGGCACAAACAGCACTTTTCATCAGCACCGTCAAAATTATAGAAAGAAAAAAATGATCATTTTATTCCCCCTTGGGATATACAACTCAGCATCTCCGCACAAAACACAAAGAGGGAACAGCTGTCACTGGATTTGAAAATAAACGCACAAGGCATATCCTTTTACCGGTTTGTTTATTTCGGCTAAATTCAGTCAGTGTAATCACATCATAAACACAACAGGACCCCCCCGCCCAGAGGGTATGTCAAAATAAATGAACAATGGGGGGGGGGGGGGGGGGAACAAAAAAACTGGATTCACAATGGCTAAGAGATGTGACTTCATCTTTGGCAGAGTTTTATGATCCCAATCAAAATAAAACCTAATAGGGTTTACTTCTAACTGAAGACATTCTTTTTGCTTTGTACAATCACATTGCAAATAAAATAATAACCCATGATTACGTAAGTGCCGTTTCACACAGCGAGACGTATGTACAGCAAAAAGTGAAACCAGTAGAAAAAATCCAGATATACTAATTATGGCTTTCAGTCTCAAACTCCAATGCATCTGCAGCATCACTCCGTTCTACATATGGAATGCATTTTCAAGAATCATTCTCATTCGATTTATTATTTATATTTTATATCATTTATTAAAATACGTGGAGCATCTCTTAGTTGTGACTAAATAAGTTGAGACTGCATTCTTTACAGCACAATTTTTCTGTTTATTATTATTATTATTATTCATATTATTATTATTAGAGAGGGGTAAAACCTTTAGTGTATTTTAATAGTGATACTTGAGGTATTCAGAAATATTTCCTTTGGAATATAGAAGTATTAATGCTATAATGTGAAAGACTAATATGAAACCCTTCCCAAGACATTAATTGGGGCTCTTTCCACTGTAACTTGAATTAAATCACTCTTATTCGAAAAGATAATTGCACTCTCTGTTACTCAGTCAAATCTCAGGCACATTCTGGTCATGATCACAGTTGTCGATGGAAATTTAAAACAAAATTTTAAAAACCACGAAGAAGAAAAAAAAACACTTGTCTACAGTGCAAAAATTGATCATATACACGCGAACTAAAAAGACTATAAAACAATATTTAATATAACATAGATCTAGGAATGATTTTAAAGCTTATATACTGAGGTTAGCAAGGAGGCTAAAATAAAAGACTATTCTTGAAGGCTTGACAGCCAGTGCTGGAACAGTGACACATTCATTAAAATGGGCCATTGGAGAGCTGGCCTATACAGTACATCTTGGCAGAGATTCCCTAAATGGGCCCTTGTGTGTCTCGGCGATTCTGTAAAATGGCATTTCAAAGGACGCTTTCAGGTGACATGAAGGGAATCGCAGTCAGGGTACAAAGGATAAAATAGAAAAAAGTAACACAGTTCTCAGGAGACAATTCATTCAGAGCAGCAGTTCCAGGATTGGAGTGTGTGCGCGTATGTGTGTGTGTGTGAGAGAGAGAGAGAGTGTGTGTGCGTGTGCATGTGTGAGTGTGTGTGTGTCTGTCTACAACTCTCTGTGTGCGACTGTGCGTGTGAGTGTATGTGTGAGGGAGAGTTTGTGTGTTTAAGCGCTAGGCTAATGCTGGGGGTCACAGAGCATCTTGTAACGGCACAAAAAGATTGAAAAGCTGGAGATTTTCTATGCAAAAAAAAACGAACTTTTAATATATAATTTTTTAAAAATTTGGAGTGAGTCCTGGTGCAATACAAAGCTGTAAGGCCTCTTTAGGTGAGATTGTGGAGCACGACTGGTGGCACCTTGAGTGTGAATCAAGGAAAACAGCGAGAAGCCCTGTTGGAAAATGTGGAGCAAACAGGGAAAAGGCTGGAGAATAAGGTACCACCAAAGAGCAAATCATCTACTTTGTAAAAACCTGCACTGAGGTTTGCTCAGGGGAGTGCGAGTCGTTTCGTTCTCATCTTTGGGACGCGAGCGTTCCCCTCGACGGCCCTCTCCTTTCTTCCTTCACTGGGGGAGCGTGGTCAGCACTAAGACACCGTGGTCCCGATGATAATGGCTAAAATAATGACACCCACTACCACACAGATAGCAATATAAAGAGTTTTCTGCAAAACCAAAGACAACACATGGAGGAAGAGAGTGAAAAGAGGAGAGAGAAACAGGGTCAGAGGGCTTCAGGAAACCTTTGTATGCACACACCATTACAAAAATGACATTTTTTTTTTGTATTTATAGTGACATGCAGATCATTGTGTTCTACAAACAATTCATAAGAATGTAAAATAAAAATACTGATTTATTTTTGTGATCACGTGTACACAAGTTAGACGCCTTCCTGACTCGGTCACAAATTTTGAAACATCTGAATAAGAATCTATTATTTCCTCAATAGTATGTCTCTGTGGGCTGTATCTGGTCCTTGGACTGCAAGCTGAAGAGCTCAACTCCATGATTATACAACAGCACATCACACATCTGCCTATGCAATATGGATTAACGGAGGTCAATGACAGCACTGATGGGTAAGTCAGAAGCAGGCTGTTAGTCACATGGTCAGTGGCCTCATTCACTGAGTTACTAGCTTAGCTCGTGCTCTGTTTTCTGAATTTCAGCACTTGTTACAGCATAAGAGAGTCACAGTGGGTGATGTGCCACAGGATGCACACAGCCAGCATGCTCTAATCTAGAAACAAAACAACACCTGGGGTGTATTTCACAAAGCAGAATTAGCGAGTTAGGAGGATGACTGCGCTGAGCAAAACCCGGAACAGCTCTTTTTGCTTCAGGCCACGTTTCAGACTTGGGAGGGTTCTGGGTTCCGGGTTTTACTCGGTGCAGTTATCCAGATGACTCAGCAATCCTGCTTCATGAAACCACTCAATTCACTATCGGCACGAATGTTTCCAAAACACTGATGACCTACGGAGCAGGTGAGCAGCAGCATGCGATGACGTGGTAGTTACCTAGAGCAGCACGTGGGGAGGGGACTTATTGTGGGGCTTTAGCCAGCCCCACAGACAGACCCACGATTAGTGCAATTACAGCAAGCAGGACGAACACAGCGATGGCAATAATTAAATATTTCTGCCAAAACAGAGATCGAGAGGGTTACATTCAGCTACTGGCACAAAACAACGTGCAAGAAACAGAGTCAGGGGTGCAAAAATGATAATGTGTTAATCGTCTGGGGTTGTTATGCGGTGGTTTGCAAAAAAGCATCAGGCATACATGCAGACTGGTGGTAAGACATTTAATCAGTCTATTCAAAGCAAAGGGGTATTTATTTTGAACTTTACACATCGTTTGACATAGAGGGACCGCACTGACCACAGGAATCTGAGTAAAAGCTGCATGTTGCTGCAAAAAAGGCTAACGCCACATGTGACTCAACGGTGTAACGTACAAATATGTCCTGAAAAGAAATGCTTTTCCAGGATCCCAGGGACTGATCCAGGATCAGTTTTTAAAGAGCATTATTTATTTTAGAATATGAACAAGAAGCTTTCCTTGATGACTGCCAAATTCTCCCAGCAAGACACATCAAACCCTTTAGAATACCTTTACGTGTTTCGTCTTCCCATGTTAGAACGTCACTAAGCTTGGGGCCCTGATCACACATGAGTGGTGCTGTGCTCAAAGGGGGGCGGGGCAAACGGGAGGGGGGTGTCTTACCCTGCGAGCCTTCTTCTGATACCTCACAGCTTTTTTGGTCTCCTCTTTGGCATGGCCGATATACTCCACTGCATTGGTCACGTTTTTCTCAATGTTGTTGATCATTTCTCCCTTTAAAAATAAAAAATAAAAATAAATGCATACAAAGGGCCCCTAAAATATTTCCCTGAAAGCATTTTCTTTCTTTATATTTTTATTTGCTTACTTTCCTCTCCTTAGTCCCCATATTCATATTAAAGTACACTACATGGCCAGAAGTATCTGGACACCTGAATTCAAACATATCATTCAAAATTATGGGCATTAATGTGGAGTTGGTCCAGCCTTTGCTGTTATAACAGCCTACACTCTTCTGGGAAGGCTTTATCCTAGATGTTGGAGCATTGCTGCAGGGATTCGCTTCCATTTAGCCTGAAGAGCATTAGTGACGTCGGGCACTGATGTTGGGCGTAATGCCTGGCTCGCAGTCAGCATTCCACCTGATCCCAAAGGTGTTTGATAGGGTAGAGGTCAGGGCTCTGTGCAGGTCAGTCAAGTGCTTCCCCATCAAACTCAGCAAACCATTTTGTTACGGAACTTGCTTTGTGCATGAGGCACTCTCATGCTGAAACAGGAAAGGGCCTTCCTCAATCTGTTGCCACAAAGTTGGAAGCACAGAATTGTATAGAATGTCACTGCATTAAGATTTGCCTTCACTGGAACAAAGAGAACTAGCCCAAACCATGAAAAACAGCCACAGACCAAGGGGTTCCCACAAACCTTTGTTCATATAGTGTATTTAAGTGCTCAAATATGAAAATGTATTCATAGATGTTGGAGATTAAGTTCCAAGTGAATGTGCTTTGCGATCAAACACTTTATTTGGGCTGGGTATTGCTTTCAGACATAATACCGTGTCCTTCCGGACCCAAATGACTATGACAGTACAGAGGACAGGCACCTGGGTCTCCACCAGCATGGCCATATCCACAAACATGTTGTGAAGCTCCTTGATGCTGGACTCCAGGCGGATGATGTCCTTGTGTCGCGACTCAATCTCGTTCAGGGCCTGCCGGGTGATCTGGGAGTCCGAGATGATCTGTGCGGAAGGTTAAAAAAGGGCCCCCTTACTGTCCTGCCGCTCTGCCTTCATAATATGCAAAAGCAAGCATTTCCCTTTCTGCCAGGCAAAAGCCCAGAAGTGTGATACTTTACGTCCACCAGAGGGCGCTACAGCCAACTTCTAGGCAGAGTAATGTAATTATACGCAGCGTTCCGCTGTGGGATTTGATTGTTTACATCCATTGTGTGCATGACTCAAGGGTCTCACGTCAGATGTGAAAATTGCAGGGTTCCCGCTCTCCAGCATGTCCTCCAGCTCGTCATCCGTGGTCACTTTTCCAGCTGAAAAATAAACACCGAATATTTACTACTGACTGACAACCTCACAAGCTCAACAAACCGAAGGCTATAATTTGTCTCCATGATGATGCGGTAAGGCGATCGTAGCTTGACGAGCAAAGAAAAAAAGCATATCACCCGACACTTTTTTCAAAAACCACACATTAAGGTCTGCATACATGTGCTCGCTTGCTTGTGTGTGTGTGTGTGTGTGTGTGTGTGAGAGAGAGAGAGAGACAGAGGAGGAAACAAAGGAAAGCACCTACAATCAGGCCCAAGGGCCATGTCAATTCAGCTGGGTTTACCAGAAACAGGGGAACAATGCACAAATGAAACCGGGGTAAAAGAACAATTCACAGAACTGAACGTCTAAGCGATGGACTGCCCAGGAGAGACAACAAACGCTTTTATACCACCACCCCCCCCCCCTCCCACCTCCGTCCCTTTTCACAACAGCGCAGGAACACTGGTGCCATTCTCCAGAGCGGGAGCCGCGAGGCAGTCCGCTTATAGGCCGAGCCTCCATTACAAATGGCCGCGGGCTCTGGAGACGGGCCTGCCTGCCTGTCGCTGGGGGACGGGGGGGACGGGGGAAGCGGCACGTTCACAACAAGCCCTCCCTCCCCCGACAGCGCCCACGATCCCTCTGCTCCTGGCAGCGTCGCTGGGGGGGGGCGCGGCGGGGGTCTGCCGCGCGGGCCGCCGACGGGATCCGCTGCTCCCGACCGCCCGTACGCGTGCGGAGACAGGCTGCGCCGGGGCGTGGCCGCGGCCGAAATTCAACCCGCTGATACGGGCGGCAGCGTCTCACCGGATACAGCAGACGTGTCCGGGCAGGGTAATACAGGCTTCAGCTTTAGCCTTGAGGGGGGGAGGGGTGGGGTAAGGAAAACTCTACTGTAAACACTCAAACTCTTAAACTCCGTAACTGCAAATCACTAAAAGAAACTTAGCCAAGGGGTGCATATTTCATTCCACACAATTTCGCTCCCCAGATTCCTACTCCCTGTCCATCAACACTGATCCTAGATCAGTTCTTACCACCCGACCGTGTAGCAACCTGGTGCGAGGGGGGAGGGAGTTGAGTAAGGAAAACTCAACTGTAAACACTCAAACTCTTAAACTCTATTGCAAAACTCTTAAACTCTGTAGCTGTAAAACAATAAAAGATACTTAGCCAAGTGTTGCAAATTTCATTCCATACAGTATCACTCCCCAGCTTCCTACTTCCTGCAGCCTGGTGCGAGCAGGGGGGGGGGTTAGCTGAGGGTGGGGTTTTTAGAGGGGCACATGCACGCGGGGAAGCCGTGAAACCACACGGCTCAGGGGGTGACTTCCTGTAGGTCATCTCCGGCAATTTCCGAACGAAATCCGGGCCGGAGCGCCAGAGCACCACGCCGGGGTCCGACGTCCGAGCACGTGCCTCGCATTCCCATGGCTAATCCCGAATGCACTGTTGCCTTACAGCAGTAAAGACCTGAACAGCAGCACCAGGCCGGCTCAGACTATTTGCGTTATTTTCAGGTCTAGAGGCAGAATGGTTGTTTGCCTATGGTTTTACATAGCTCATTTTCTCTGTGCACAGCCACTGTAATGTTAGTAATTGAAATCATTCATTTGAAATCTTTAACTCTGCTGAAACAGGAAATTTCACATTTCCTTAATGTTTTGAGATAAGACTTTTCCTGGTGTAAATCATGTCAAACAACTGACCTTCTACACCCATACCTCCCTCCCCTTTCCTCTCCTCCTTCCCCCACCCCTCCCCCTGCTCCTCCCCCTCCCCCACAGCTCTCCCAACCAGAAACAGTCCTGCTGCAGGGCTGTGGACATACCCCCGGTCACGTGACCGGTCGGCCCCGGCAACGGTAAACGGCAGGCTCTCTCTTCTCGCCCGCCGTTCCCAGGGAAACGCTAACACAGGTGTCTCCTGTCGCCGGCTCCTCGCCGTTTCCCGAGGGGGGGGGCTGCTACAACTCCAGCGCCTCCTCGGGGACGAGGGTTTTACCGCACAGACCGCCGCGCAGCAACCCGAGGCGCACACGCAGCGCAGCCATTTCCGCGGCGACGCAACAAAACAACAGGCTCTTCCGAGGCAGAGGTCGACTTAATTAATACATCGCGAGGTTAGGGGAAACACTCAACCGAAATACCAACCGAGAGAGCGTTGATCAAATTCAAATATTAGGCTGCTCCAATCAGTCGATCATTCAGTCATATTCAATCAACTGCGAGGGAGGAGGGAACCATGGTGATTTGAATTAAAAAAGAGAAAAAAAGCATTGGGGAACTTTTTTTTTATGACTGTCACAAACAACTGCCATTCCAGTACATTAGTTGGCTTGAGTATTCCCGTAGAGGGCGGAATTCAAACACTTAAACAACACATTTGTAACACTGTGGAATTGTGTGTACAACAGTTTTTTTTTCTGGGGGGGGAGGGGGGGAGGGTTGTGTATTAGGAAGGGCCTTGTACCCCCCTAGGGTGTGGTCAGCTACTCACTTATCTCCAGCTGTCTCTGAATCCTTCCTTTGCTTCTTTCCCGAAAGGACACTTGGGTCTCGTTGTACTGAGTCATGACCTCCACAAACTTCCGGGAGAGCACAGTGTGCTGAGGGCCGGAGAGCCGGGCCAGGAAGCCGGGGGAGAGAGGGAGGGACGGCCAGGGAGGAGGTGGACCGAGGGAGACAAGAGGAAACATATTTACAACAGGGCGAGAGTGACAGCGGGAGTGGAGGAAGGATGGGGTGGGGTGGGGGGGTGAGACGGAGAGGGAGCAGGGGGGAGGATAAAGCAGGGAGTGGGGGTACAGGAAGTGAAAGAGGGAGAGAAACAGGGAGGCAGAGGAAGGAGAAAGAAAGGGCAGACAAAGGAGGAAGGAGGAAAAGAGCTCACCCAGCATAAGCAGTCAACGCAGACGTCTGAACACATAATGCATTTCAGGTTCATGCGCACTGGAGTGGGACCAGGTTATTAAACTGCTCACTTATACATTCATGTAACACAGCAAAATTCAGGCCATGTTCAAAGCTGAAAAACCCCTACCACTTTATTTCACATGCAAATGACTCCGGGAGCCAGGATTTAAATGAAAGCGATACAATAGGCAGGGAAGCGTAGGGGTGTGGCCAGACCTGGGTCTTCTGAATGCGGAGGTCCACAGAAGCCCTGTTAGCGTTCTCGTCCGGCGGAAGGTCCTGCTGCATGACTGTGGAACCACAACGGGCCTGTTGTTAGGACAGCGAGCGAACCCATCTGCCCCCCCCCCACACATCACCCTGACACCGTGTGGCACGCTCCTACCACAGCAGCCTACTGAGGCTAGTAATGATCCTGAAGCCTGCTTAGTCATTAAGATGAATGGAACGAAAACCAAAACTGAAACCGTCACTACTAGCAGCTGCCCTGTGTTCAGGGTGTATTCCTGCCTCTCGCCCAATGCGTGCTGGGATAGGCTCCAGCACCTCCCGCGACCTTGACCAGGAGTAAGTGGGGATAGATAATGGAAATATGGGGATAGACTAAAAGCAGTGCTGGCACCAATAAAGGCCCACTTACACCCTAAATTGTTCTACCCGAGAAAAGAAAACAAAAACTTTCCGGAACTCAACCTAAAACACTTTAGAATTCACGTTTCAGCAGAATTCACAGTTTAAAGTAAATCTTTTCCCATTTTTATCTCCAAATTTGGAATCAGCGATTGTGCTTCTTGAGTCACTGCCATCTGCACCCACACAAAGTGCAGCTGAAGGGTGGGCACTCATCTGATGAATCCCCACAGACATGAACCCCCAATTATGTCTGTTGTGGACTCATGATCATAGATAACCAAATCCTGTGAGTATTTGAAAATGTACTTAGTTTTTAAAACAAAAATACTATGGGATTAGAGTTATAAAAACAACATATAAAAACTGTATGCAACTACCAGTACCTGCCATTTTAGAATCACAGGCATTTTATTTTCGGTAAAGTGTCAAATCTGAATTATAAACAGAACTTGCTATTTAGTCCTATGCGATGTGGCTGCCCAGCTTGGATACTGTGTACCTCGCCACTTGTTTTACAATCCATCTGCTTTGCTTTCGGCCCTTTTGCAATCCAAATTGTGACATGGCTAAGAACATTAGCCGATGCTTCTGGTCCTTTCAACACAAATACGCTGCTCCACTCACTCTTTAACTTGGCCCGCACAGTGTTGGCATTCTTCTTAATTTCGTTGGTCAGCTGTTCCAGTTCCTCTTTTGTCCCTGTGAAGAAAAGCAGAGAGGAGAACAGACTTCCGACTTCCGAGCACAGCATATGATTGGAGAAAATTACCCTTTTGACGGATCAAAGTACCATCATTTCCCCTAACTCTGAGAAGCCTCCAAAGAAGACTCCTCCATCAGATGTCACACTGCTGCTCTTTTAATTGCATTACTTTAATTTTATTAAGCTACTGTAGCTATAAAGCTGTGAGACAGTACATCCTGTTATTGCTAGATCACTTGTGCGCTGAAATAAAACCACCAAGATGAAAGCATGAATTAGAGAACAAGTGGCTCACAGCAGGAGGCTGTCATCACTCAGTGACTTTACTTGTCACACTCACTGGATGATATTCTCCATTTGTGTTCAGTGGATATCGAGGTTGGATAAATGGAAACTGTGGTGTGCAAACAAAAAAGGCCAAATCTTTGAGAAAATAGAGGAGTAAACTAGAGAATTTCTCTTGAATTATTAATAAACCAGAAGTTTTCGGTGACAGTGAACCAAGCCTAGGAGATATCGGAGAATGGGAGCAGGGGTTTGAACACGGAAAACTCCCAGAACACCAGGGCGATGAACCTAATCTGTGGTATGTGTATAGCAATAGAAAAACAAAAAGAAATAAAAACCCCAAAAAAGAGGGAGGTAGCTCCTCTGCAGGGAACTGTCCTCATCCCACAGCTGGGGAAAGGAGAGGAGGGGTAATATTTTTGATTGTCGTATTTGTAAACCAATCAAATTTTAATATTTGTACAGTAGGGCAGGTGTCATACTGGACGAACGTAGGCATTTTGCCTCTGAGGGGAAAAAAAAGATCAGTCAGGGAGTTCTTAGGTCAGTGCAAAGGGCCCAGAGCTTTGTTGGTTCCCTCACTACTTCTACAAGAGCAGGCAGGTTTAGGCTAATTCATGGATGGACAAAACATGAAATAAATACAAGCACAAACATGTGCAATCACTGAGGCTTTTCAAAAGGGTGCTTATACTCCATATTAGGGCAAAACCAAAAAAGATCAGAGAAGTTTATCGAGCCTAGGAATCCATCAGCTCTACAGTATGTTTCCTCATTATCAGACTTCAACACACAGTTCTGTATTCAAACGCAACATGAAAAAGGTCTTCAGCAACAGGACAAAGCAACAGGATGACAAAAGCAGAACTAGGCTACATAAATTAGCCTACTTCCTTCACACTGCAAATGCAAATGATTCTCAAAACTGAACTTTAAACCCATGACCTTTCCGCTCATCAAAATCACACCTTCAATGTTTAAAATCCACAGCTGCTGCACATCATTCTCTAGACTTGGTCACCTGTAGCCAGTAGGAGTGCCCCCTTGTACATAACAAAACCACGACACACGCCACAAATGCTGGTTTTCAGTAAAGGTCTTTTCAAGCAACGCATTGTGAATTAAGTAGCCTAACGCTTCAACAGCTTGACAACCTTTTCTAACATATACAGTGAGTTAATTCTCAATTAGTCAACTTCGGGGACTGTGCATCTGACAACTGGTTGTCTAATAAACTTCATACTGAAACTGAATACAGTCATCATGAACACGAAGGTATTATAAACAAGTGTACTTGCGCCAGTGAAAAAAATCTTATGATTTATGTGAAATTTATTTAGGCATGTGAAAATACAGACTGGCCGTTCGCCATGTATCTAATCCCTGATCCAATTAAGCCACAAAACGTGGAGACAAATCTGACCCACATTAAAATGAGAGACCACGCTTCCTAATTTACAACAAAAAAACCACTGGAAGAACAGCTGCAGTTCAAAACAGTTTGGAGCACGCACATACAAAAGAAACTCAACCAATCACTACAAACACACAGACATACCACCACAATCACCACAAACACACAGATACACCACAGTTCCCTATTTTTATAATATTCAGTTTTATTCTATTATACCATTTATTCTCAACACCAACTTTTAAAAAAAGGCCTATTTAAGTTCTAGACATTAGGTTGTGAAAATGCACAAACTTAAAGGTTTTTTTTAAAGTTCCACCACATGGTTTGGCCAGTGTAACTGACAAACTATTAACAAAGCTGGCAATGTCATTCCCTCTCAACCTTGCACCTTCCCTGGTTAACAATGACACAAGAGGTTTCTGGTCAAAGGCAGTCTTCCTACACAGGCTTGTTTGCTCCACAATGTATTTGTATTATGACAGATACAACATTTCCTGATGCAGGACAATGCTCACCAGGAAATTGCGGCTATTGGTTTCCCTCAAGCAAACAACTGCCCAACCATACCTCTGAATCTCAGTGGCTATATTTAGCCCTTCAGCTTACAAGGAAGAGTAACGCTGATATTTTAATTGTTTGGTTTTGCACACAAACAAATGTATGTGTTCTGGTTACGTTTAACGCTGCTCCGAAGGATCTTACGATTTACTCCTCACCTGTAATCAAGGTGAAATATAAAATGGTAAAGTGTCCTGTGGACCAATGGAACTTGGTCTACAGTATGTAGACAGGTAGCTTAGTAACAATTTATCTACACAGATACTGAGGAATAATTCAATGTAAAACGGATTACCATTATAGCCCCAAAGAACCAAAGAGCATGGAGCCCAAACTTTAAATCACTAATTAATGTCTTCTATATCTACATGGCAGCCCTCATTAACCGTTTAATTAGATTGCCTCTTCAGAGAATATTGCCCGTAAATGAATTAAGCTGGAGCAGACCTCCTTCATCATAGGATGGTCAGTGTCAACCAAAGTTCCATCTTTCTGCTCCAGCACAAAAACAGTTGCAGGCATCCAAACATCACACAATCTAATTCCTAACAGCAAAACAAAAGGAAGGCAACACAAACTTAATGGAATGAAGAGTAAGTGGATGTGATTAGCTGCAAACTGATATGAATGAGTTTAAACAGGTGCCATAAGGAAAGAACATATTAACAGGTGCATATTTTTGGCTGGGCAGGGGAGGACTGGGTTGGGGAGGGGTGTGCAGATGTGTGCTCACGTTCATCAGGATTAGGTGCAGACAGGATCATGCTGTGTTTCTTCTTCACCTCCTCCACTTGAGATGAGATCTTATCAACGAGTCCTCGAATCTCCTCCACCTACAGGACAAGCTTATTTGTTCATCTTCATCAATATTTCTAACATCAGGGTAACAATATGATAGACAAGTCATCCTTACAATATATTCAAGTCGTTCTTACCCGTCGGAAGAAATCTTCCATGAATGCACCCTTATCAACCGTGATGTTGACTTCCTCCTCCTCATGTCTGCTGTTCTGCAGAGACAAGAAGCATTCCGTGTCAAAGTCCAGCTTTGATAAAATTGAAATATTCAGGAAAGAAAGGTATTCAGAAACAACAGAAGTGGATCCCTTCCATCAGACTTTAATATGGACATATATTCCATGGAGTGTAAACGATTTAGGGTTTTGATATTAAGCCCTACTAGACATAACTCATTGAAAAATAAACCATTTCGACAGCATGTTATAGCCGAGCCTAAAATTTTTTTAAAAAGCCATCTTGGGATTACTTTCAATATAAAAATAGTACATGACAAGACACGTGAATTTCATGTAACAGCAATTGATTGTCACCAACTGACTTACAGGACACTACTTAGCTAACTTGAACAAAATGATATGATAAAATCCAAATCGTTTCTATGTCACCATGAGAAATAAAATTAGGAAACTATTCAATACATTTTAACTTTTTTTTGTTTGTTTGTTTAATCTCACGCGGAAGTATTCTCCAACACCTTAAAGGACCCTCCTTACTTTTCTGGAAAATAACGGTGACCCAGTTTATGTACCTGGGAAACCATATGCCATTGCTTCCTATGTGTATAAACAGACTGTGCCTGTCAAAAACAGTAGGCTGTTTTCACACGCTACAGTCACATATTTAAGTCTCAGTCAGCACCGGTATGGCACCGCCACTTTAGGTTATGATATTGGAAATGTTGTGTTAATGTTACATCTGACATAGCCCAG
Organism: Anguilla anguilla; assembly: GCF_013347855.1. Lineage (NCBI taxonomy): Eukaryota > Metazoa > Chordata > Actinopteri > Anguilliformes > Anguillidae > Anguilla > Anguilla anguilla. Next base: position 13,603,193 of record NC_049210.1, read on the forward strand.
ATTTCCAAAATCCACAATTTATTTATTCATCCATTTTCATGTGTCACTAGAAGTTTATTGTCTGTTGTAGTTGTTACCGCCAGCTCATGGTATACTCAGTCAATGAACTTAGGTAGTTTAAAATGCTCGGCTAAGATTACTTAAGCGTTACAAGCCTCTGACTAGAGCTACAACTAACATTAGCTTACTATTTCCTAAACATGTCATTTTACATGTAAAATTGCAACATCAGTATTTTATGAAACAGATAGGCTAATTTGTAACTAAAGCTATATAACAATACCATAGCTAACACGTGAAAGGATCAATTACATCTCATAAAGTGAGTCACTGATTCAGACATTAAAATTAAGACAGCAGTAGCCAGCCAAGTTCTCGTCTACAGTGAAAACTAATAACCGACTGCTAGCTACTAGAGTAGCTCGCTGGCACTCTGGTTGAATAAACTGCATCATTTTAACTGTTAGCCTACAGCGTAAATTTTTGTATCTCTTGACTGACGAGATACTTTATTACGTAATGTGGTGGTAGACTAAAAAGTTGTCTCGGTGTTACAGCAGACCAATCTTCTACGTTAGTTCATGTTAAAGGAAAAAGTTTTTTAAAATACCCTATTCGCCAAGTAGCTATGATAGCTAGCTAACCAGTAAATTGTACGTTACTTACGCTAGATGGCAAGCCAGTAGTATAATTGCTAACTAACAGCTGACTGCTCGCCGACTGAAACAAGGCAAGCCAGTACTCATTTAAGATGGTTATTCAGAAATTGAATATTACTTACGGCTGTCAAGTCGGCCAACCGGTCCCTCATCCCCCTTCTTTTTCAGCACAGTTAGGTAAAAAACATCAGCTAGCTAGCCAGCTAACGTCAACGCACAATGTCCAATGTCTTGGCACTATTCCATAGAAGTAAGTCGGAAAGATATCCAAGGACACATCGATCGGTTTGGTATTGAAGTTTCCACGTCAATGTGTACCTCTTTAAATTACCGATACAGATAATGTATATGCAAATTGGTGATGATTCCTAGTTTTATCAAGTATTCCCTTAACGCGTGCCTGCTTAAAAACCAGCTTTCAGAACTCAGAACTCCTCAAAACTAGCCAGCGGCGTACCCTCGGAAACGCCTCTACGCGGTCACGATCGTGCACTCGCACACGCATCAATAAAGCTGGAGACACTGGAGCAGAAACTTTGAGACCCGTCCGCTTTGTGCCCGCAGTTGGCCCATCTTTGTCCTAGCTAGTGGGCCAACGATAAACATCTTATAATTCTAAATTTCGATTTCGTTAGTAAATATTTGTATGATATGTTGCACGCTGCTTTACAATAGTTTATTTTCACATAAAGCCTTTTACATTTACCGCAAAACCACAATATTTAAATCTATAAATATTTGCTATCTTCAAATCCTTTTTTGACAGTTATTTAATAGACGTTTTATTCTAGTCTGTGGGCCATATGTATGTCATATATAGCATGACAATTGTGCAATGGTCTAATTGATATTTAGCTCTCTGATGCCACCTTATGTCTATACAAATTTCTCATATTAACAATTCTTCGTGTTTTGGGAAGAGGCATATTGGATACGTGAGAACACGGATAATTGAATAGACAACAATAACAAACAAGCAGGAAAGCAGTTTGAATCTCGAGTATATCATTTCTAGCATGTTTAAAGCCATGTTTTGAGAGACTACGCGTTAGAGTTACTGAATATGGATGGTGAAAACACAATTTCATAACACTGTATAGCCTAAGCATCAAGCCACTTATCAAGAGTCATTTTTAAAGTAATGATATGGTTGAGTAAGGTTGTTAAAGTAATTAAAACAAACACAATGCTTATATGAAATTCCAGTTGTCAAACTGTCACATCAGCTAGGAACAGCCTGTGGAACTTGAGATACAGTTGTTAGAAGGCAAAATGTTTGTGAAGGTTATTAAAAGATTTGAACCCTCCTAGGAGCACTGTTCATTCCATTGTAACGTGGAAAAATATGGCACAACTGAAGCACTTCCAAGATCAGGTCATCCTACCAAACAACCGGACAAGAAGGGCAACTGTCAGAGAAGTGACCAAGAGTCCAGCTACAACACTGACAGAGTTGCAGAGCTCACTGGCTAGAATGGGATAAACTGTCCAGAGATCAACAAATCAACAATCTCTTCAGCACCTCACAGATTTCACCTCTTTGGGGGAGTGGATAGACAGAAGCCACTGCCAAGAAAGGCCAATTAACATCGTCATACCAGAATCAATGTGACAGATCCTGAGACCTAGAAGAATTCTAGAAAAATGTTCTGTGCTCTGATGAGACAAAAGTTCAGCTCTTTGGCCTGAAAACAAATCACTATTTTTTACACAAACCAAATGCAGCCCATTCACCCACATAACACTGTCGACCAAGCAAAGTCCATCCCTGCTGTAAAGCATGGTGTCTTCACTCTCAAATACAGATCAGAAAACGCAAAGGCTACTTGGGAAGGCAAAGCATAGAAACATTGGCTTCAGTGTTCAAAGCATGATATTTAGTCCTCCCAAGAACTCCAAGATAATGACTTAAGGCAAAATCTCACTTGCATGGTTGTGGTTGAGTTTGGAACGCACTTGATCACGTGAGCATTTTACTCCCATACCTACTATATGCTGTAGAGTCCAGACAGAACACAAGTATATACAGTTTGAAACACAGCTATAGAATTCAATAGTGGAGAGTGGTGACTGATTCAAACCATGAAGTGTTCATGCGCTAAGGCAGTGTTCTTGCCAACTATTGAGTAGCCTACACAAGTTTCATTGTATACTCAATAGTAGACAAGTATGCTGATGCGCGCACGAATCTTGCCGCGAGTTGCCATGGAGAAAAATAATCACGTGATAGGGGTGTACACTACAGCTTCAAAAGCGAATCAGCCATTTTCTTCAGAACATTCCCCGAAAGGCTGCTGTGCGGTAAAAGAAGGTAAGTTACTAGAAAAGAGAATCCATCAGCAATCAAAGACATCCGCAAAGCTGCTATATAATATGTGTGTGCATGTATTGACCTGGATATTTGTAGACTCGTGTTTTACGCTTTTCTCGCCATATATCGAACTTTGGATGTAGCTACGTCTATACTTTTATGGGAATGGTCGCTATTGTGGCTAGCTAGCTAACCACTTGGCGGGCTTTTAATGTGACAATGAGACTGCACTTTAACAGCTGAATTTTCACTCCTCGCAGTCGTAGAAATGTTAGTAGTCATAAATTAAGCCTTCACCATAGTAATTTTGTTTGCTGTGTTGCAAACGATATCATTTATTGCCAACTTCGTAGCATATTGCATTTCCTGGGGTAGGACTGACGCTGTTTGAAATCAGTTCGCTTTAAGTGGTGAATCGGCTGCTCTATCTGTACGCTTTATGCCTAAGTACATGTACTGTTAAGGTAAACTAATATTAAGAGCCTCTTGACGAACTTTAGTCTTTAAAAGCTGCAGATGTACCCACACTACAAATAAGATAGTACTGAGCTTGCTAGCTTTCTTGGTAGCTACCGGAAAGTGGAGAGCCAAGGCAGCTGGTGAAAGGGCCCAATGAAAAAGACTAGCTAGCGAATAAGTAACGGAGCTAACGAACGTTTGCTGTCCATCATGATGAAAAGACTAGTTTGCCAAATGTGTCATTGACGTACCAAAGTGACGTTTTTCCGAGTTTTTTTTGGTAACCAACCACTTATTTAATGTTGAGCAACTAGGCCCATCATCCCTTCGAATTTGAACGAGTGGACAATAGTTTGCTGGCTAACGTTTGTTAGCAAGACAGCCATGTCGGTTGGTGTGACTGTGGCTACAGTTAAAGATGGGTCCACCATGGCAAGTTGAACTGTAGATACGTTGGTTAGCCATGTCGTGTTGCTATCTCAGTTCTGTATTTGGCTGGCTAGCTAACTTTTCGATCCTTTTGTACTAGCTAGCTAGTATAAGCATTTCTGGTTTCTAACACGTGGCCTCACCGTCCCATTGCCTCGCCCTGTTCTAACCGGTTGTGTCTAGATGAGAGACATAAGATTTCAGGAAGTGGTGTCCTATACGATAGGTTCGCCCCGATAGAATTAAAAGTAGGCTAAATCGTGGAAGGTTTTTGACCTTATTTGTTGGCCAAACAAAGGATAAACCTGCCTGACGGAAAGGTATCCAACTAAAACCTGCGGAAACTAGCAACGCTAGGTACCTACCTAGTGTTACTAGCTCCCACTCTTTATTCCGCTACCTTTATGTCCCAGCGAGCTTAGTATAGCTGAAAATGAGGTCAGAAATTTGTCCTATAAGGAGTAAGGCACGATTTTGTTCTACTTCCCGAAATCTCCTGTATCCCGTCTTGACACTTCTAACACTGAATGAACATGAGACAACTGAAAGCTGTCTGTGTCGCATATTCAGATTAAAGCAGATCTGACCAAGCCCCTCCTATCATTGCTACAATGTAAGCAAGTTGGTCAACTAACAGATTCTCTTCTTTTCAGGTTAACTTAAATCAGTCATGGCAGTGCCAGCGCAAGAGCCTCAAGTCCAGTTTAAAGTAAGCTTGTTTTTATTCAAATAATCCGTGTATTATGAACAGTTATTCTCTGATTTGGCATGTTTGGCGATGAGTGTAGAGTAAATTCTCTGTTCCCGGATGTGGCATTTTGTAGTGATTCCAGGATGTATAACTGCTCTCATGATGTAATGACTGTGTAAAAAAGATGTGGTGCCTCAGTGGCTTTGGGTTTGCGTGAAAGTGTTCTCATCCTGGAATGTAATCGGGAGATTTGTCATTTCTTTTGGTGTATGTTTGGCCTGGACTTATTTAGCAAATATGTGGGTGGGAGGTGATTACAAATAATTAAAAACCTCATGAACTACCGGTTTTAACATGTAATTAATATAAATTTGAACTGAGTGAGAACCTTGCTTTGGAATGTAAGTTGCCACAGACAAATAATTTGTCTCGGCTGAAGGCTGTAACCTTGATTCATCTATTCAACTTTTGAACTGAGGTTGGTCCCCTGTTGCATTTTCATGTGTTCATTGAAGCACTGAATCCTTTGCCTGGGTTTGTGCAAAACATGTAAGCCTGCTTTTGGTGACATTTCCTTACAGTTAGTCCTGGTTGGAGATGGTGGCACTGGAAAAACAACCTTTGTGAAGCGACATTTGACAGGAGAGTTTGAAAAGAAATATGTGGGTAAGTTGATCTCAACCAATGACTCCAGTTGCTGTTTTTAATACTTGAAATGACCGTAACCCTACACTAGTCAGACCTCTGAACTGAGTTCCCTACAATGATCAGGACAGCAGAGTTCTCTATAGACAGACTGAGGACCCACCTTTTAAGACTGTACCATGGCTCCCATGATCCCCCTGAGGGAATGAAAAGCAGTTAGTTCTGGAATGGCTTTTTCTCTCCCCCCCCATCCCCAGTCTGAATAACTAACATCACTCCCGCGGGCTTGATGCAACATGAAAATTCACTTGAACACTTCTACTGTAAGAGGCCTTAGGATAACCCTCGGTCACCTCTCCTTGGCCTGCCATATTGCAGCCGTATGCTCGGAATGCAGATAGTTTCTGTACAACGTGCGAAGAATCCACCACTTTCTCGCCATCTTCTGTACCCAGATTTTAGTCCAAGCCCTGATACTCATGCCTGGATTGCTCAGTTCACTGTGCTCATAAACCTCTGCAACTATTACAGAATGCAGCCACACTTATCTGATAGTCCACCATTGTAACCTCCATTGTCAAATGGAGAGAGCACAAGAGCACGTTCTCTCCTACAAAGCATGTGATGTAAACTGCTGCTGCTTCATATCACTCAACCCTAAGTTGGGCGCACACACACACACACACTTGAGTTGGAGGAAGACACTTCATGCGCAGCTCAGACAAACTTGCTGTCTCCTTTCAAAATAATAAAATCTTGCTGCAGCTCAAGTTCAGAGGCATTTTTAAGCACACTGCAGTTTTTAATGCAAGGAACTGGAACCAAGCCAATGCTGGCACGGTGTAGGCATGATTGACACTCATAACGTCACTACTTTTTCAACTCAAGCAATTCTGCTTGGAAAGACCCCTCCCTCTCCTGCATCCCTTAAAAATGAGTGAGCATCTGTGTGATGCAATTTCAAAATGTGGGCGTTACTAATGAATTGATTCAAACTTGCAAAGGTTTATGACTAACATCAGTTATTTAAATCATCTCATAACACAAGGTTATACTGTGGCTGCTTATGCATTCCATACAAGTGAATAGGCTTTTAATGGCTTATGTAATTACACAGACTAAATTTCTCCTGAAAATGTCAAGTTCATGTTGGTTACCTCATTCTTTGCAGTTTGTGTGATAAGGCGTCCCTATGGTGAAACTTATCTGGTACATTGACAACTTCTACGCTAGTTGTAAATCTGCTCTTATTGCAGTCCACTCCTTGTACTCTAACATTAGTTATGTTTTTTTTAACCAGAAGATTTCACAATTGCATTTTCTTGAGCATTAAATCAGATTTGAGCATTCATTGTCAAATGGATTTTCCTTTGTTTTGCAGCCACTTTGGGTGTTGAAGTCCATCCACTCACCTTTCACACCAACAGAGGAGCTATAAGATACAACGTGTGGGACACAGCCGGACAAGAGAAGTTTGGAGGTCTGCGTGATGGCTATTACATTCAAGGTAAGGACAGGAAACGGTTCCTTTCTGTGCTTTGCTGGTGCCCTTATGCGACGTGAAGAGTGCATCCTAAAGCTTTGAGTGTCTCAGCTTGTTTTACATCTAGAGGGGAAATTCGGGCTGTTCTTTTCTTCACTGAAGAACACAGCCATGCTTCTCCTTTTTGGAATCGCTAACCTTATAAAGGTGCTTATAAAGGTCCTTCCTTGTGCTGTACAGTATTTAAACCAAAGGGTACTCTTGTCAAATTTCACTCTACTGGCTCCAATTTTAGTTTGGTATCCAAATGCAAACTGCCAGCCTTCTAGTGTTTGCTGTAATACAAATCTCACTCCAAAAACCAAAGCAAAATGAGAATTGCCTAGTTGGACATGTCCACTACTTCTGTCATTGATCACAAGCAAACTACCAATTACAAAGCCATATGTGAAAAGTTGTTGTCCATCAATTTGTACATCAAAATAAATTGTCTGGTTTGTTTACCGTAATGAATATGAAATTAGGTGATTGGATTGATTTTTATTTTTGTAGTTTGCCTGGTTTGATTGCTGCATTTGTGTCTAACATCCAGATTTGTTCTTTCAGCCCAGTGTGCCATTATCATGTTCGATGTGACGTCGAGGGTAACTTATAAGAACGTTCCCAACTGGCACAGAGATCTAGTCCGTGTCTGTGAGAACATCCCCATCGTTCTGTGCGGAAACAAAGTCGACATCAAAGACCGCAAAGTCAAAGCCAAGGCCATCGTTTTCCACAGAAAGAAGAACTTGCAGGTACAGACTCCGCTCCACCATTGTGCATGCATCTAGACCAGTTGTACATCAGTGCTTCCAGAATTTGCTGACTCCACAATCTAAATGACTTTGCTGTGACTTGCTTCTTGTAAAAAGCACAGTTCTTGACTGGTGTGAATTCAGCAAGTAATTTTTCAATTTGCATCCTGTTTAAAACCCTCTTGGGACTGGGATTGGGAACCACTAGTCTAGAGTAGCATTTGTTGACATGGTATGTCTGGCTTGTGCAGATGAATTTCTGCAGAGCTCTTAATCTTGTCGCTTGTCCATATTTTCAGTATTACGACATCTCTGCTAAAAGCAACTACAACTTTGAGAAGCCCTTCCTCTGGCTGGCCAGGAAGTTGATTGGTGACCCAAATCTGGAGTTTGTGGCCATGCCCGCCCTGGCACCCCCAGAGGTTGTCATGGACCCCCAGATGGCCAAACAGTACGAGGAGGAACTACAGGTACGGCACAGGCGGTCATGACTAAAGGGTTATGAAACTGCGCAGGTGTTTTGACCGTTGTGCAACTCTTTAAGAATTTAATACATTTGCTTTCTCCCAATTTCTATGGGTGGAAAATAACTATTATAATTTGAACATTGTTGCAACTGACATTTTGTATGATTAAAACAGGATTTGTGTTTTTGACTGAATATTTGGAGTAGCTTGAGTCTTTAGGCATCTTGGCAAGTTGCATTAATAACCATGCAAATGGAAAAGCCATTACAAGTTGATGAGCCTGCAGCAGCAGTTGGTTGCAGGTTAAGTTCTACAGTTGAGCTCATCCACTATACCTTTGAGCAAGGCTGAGTTGTTTTGGTAAATGTCCTTCTGTGAAAATAGATTGAATTTTAGATTTAAATAAACTAAAATATTTTGGTATGTGTGAAGTCTTGCCAGTTAAGCTTTCAGACTAAACCTTTTAAGCCCATATTGGAGTGTGCTGGTTTTCGTCCTCTTGGGAATTCTATGGCACTGGTCTGGAAAGCCACAGAATCAGCTAGTTTATTTTTTATGTTTGTTTAGTTTTGCATCCCGTTTAGACCCAAGGTGAAATTGTGGGGAGAAATGTGATGTTAACTATAATCAACTGTTGATTTAACATTTATATTCTGAATGGCAATGAAAATCAGCAGGGTTAGCTGGTTTTGCTGAGATCAGGGTGGGCCGCCCCTGATCTCAGGGATGGTTCTGTGACCTGACTACATCCCCTCCAGTAGCTGCATCACACCCATACACTAACATCAAAAAGTTAGCTGCTTTGTGCGAATACTTAAGCGATTGGAGTTTCATAGTGTTTTAAGGAGAAGGGGCAGACGAGGTCAAACGAGACTCAGTCTTAGGGGGGAAAAAAAGGAGCAGTGTAATACTGTAATGGAAGTGCACTTCACGATTGGTATATTTAAAGTGGTTTCCTTTTTGTCCCTGAACTGAATGCCCTGACGTAGCTAATATCTCTTCGCATCTTCTCTCCACAGGTGGCCCAGTCTACTGCCCTGCCAGATGAAGATGATGACCTGTGAATTTGCTGCAGCCTGACTCTGGCAGTCTAGTTTTATAGGCTGCTGTGCGCAGAGGGGGGTGTGTGGGTGGGGGTGGGGGTTATTGGGTTGGGAATGGGAGAGTGAGGCGTGGGACGAGGCGCACGTCCTTGTCCCACAGCAATTCAGCAGAACATTCATATGTGCTTTACAAGAGCTGTGGTGGCTGGCGGACGGAAACGATTCCTCCTTTTGGACCTGCTTTACTTGGCTTTTTTTTTTTTTTTTTTCTGACTGCAATTGTCTCAGTTTTTGGTTTAGGTTCCCTCATTTCCATAATTTATAATCAAATGGTGTGGCACTTCATTCCCATGTTTTATTTGTCATAATAAAGTTGTTTTGAAAGCACAAAACCTTTGTTCTGAATTTATTTTTTTCTTCATAGTAATGTTCACATGTCAGTCAGTAGGTTAAACTTGGAACTTATTTTAAAAAATTGTTTAAAAAGATAAAATAAAATAAAAAATTGGTTCAAATTTGAAATGTCCACATGAAGCTTAAGCACTTTTGGTAAAATACAGACAGTTTGTTATTACCTCTGATTAATGAGGATTATATTTCTGAACGCAATTAAATTTAACCTTCAATCTCACCCCCCTGTAAAATATCTTGGAAAAGAGGGAACCCTGTGTTCTGTGTCCATGCTGGCAATTGTAGAATACTTGGCATTCCTATAATTGGGCTAGTTCAATCTAAATTTTACCACTGTATTACACAATTCAATGCATGCTATTAATGAAAATGTCACTTTTTGCTTGTCGCTTAATTTCTTGGACACCATAGTTGGTTTATAAATGGCAAGGAAAATTATCACATCATACCCCACCCACACTGGAATATCTAATCTAAGAGTACATTAGTTTGAGCATTTTAAATGTTTTCTGTAATCTCCGTTTAATGAGCGTAGTGACGTTTTTGTAGTTTGGGAAATAACTGGATTTAGAATAATTAAGAAATGGAGTTTGGGGATTTTTAAAGTTCTTATTGGCCGACTGGAAAATATATGCGTTTCTGATTACACACATCCTTTCAATTGCCTGTCATTTACATGAAAAAAATAATTTGTGCCTATCTGAGATGGTTCCTTTATTATGCAACCCAAAATGAAAATTTGTGTTTTTCTAAATTTCCACTGAAACCGACTTTAAATGTTACTTTCTGTATATCTACCCCTTACATTTCCATGGGCATATACGTTAAATATAGCCTTTAATATATACAGCACAAGATGGCGCTGTTAGCCTTCTTTAGCGTTAATCCTGAACGTACACCTCAATACCGTAAAAGGCGTGTCTTATTTCTGGGGTTTAAGGTAAATGAGCTTGTGTGAATGTCTGATTTACAACTCACAATTTTTGTATGTGATGAAGGGTATTATCGTAATCGTATACACTTAAGAAAAATAGGCCTACTTAACATGAACCAAATCAGAATATCTAGGCGTATAAATGCGTTGTATTTAAAAAAATAATCTGGGTGAACGGTCATGCATATAAAAACGTGTGCGAAATGCCGTAATTCGATTTGGCCTATGGAAAACCCCGCAAATGCAGAAATGTATTAATCATCCTAGACTTAGATCTCTGCCGTATTTAATATATAATTTATAATTAAGGTAGGCCTACGTCAACAGCTGTCATTATGGCCAAAAATTGCCATTATGGCTATCTTGACCAGGTCGGAATGCCCTTGTGTCCTGTGGAGTGGGGTTGCTTCATGAACGCGGTGGGTGACAATTGGGCTTTCCAAATTATGGTGGGAATTGGACATACACTGGCCGGCATTTGGCGTCAATTTACAGTTACTTATTAGAAATAGCATTGAAGTTATTTTGAAGTTTACTGAAGACCATGGCTATGATACACGCCGAATTATTCACCGTTTGAGTCATTTAGGCTTTAATTTTGTATGGTGGCATATAGCCTAAGCCTAGAATTGGTATGGTTTATGGAGATGACAATTTTGTTAGGATGTGTCCATTTATTTATGTATTTGATAGATCCATGTGTAAATGTTTTAATTTATTTTTTGTTACTTTTAGTTCGCCTAATTTAATAAAACTAGCCTATATCTCTGCGTGGAGTGAACATCTTATCACACTCCGTGAAAAGGGTATGGAGACAAGGAGACGTGCACCGTTCATAAAAATAAAAGTTTTCATCCACCATAGACTATGTCTGCACAAACGTTAACAGATTTCACCCATTTGCTTTATATGGCAGGCTAGCCTAATACGATCTAGTTTGTAGTCTGTAAACTTTCTTTAATCTTTCTTTAATTTTGAAATGTGTGGATTATTTCTGAAATCCGCATGTTGTCAAATGTTTCTGTTTGATTTGCGCTTTAAACAACGTTTATCCCTTCCAATGAGGAACTCGTCGGACTAAATGTTTTTTTCGGAGCATTAGCCGTCGTTACTTCTGCCAAGAAGCCTAGCCTATTGTTATAATTTTTGGAAGCCGATGGATGAGGCGCACACATTTGTGGTGGAATCGCCTTTCTAGTTCCCGCTTTAGGTATTCCCCATCCCTCAAAGCAAATGACACCACAATTTGAATTCCCACACCTAATCCGACAGCGCTCAGGACCCGGCTGAGTGAGTTATTTTACCAAAGACCTGTTGAGTGCGCAGTGAGCAACAAGCGCAGGGAATCAAGAGACTTGCTGCCAATTTCTAGACTGGATCCAGAATTCGCTTTCCGGGCGGTGGATTACAAGTTTGGGGAAACAACCTAACAAAGGATCTCAGAGTTTGCTGCAAAAGATAATGTGATAGTTTGAAGATTTTGCTTGACAGCGTTTTTATTCTGTTGAGTTTGCGAATAGACTAACATTTTTGACGCAGGCGGCAACTTTTTGGTGGTTCTAAATTCTAAATAGCCTAGTGATTCGGGAATTTGCTAGCCTAGGCTATTGCTTTTTCCAACACCTGCGGATTATTCTTGAGGTGCAAAAAATGCTCAATCGTTTTTGGATGTATTGTGGACAAAGGAATTAATTCAAGAAAAGTTGTCATAACCGTTTCGCAAGCTATGGAGCAATTTTGCAGAGTGCTGTCACTAACCACATTTGTAACTTTAATCCAGGTAATATTACAATTTTTAGTAATAAAAGTATGATTGACAAAAACAATTCGGCGTTGACTTGGTTAAATGGGTTCGATGTTCAAATCAGGTAATGTCTTTTTCTGTTTAGGTCAATGGTAAAGCTGTTATCCCGTCTGAGCATCCAGGTAACGTAATGCTTCCTTCCTTACCATTTGACTGACTTTTATATTCATGGTTACTTATAATTGTAGCCTATTTTATTTTTCTATATACTTTTATTTTATTGATCATTTTATTGGAGTTACAGAGCCAACAGGTGTCATTAAAGGCACTAGATCAAACACAGACAGTTTAAGCTGACCTATATCTTTTTCCTGATAGGTTCACTTTAATGAAGTTGCTTCAAATAATCCAGTACAAATATAAAAAATAAACTCTTTAATTTGTTATCTTAGATTTATGGGCTAATGTTGATTTACAACATGCAATCCAGAATGGTAGCCTTAGGCAATGCCGCGTAGGGTTCAGCCTGAATAATATTTTGCTGGTTATTTTCTCATATTGGACCGAGTTAAGTGGGTTCTAGGCCTAGCGAAATAGTAAGAACTATTCACTGCTAAATTCTGAAATCCCAATTTAGGAAGCCTATGAATTACACTGTGAATGACGATTTTAAATTAACGTTCACAATCCTGATTTAAAGAATAGGCTATAGGAGAATGTAGGCTATTCCCTTATTTTTATTTTCGACATCTATCCACCCTGGTTAAGTAATATCAGTGAAATCTCTGATATACTCATGACATTTTCGTGAATGTCCAATGGTGGTCGCTACCGTTCATTTAATTACAGTGGTGTAATAGACTACGGAAGAAATTAACCATTCTGATATTGATTTCTTTTCTCGAGTTCCCGAAGTCCTAGCGAAATGCTAATTGAAGTACAGTCCTCTGCATGGATTTTTTTTGTTTTTGTTTTTGTTTTTTTGTTTTTTACTAACCAGCTCTGTCCACAGGCCTCCAGTTGCTGGCCACTGCCTCGCACTACTGGCCTCTGGATGCTGTGGATGGGATTCACGGACTTTGGGACCAGATTGGAAACAGAACAGGTTATGTTAATGGAAGTAATATAAGTATGTGCACAGGTGTATGCTTCAGAATATAACTCACTGTCTTCTTGCTGTCTGCCTGTCCATCAGTTCTCACCTCACTCCCACAGTTGCCATTCAATTTCTCTTTTCCAATGCACATATGCAGTGTTCAAAATTGAATGAGCCAATAGTTGCACGAAATGGCTGTTAGAAGATGACTGAAACTAGAAACATGTATGCAATTTGAATACTGTTCTACTTTTATGGGGCTGGTGTACATCACAGAGCTGGCAATAGAAATGCTCTTAGCTTTCAATAAGTCAGATTGCAACAGAGTCAGATTTTTCCATGTGTGGTTTATATTAACAGAGATCAAGGTATTATTGAATAAAGAACCTTCTGGGGAATTTATGGGCACCACTTATCATAACATCCCTGTTGAAATAGCATTGTCCTTTTGGTGCTCTGCTTTATTCCTACCTCTTACATTTAATATTGTGTGAGTGAATGTTTGCTCCATTTACTTAGGCAGCAAATAACATCACTCTGTAATGCTGTCTCATATTCAGATATTGTCATATTACAGTAGCAGTGTGAGTAGGTTAGACATTAACTGTATGGCACAATTTTTATTAAGCCAAGGAGATAACATGCATCCCCTATAAAGAAATTTGCTTGTATGACAAGACATTTCTACTTGGTGAAATATTTTGAAGTGATATTGTGCCCTTCAATATAATTTCCCTTCACAGAAGGGCAAAATTTTGTTGAGCACTGTGTATGGGTTACGCCCTTTTGGTTTCCCTTTGCTTTCAGTCTCTCATGCCTGGTTGTTCTCCACGGTCTGTGTGTCTTTTGTCTCCCATCACTGCGTCACCAGCGTTGCGTTTGTGTTCATGTGAATCACCTGTTTCACCCTGTTTGTCTGTCTGTTTGTTTTTCATGTCCCGTCCAGCTCTCAGAATCCACAACCACACTGTGCTCCCTTCCTCCCATAACACTTCTTCTGTGTATACCAATGATTCTGCCTACACTAACATTTCTGCAACTGTAGGTGAGGATCATCCCTGTTCCTTGAAAATTGCAGTACAGGTCCACAGTGATATCATTATGCCCTGTCTTGTGTCAAAACATACACGTCTGTCTTCCGTGGTGTATTTTCAAACCCCTGCCACCCCCTGCTCGGCAGCCAGGATTGTTTTCCCTGTCGTCCCGGCCCAGCCCGTCAACACTAACGTGTCACCATAGCTGTGCGCTGCCACCCAAAGACGTTGAATTTCTCTCCCCCTGAGCCCCTTTTTAAGTGCGGAGTTCCATGCCAGGGAACTAACCAAGATCACAGCTCTAATGATGCAGTGGCCAACACTGAGGTTTGAAAATATGCCTGGAGTACAGTAATAATTAGACTCTTAATACCAGCAGAAATTCTGTTGGGTCAAGATTTGTTCACATGAGTTGAGGAGGAAAAATAGGTTAACCACCGAGCCACTGATCAGTCAATGCAGAGCTGAACTCTTGCTCTGAAGGCTAGCTTTCTTTGCAGCACAATGACTCATAGTGTGTACAGAGAGGTGAACTATGCATCCTAGTGTCATTTGTGGTTTTAGTTTATTTTGTTATCTACTTTTCTTATTGAATCATCCTTTTTATTGACGCGTGGATGTGGTTACCTTTTTATTGGTAAAATTGCTTGATAAGAAACTAAATAAAAATGTTCAGACCAAATAAATGTGTTTCATCCCCACCTTTAGACATCGTAGAAGGAATGGTTAACAAGGGGATTTATCTGAATGGAGATAACGGGGCCACCTTTTTGCACTTTGGGAACTACAAGAATTCATGCATCAGTGACCCAACCCTGTGTGGCTCTGAAGGTAAGTCCTGTCTGGACCTCGCCCCTGCCTCTCTCGCTTCCTACAGGAATGTCTTGGGGCGATGAGAAAATGTATATAAATTTGTTACTGAATTGAACCTAATGCACGGGTGACAAATTAAAGGAAAAAGCAACATAAAGTGTCTTAGTAAGGTTTTGGGCCACCACGAGCTGCAAGAACAGCTTCAATGCGCCGTGACATAGATTCTACAAGTCTCTGGAACTCTACTGGAAGGATGGAACACCATTCCTCCAAAAGATATTCCCTCATTTGTTGTTTAGATGATGGTGGTGGAGAGCGCTGTCTCGCACGTTGGTCCAAAATCTCCCATATGTGTTCAATTGGGTTGAGATCTGGTGACTGTGAAGGCCATAGCATATGATTCAAATAATTTTCATACTCATCAAACCATTCAGTGACCCCTCATGCCCTGTGGATGGGGGTATTCTCATCCTGGAAGACATCACTTCCATCAGGATAGAAATGTTTCATCATAGGTTAAAGGTGATTACTCAGAAAAAATTACGTACTAATTTGCAGTGACCACTGTAGGGGTCAAGCATTCAAGCCTGTACCATTATCTTGGTGTACGCCATACATGCTCTCGCCCACTTGTCGAGAATATAGTGAAGGATGACTCATAGTGAAGGATGACTATATCACTTTTTTACATATCTCTGTACACCAGTGAATATGTTTTTTGCACCACTGAAGTCTCAAATGTGCATTCATCTTTGTAATGAGGGGTTTATGCACTGCAACCCTACTATGATATTCTTCTCTATGTAGTTGTCGACGGATTGTTCTTGCTGACACAGTCTGACCATGTCTTGCATTGACATTCTCAGTCACCTCAGGAAGAGTTGCTCTTCTGTTTTTCCTTACATATCGCATTGATGCACAAGCATCACTGTCATCGAATGTGCACTTTCGGCCACAATTTCTGACCCTATTTACTGATGCTTTCCCCATAGATCTAAATGCATATGTCACTTTAGTCACTGTTCCTACTGAAACACTAGCCAGTTGAGCAGTCTTAGCGACTGAAGCTCCTGCCATCCATGCTGCAATAATGAACCCTCTTTCAAAGTCACTTAGATATTTTCCTCTCGCCATCTTGATCCAAAATTGAGGTTAACTGGGCCTGCTCAGCATTTATATTCATGCCACAGTACGCTACAACGTTAATTGCTTAATTGTATCATGCAGTACATCTATATGGAAGCATCTGCATCTGTTATAATTTCTCCCCTCATTTATTCAGGTTGTTCCTTTAATTTGTCACTGGTCCGTATATATATATACATATATATATATAGAGAGAGAGATAGGAGGAGATGTAAATGTATGTACTTATATTTGTGTATGTATGTATATACATATATATATATATATATATATATATATATATATAATATATGTATGCATGTATGTATGATATAAATACATATATGTGTGTGTGTGTGTGTGTGTAATTCTCTTCTCTTACTCCAATGCAGGAATCACATTTTCCTTTTTTTGGAAGAACCAGGAGGCAGGGTCCCGCTTTGCCATTTCTTCAGGGGGGAAAGTCATTTCCAATGGGTTCTCTGTCTACACAAATGCTCATGGGGGATATGTGGAGTTTTACACAAGGGGAGACTCTAAGAGATGGACAGCAAAAATCGAGATTCCAGGTACCCCTTTCTAGGGCTTTAAAATACTTGTAGCCTTTGCCAAATCTAGAATGTGTTTTGCATCAGCTCTGGTCTCTTGGAGCATGGGCTTAAATAATTTTAACAGTCTGCTTTGTCAGTTGTTTATTTAGGTTAAGTTTGACTCACTGACTGTTAACACGTTTCATACACACAGATGTGCAACATGGAAACATAGAGCGATAGTTAATTATTTTCCAATATAAATATAATATGCAAGAAAAAAAACTTGTACAAACAACTAATATTATAAGTAACCACAGAGCTTCACTAAAAATATTGAAAATATGTTAAACGTTGTTATGCGTCTGGTTAAAATCACAAAAACAAGACCTCGCAGAAAGAGAATGCACAGAGCTTGAAATTTGTGTCAGATCCCTCATAACAAGTCCATATTTCTAACTGAAGCCACTGAGGCACATGAATATGTCATAAACATGGGCTTTATTGCTTATCTTATGTAAAGGGCACTGAGTGAGACATTTATTGCAGTGCCATTTAGCTGTCTATTCACAATTTATTGATTGCATGATTGTAATATAAGTCTTTGGTTATCTTCTGATGCCGCATGCTTTGTCTGCCATCCTGACGACAGACTTCTTCCGCGATTCCTCCATTATCGGGCATTGTATATCGCCAAGTTGAGCTATATGTTTTATGATTAGTCACTCTACTGTATCTTGTGGTGTATGAAATTAACTTTATAAACCTATTATTATTGTTTGTGTAATTATTATTATTGCTGTTGTAAAAAGGTTGCAGAGAGAAGTCAAATTGAATTATCAAACGTAAGCTGGTTTCGAAATCAATTATTTTTAAGTGGAAAAGTGTTTTTTTTTTTTTTAAAGTAAACAAAGTAACACTGAGCTGACATACAAATTTCCTGTACACCCCCATCTTCAACTTCAAGGGCTGGTCTGGAAGCTGTAACTAATAAATCAATATTTGCATTGACTTTGGTTTATAAACAGTTGATAAAAGACAAACCTTCAGGCTGTTGTGTTCTGGTATTTCACCTGATTGCGTAGAATGCTTAAAACTGCTGGAGAGTATAGGAGCAGAGAATGACGTATTTCATTTGCCCTTTCCTCACTAAACTAATCCAAATACTGTACTATGAGACATTGTTTTTCAGCAGTCTGGCCTTACATAACTTACAAACAGACGACACATGTGTACGTTTACATGAGTTCGGCTTCGAGTCGTGAGCGGCGGTGGTGGGACATATGGTTTGTGTTTGGGTGGGGCCGGCCCAGACGGCCTGTGTGTGACTATGTTTTGAGCTCCGGGAGGGGGAAGTGGGGGACAGAACATGCTGGGGCAGGAAGTGGCTGCAGGGAATATTGGGTCCCTGCTGATGTCAGTGCCCAGACGCTGGACGTCACCTGGGAGTCTTTCACTGCCCTGCAAAATAGCCAGGAACATATGTTAGTCCGCTATTGGAAGGTGGAGGGAGCCTGGATAGGTGAATAAGGAGAATGGGCTAAAGGGGGTATGGAAAAGGGGAAATAGAAGGTCAATGAAAGATCTGACTGTTTTAAAGAGCTTCTAAAAATAAGTAAGTTGTGTTCAGAGGGGAAAAGAAAAAGACCCAGAACAACAGTGGTGTTCGATGGACTTCCATCTTGAGCTTCCTCAGTCAGTTCTTCTCAGTACTCAACCCCTTTTTAAACTGAGCAGCTGTCCTCAAAATTCAGTTTAACTCACAACATTCAGATCCCACTCTGCATGCGGTGAATTGAAGCAAATCACCACCCAGACTGTACAGCTATACTCTACTCATAACATGTAGCATATCAGACAAACTGACTCATGTGGGCTGTGCTGTGTGTCATAGGGCCTTACTGGACACACGTCCTATTCACCTGGACCCAGAAGGATGGCCTGAACGTCTACGTCAATGGTACCTTCAGCATCAGTGACCCGGAGGGGAACGTGTCCAAAAACTACGGGGACCCTCATCAAAACCTAGTCATCGGGACCGACAACAAGGAGTCCTACAAGTACTACGCAACCGGAACCTTTGACGAATTTGTCATCTGGGAACGGGCCCTTTCTCCTGAAGAAATCATGCTGTACTACAAGGCCGTGACAGGTAGGGGGGCTTTTGGATGTTTTGGAAAAAAAAACTTTATTTCTGCTGTTCTGTTTTGTGACATTTTTGGAATGCTGTTGATTTCCTTAGAAGTTATGTGCACGTCATATGGATGCGTTTGAATTTTGTAATTTCCTCTTGGAGCTCAGCCACATTCCATGCATGTGTATCACTGATAACAAAAGACGGGTGAAATGGACAAACATTTGCACAAAATTTTAACATGTTTTCATGGCGGCAATGTAAGCAATGAGGAGGATTAGCTGGACAGGTGTAACTGAAATTCAATTCTAAGAATCCTTCTGTTCTTCTTCTTGTGGAATCAATGGGGCCCTAACAAGTTGTTTTAAATGATAGAAAATATTTAACCCTTCTATTACTTTGTGTTTGTTTTTTGATGAGGTATGTTGGTAAACAGGATTGAGATGTGCACAGAAAGATGTTTTGTAATAAATAAAGGACATGTGTTTTCCATACCTGTTCTTGTCAGGGTCTGGTTCCACTAACAGGAAGATTTTCTAAGCATTGCTAACAGGGAGATTTTCTAAGCTCCGCCAGGAAACCAGGTTGTATTATAAAATAGCGGATGTGTTACTCAGTGAAAAAAGACATTTCATGTGGGGGATTTATTTTCCCTGTGAAATAAGAAAGTTTAGCCTTTGAATATTATTTCCATGCTTAAATGCAATCAGGGAAACTCGTAATTGACTCCAGAGATGCCCAAAGATGAGGGTTTCAGTCGGACTGGATGAGAGCCTCTAATCGCACATCAGTGACCCCTGCTGGCTGATTGGCCACTCACATTTCACCTGTTGAGCTGTACATGGAGTTTCGTCCTCAGACTCTTGTCTGCGTAAAAACAACTTCTCGATAGAAAAAAAGAAAATGGCAGCAACATCACATGCTTCAGTGGAGAGAACATGCCTTTTTTTGGGTCTCTCAAATTGACAGCAGAGGTTGCGATAAGCCGTGTAGTGTGAGCATGATTCGGAATTCCAAATTGGGAGGAAAAGTGGGGAAAAAGCATTAAAAAAGGAGATGAGGGGAACCTCACAATCAGTACATCCATCAAATTTGGCTCTGGTAGTTTTGAAAACCGCATTTAAATCCTCCTCCTTTTCATGGTTCCACATGGATTACATGTAGGTGCACAGGAGGTAAAAGAGTCCACTTTTCTTCATCAGTTCACTTGCAGGAGATTACCGAGGATTTAAGAAAATTCTCTTTCTAACAGCTTATGGCATTAATGAGTTTGCGATGAGAGGTTGAATGATGGCTGGTGGACCCTGTATCCTGGCACTGTGGAAACAAACACTCCAAAACACAGCGGTCTACCGTAGGGCCCCGGTCTGTTGAATCTATCAACGGAGGTATTCAGGTTGAGCACCGAATGCAAGACTGAGAGGCCTGCCATAACACTTAACCCTTGTCAGTTAAATGCTCTCTCAGGAGTGGGCCAAAAATAAGCATATTTCTCTTGCGCTAAGGGTGGTTTCAAGTAAAGACATAGATTTTAAATACAGTACATTTTGATAGACGTTTTTGAGGTTCTCTATGGATAAATTTTTAGAGGGCTCAAGGAAGAGATTAGATACCAAAAGTGTGATCTGTGGGGAGAAAATTTTTTAATCTGACAATATTTTTGTCAACAAATGTAAGCCTTTGGAAATGACCTCCTGCTATTTTAAGCTTGTCCGCTAAGGGCTTGTATAATGTTACAACAGTTACACGTCTGCGTTATTACAATACCAGAGCATTGAAGCTGGACGACAGGTTAATAAATGATCTAAATATAGGACGGGACAGTTTTTTCTTGGTCTAATAAGGTCATGTGGATATTTGCGCTTTTGGGAAACAGGACTCTGTAAGGACAGGATTGTGAATTCAGTTTCACTGGGGAATAGTTTATTTTTTAGGATCTTTCAAATCCCGGGTGAGTGCTATGAAACATTTTTTCGCTGGCCTTTGGGAATGGTCAACATCTTTCCAGACAATAACATCCAAAACAATTTGTGTTGGGATAATACTCCTTGAAAGGGTTGTTCAATTACAAATTACTTAACACAGTTTACCCTCCCCATCAGTAAATTGAATACTAGGGCAAATGGTCAATTTCAGATGTAAATTCTGTGTTTGATTTATTATAAAATATGAAAGAAGGAAACGCCAGAATAAATAAAGGAAAATTTCAGCCACATATTGTTCCTGTGTCATCCACCTCTTTTTCTTGATGGAACTTCATGGATTTGGAATGCACTATTCTGTTGTAGACTGGCGACCTGCCCAGGGTGTATTCCTGCCTCTCGCTCAATGCATGCTGGGATAGGCTCCAGCTCCCCCTGCAACCCTAATCAGGAATAAGAGGGTATATATAATGGATGGATGGATGGATGGGTGGATGGAATGCACTATTTGTTTTTCTCTTTGGCCCAGGTGCTGTCCTCTGAAATGCTGTCAGATAAGCTGCCACTGAGAAAATGTCTATAAATTAAGTGCTGCTGTATGTATTTCCTCACTCAGAATTGGTGGAACTCGGTGGATTTCAATTAAGTTAAATCTGGACCGTATTTTTTAAATTAGTTTCAAATTTGTTCTTCCCCCTCAAGGTGAATCTTGGGTTGCTCCGACAACGGCATCTGTTCCTACTTCCACCACTACTTTGGTGGATACTCCTGTAAGTAATAATCCACATGGTTGTGGACTGATGTTGAATGCTGTAGATTTATAGACTATATTGTCCCCTAATGGTAATCCGTCTTAGTCTGTTAAATTGCAGTGGGCACAGTTATTTATGACATATCGCAATGCACCGAAGTGTTTTTTTAAGGGATTGCGCAAGGAGAAAACATTGTAAAAACTAAGATAAGAGTAGATAATTTTAACGCACACTTATAAAAAGACAAACTGGAGGACTTCACCTGTCTCCATGGGCTTGTGTTCCCCTGAACACACACTCTGTTGCATTAATTACGCTCGTAAGGAATTTATCTGATCTCATGTAGGGACCTTGTGCTCTCCTCAAAATGAAATACTGGTTTGAAGTGAGGTTGCCTGCTCAAATGATCAGCTGCAGACTCCCAGGCTGATTAAGTGAGCTACGGGTGGCAATCAGGGAGGAGGAGGGCCTTCAGACCCCCCGGTTAAATCTCAGTAAATACAAACATTTGTTTTTATGTAACCGTTGTTTTGCTAAAGAGTCTTCGCTGAGGAAATGGAAAAAAATGGGTGTGTTCAGTGCACAGTGGGGCCCCCGTGCTGTTTATTAAACAGCTGCTATGGATCTGACTTTGAAAGAGAAAAGAGCCCACAGCTCAGCAGCGGGGAATGCCTCTTCTAGGTTATGGTTACATTTCTCCTCAGAACTCCTTGCTTCTGTTTTTTGTCCAGTCGTATTACTGCTTCACCTCAGTGGAAATGCTGCATTATTGGAACTCGAATCTCCGAGTTGTGTGAACCTATCTGTGAATAATTTCGATAGCCTTACGAAATTGATGCTAATTCGCATCGATACCTTATGGAGGAATAATAGTTGCTGTTAAATCAAACGCAGACTTCAAGCTTGGAGCTGTGACAGCATGCTGCACTGTGCTAATAGATAAGTGAGGCAGGTTTGAACCTGGTGTGATGCAGTGTCTTGTGTCCCTGCTGAAGGTGCCACCTACGGAAGCCTCTCTCCCTGTGGCCACCGATCTGCCGGAAGAACTCCAGACTTATGAATACCCCGTCTCCATGCCAGGGACTGTGTCCATCAGCCTTCCTAAAAAGAACATTGGCCAGGACACTGCCAACAACCTCACCCTGGTAATGTGCACATGCATGTGTACACAGTTTATTCACACTCACAAGGCTCTTAAAGCGCATACACACACACACACACACACATACATATACACACATACACATACACACGCACATACTCACACACACAGGCTGGTTATATTGTACCATGCTGTCTTTCACTGTTTTGGTTCCAGGCCTTTTTGAAGAGCGTGGAAGAGGTCCTCTCCGCGCCGGGGTGGCCTGAAGAGGAGGAGGTAAGGCCGAGAAGACTAGATGAGTGAGATGTGCTTGGCATATGAGCTGCCTTACAAGATGATGGCTCGACACAAACAGATTTATGAAGACTGGAATGCCTGGCGAGAGAGAGACACTTTTGAAAAGAGGCTGTGGTTTCAGCGTGATTAACACAATGAACAAGTTCAGTTGTTTTTACATGCGCAAACTCTGAACCAGATGTTGGAGCCCTTGAGTACATTCCAGCCAAACAACACAGGAAAATCTCTAGCAGAAATTCACTAGAGGGTACTCCCAAGTACAACAAACTCCCATAGCTATCTCTTCTGTGTGCTTATGAATATTCCAATATACGTACCTGTGCCTTTCAGTCTTACTAAGAAAATTTGGTATGCCTTCTGTGTTTTTGCAGCAGTCGATCCCTATGGTTAGCGGCTTGATCGAGACTGTGGACAGAGTCATGATCCACATGGTGTCCAACCTGGAGTCCAGTTCCCAATCAGTTATTTCTATTGGTGGGAAATCTTCCGTGGCAGGTCAGCAGACTCTAAACTTTAAACATGCATGCATTTTGAATGGTTTGCTGGCATTTCGAACTGTACGAACTTCCATAAGAGGCTCAGAGCATGAGAAACATTAATGATGTACATTCTTTAAGCAAATGATAAAGCTGGTTAAACTATCTGGATTTTTACTGGAAAACCAAAGGCTTAAAAGCGTTTTGCCTGTTTAGGGGAAAGATGAACAATTAAGAACCATTAACAGGAACATGTACCCATGGGTATGTGCAGGCAGAGGGTTATTTTGTCCCAAGTTTCCTTATTTGTAAACAACCATATTTTTTCCTGATTGGGATTGTCCCTACTTTGATGTTCCCATTAATCACAGATAACCAATCTTACATGCCTAGATAGAACATTACATTCCCTTCTGTACGTAATTTCACTGTGCCCCTGCTCTCCCCCACAACAGTGAATTTCTATCATAAATTGTACTCTGCTAACTCCACCCCTTCCATTTTCTTGTGCAGATTACTCGCTGATGAAGATACCGCAGAACTACAATCTGCCACTCTACCGCTTCCCCACGCAGGGCAAGAACTACATCTCTGTCCCTGGGGAGGCCTTCACCCAACAGGGTGAGTGCTGACTTCCTGTTTCAAAAATTCATTTTTCTCCACCCACTGCTCTGAATCCAAGTTTATCTGCCTCCAGTGTGGTTGAATTGAACCATGTCCCCCAGCACTGGAGCTACAGTACAGAAATACGTACTTTACCTTTTAATGGTTTCTCAACATGGAGGTGCCAAATTTTCACAGTCCACATGAGAGGAGGAACTCTCTGTGAAGAACATGATCAGCACTGCGAACTGTTGGTTGTATTCACTTTCCTGTGGTGCTTTCTTCATCAAACAGCCACCACAGTATAAATCAGGAAATACATGTTTCACACAGCTGTCTGGGTATACTGCCAAGCTCAGGCCACTAGTCAAGCTACACAAATTTGGTGGTCAGTGACCAAATAATGTGGAAACAGCAACATAAAGAAAATAAAGCTTTTTTTTAAGGACAAGGACCCTTGTGGTTACCTTTTCTGAAAGCATGTAATTGGGCAGTTGTTTATGTAAAAATAAGCGCACTCTAACATGGAGGCAGGCCCTGGAATGTGTGTGTCTCTGGCACCTCAGCTTCACGGCTGTTGGCGAAGTCCTGTTCATTATTTCAGAAGCCAATAACAGCACATGGAACCACACAATCCCCCATCATGCTTTAAAGCAGTTCTGAGGCTCATTTACTTTCTGGAACTTAAGACTGAAACAACAATTACATTTAAAATGACAATTTTTAAACTTGTTTACAGCCAGATATACCAATCACCAGCAGAAAGTAAAACAAATAAGTCATCTGCTACATCAAATCTATCTCATTTCAGTATTATAAATAACATAATTTATAGTACTTCCTATTTCTTTTTGAATTTCTCCATGTGCTTTTTTATAAAAAGCACACTTAACATGTATTTGTATCACATAATTACTGTGACATATTCACACATTTTTTTTTCTTTTTTGCCTGGATTTCAGAAATTGCATTTTTGCCTTTTCTCTGTGGTGTCTGCACTCCAAACACAGCACTGGTCATAGTAAAGACCACACCCAGAGACAAACCCACTGTTCAATACGGGCAAATGGAAATAGCTTTGGGGAAATGGAGCCCTTTTCTAAAGAAGTCCCACTTTGATGAGAGGGGGAAAAGAAAAGAAAGCAGGAGAAAGTAAGGAGAAAGCAGAGATAAAGAGAAAGAAAGAAAGAAAAAAATGAGAGCTGATTTCAGGTACTTAACAGTCTCATTCGACAGGAATGCTCTTTTCATAAGACGGACTCATTTATTAACTTTTTTTGGAGGCCCTACTTGTTAAAGTTTGTTTTAATGCAGAGGGTCAGTAATTACAGATCACATTAAAATTGTTTGTTGGAGTTTGTGCAGAAGTTGGATTCCCTTGGCTCCACCTGGCCTCCAAACCGCTCCTTGTTACTCTAACATTTGAATGAACAATTTTAATGATCCATTAAAACACAATTATCAGAAATGGAATATAAACATGGCTGCTGGTGAAATGTGTCCAATATTTAAGATGTAAGCCTGAACACATGGCGTGCTTTATTAAAAGCACCCCGTGGAGGTTTTATAACGCAATTAAGCACACACAAAGCTGCGAGGTTATTGTTTTTCTTGTGTCAAGGTAATTCCAAGCTTTTAAAAGACACGGAGAGATTGGAGGTGGGGATGCATTGAAGCTGAACACAAGGGGGACGTATTGGCCAAAATTTTCTTAAAATATTTTTTGCACTTTCTTCCAGTGCTGTAGTCGCCTGGGACCACATCCATTTCTGACTAATTCCTTATTATGAAAAACACTGATTGATTTATGCTGTAAATTGCATTTTCATGTAGTAATAATAATAATTAGTCATTTATGATTTTCATATTATTGTCATCATTATTCATAATTTCTCTTTTAGGAGAGTATTGCCATAGTCTTGTGTATTGCAAAATCTGAGGGTGCGTGCTGTCTTGAAGTGACCACCCTGCTGTGTTAGTTTTGACTGTTTGACTTGGACTGCTGAGGCTGTGTGACTTGCATAATCTCCCATCACACACGTGGCCCTCGGACAACCCCTCCCTTGCACCTGGGTGCGAGCAAACAGCACTCCCATTAGTCTCTCAGTGCCAATGCTAAGCAGCGTAGGAGCGCTAATGAATTTCCTGTCCTCGGGAGCATTTTATCAGTACACCAAAAAAAAAAAGAAAAAAAAAAGAAGTTAGCCACAGGTCTCTGAGCGCTCCGTGTTTCTCACCCATTCCTTCATGACTCACGTCTTTCTCTCTTTTCCCTCTCTCTGCCTTAGCTCAAACCACCATTGTAGGCCTGTTCTACCACACCATGCACAACTACTACAAAGAAATCAGCCCGCTGAAAACCAAGTAAGTGTCGTCACACCTGCAGCTATGTTCAGTCAGATCTTGCCCTGTCAGGTTACTAATGATGATTAAGGTGTTTTAATTCACTCAACATAACAAATAATTAAGAGTTGGGTTGTCATCTGTGGTTCCGTAAGTGGCACCAAACTGGGACATGTGGTGTCTTGTGTGTTCTTCAGTTGTGTGCATCAGGCCTTACATACAAAGACCATTTCAAAAAAAAAAAAAAAATCAGCCCTGGCAATAAATGGTCGCTTAAACTTTGTCCACATTAGCTGCATCCCAGGTCTGGCTTCCTCTTCAGTTTTCCTGAAGCTGTCTGCGGGCAATTCCTGCTGGAATGACTTCCTGTACGTCTGGATAAGAGTTACTGGGTCCTCTCGTGCCCCCTGCTTCCTTGGTACAGAGTGCGCCCGGGGGCTGGTGGTTTTATCAGTCTTCGACTACCTTTCATCTCTCTGCTCACCCTCCTCTGTGAGACTGAGCTTCCCCATTATCTCGCTCCCTCTGTGTTAGATGGACTGGATAATTTTTGTATCTGGCAACCATCGGTTAAATTGTCCCCATTACCGTGGGGCTGGTGGTGGCTGAATCGAGCACTCTCCCCTCCCCAGCCATATGTAAAGTGTTTTGAAACCCCTCGGGTCAGAGACGCTATGCGAGCGCAAGCCATTAAATTTCCTTTATCGCTGCCAAGCCTTGTACATTCCGAGAGGCACCGTTAAGAACAGGGTGAATGAACACCTTCCCTACGGTCTAACTCAGAGACTGTTGTTTACGGTGGTCTCAGTGGGAACTAACCATGGTTTTACCATAGAATGTTTTTGGTTCTCCTATCAGATTAAAAAATAAATAAATAAATAATCACACTGGTAAGTCATTTTGTCACACCTTTCCCTCAACACTCAGCAGTGTTATCATTGTGCTACAGGACAATCATGATGACAGCCATGTTGGCTGTGTCACAGTCACAAAGATGCCTTATTGTACACTGTGTGATAATTTAAGATCACGCCAGAAAAAAACTATAATATTGATAGTGTAGCCTTTCGCTCTAGATATGTGATCATCTATTTTGATATGCTAACATCTGCACTCTGTAATGCCCATGTTTAGCATGTTTGCTGTGAAGGGGCTTTTAATGTAAAGGTGTGAGGTGTGAGTCTGGGTAAGCAAATTCTTCTTGGCTTAAACATAACATTGGGCCCATTTGTGTTGTCTTTCGGACATGACCTCTGGAGTATGACTACTGGACGAGTCACTCATTGCACCTTCACAGTACGACAGTGTTTGATGAAGGATGACTCCCAATAACAGTGGGAGGTGTACGGGGGGTGAAGACTCAGGGGCTCCCTGTGCTCTGATGTTAGGGTGAGGTTTTAACAGCCTGGTGCCAGTTACCCGCTGACCCAGAATGAAGGTGGGGATGCATTCTTCACAGTCAGAATGATGAATGAATTGACTGAGGTATCAAAGTCCCACTCCCCTGCTACGGCACAGATTGTAACGGTGCTCAACGCAGAAGCGCGCGGAGCCTGCTTTGCCATGGGCTTTCGGCTGACTCTCCGCCCTTATCGTCCCCACAGGATCAACGAGGCGGCCGATTTTAAAGATCACAAGATCCAGGTGGCCAGTTTCCTCATCTCCCTGAAGGTGGAGCCCTCCCCCGCCCTGTCCGTTAACCTGTCGGGGGCCCCTCTGATAAAAATCGTCCTCACGCATCTCCTGGTAAGCTGTGCCCATTGGGTGAATGTGGGGCTTCTGAGTGTGGAGGTGTTACCCCCCCTTCCCCCCAGCCCCCCCTTCCCCTGGTGAAGCTGTTTTGGCTGAGTGTTTGAGGTCATCATTTCTTAATACTTCTCCCTTTCTTCTGCCATTTGCTTTTTTCTCTCTCAGAGTCAAAAGGGTAACATTATTTCGGGGACAAAAGCCTTGTGTACTTTTTCAGTCAGCACTCTCCATGATAGAGTGGAGTGGAAACCTTCAGTATTTTAGCTCATTTTTTTCCTTAAACTGTTTTTTTCCCAGAAAAAAGCGAAAATGATTCCCCTTTGAACTCAAGGCGTTTGGTTCTTTTTTTGAAAAGAGTGTTTTTTAGTTCACCGACAGAAGTTTTGTTTTGTTAGATTTGTAGTTGCCAGTTTTCCATGGGAAATGCATGTGAAACCTGGAACGGAAAGCATTCATGAGCCAATAGTATATGCACCACATGGTTATCCTCCATACATGAGTCCTTACTTGCTGCACAGCGAGCACCAATTGGGGGAGACGTAAATTCTTGACTGGCTTAGAAATGATTCAATCGAATGATTCCATTTTTTCAACAATTAATATAAGGCAATCTGTAGTGTATAAATAACAAGGATGATCTAACCAGACACACAGCTACATTTCTACCAGAAAAGTCTTGTGTTTTGCATTGGACACTAACAGTGCATGGCAGATTCTGTCAGATTGGCTCGCTGAAAATGTGCTTCTCCTGACATGAGTGCCTCCAGACATTAGATATTCATTCGCCGTTGAAATGACTGGCCGTCAAACCACTTTTCTTCCCCAGTTAAGACGTTCCTCGCTGTTTAAATGAAAACCATGCCGACTGCCTGAAACCATGGCAATAGGTTTTGCTTTCCTCGTTTTTTACCCTGCAAGAGAAAATGTTTACTTTGCAATTATCTGGCCTGATTCCTGTTAGATGATTACAGTGTTTGTTTTACCAGACACCCCTTGCCTCTCTTTGAGGGAGCGCCAGTGTGTATCGCCCTCATTAGGGGGGTTGGGGAAGGGTTCCAGCTCCGGGCCGTTGGGGTTAATAGGACCAGGTCACTACAAACAACTCCCACCATGATGAAAGGCGTCATATTCGGAAAGGAACAAGGAGAACCCTCCAGAGTGATTGTCCGGTGTCTGTCACTGCTAAAAAATCCGATGATGTAACTTTCTGTTCTTTTTCTTGCTTTTTTTTTTTAATAAGCCACACGTAGAGCTTCAGAGTATGTTATGCTCATAAAACAGATTGATTTACAATTGGCATAACATCTCACTGACCTGAATATTTTACGTGAGGGGGATGAAGTGTTCTGGCAGCGACTCTAGCATTTTATTTATTTATTAAATAAATAGTGAAGATATCATATGAGACTTGTTGAAAACTACTTGTGAGCATGCATACATATTTTGTTGTGACTGAAAGAAAGTCGGGGGTAGGGGGAGATGTGAAAAATATGTTGTCATTGAGTTTTAAGGCAGTGGAAGATTAGCCAAGTGTGCCTATTTTCAGAATTCCCTGTACTCGGGGTACATACCACCCTTCGAACGATGAGAAAGGGAAAGCTGCTCTCCCAGTGTGGGATAGACCTTTCTAGTCATTGTGCGCTCCCCTCTGTTCCGTCTGTCCAAATTATGGACATTTAGTCCTGTGCCCTAGCCTGCTGCTGAGAGGAAAGTGATTAATTTTGACCCCTTCTGCAGTCCTGGTGGCTGTGAGCTTGAAAGGACAAATCTCAGCACTTCATTAAAGCAGAGGAGGGCTATTGTATTGCCGGCACACCTCGGGTAGCCATCCCATGCTTCTCAACCTTTTTCACCTCGCCATGGTTACCGGAGCCTTTCACAATTAATAACGCAGAAGGACAACGCACCGTCAATCTTGCGCAGTCTTACCTTTCCAGTCTCAAAACATCTCAAAGGGGTACTTCTGATCTTATGTCAGCTAAGCAAATCAGCAATGTCAAGTTGATACCTGTCAAAGAATGAGTTTTTAAGTTCTGCAACAGAATTTTTGCTTTTGCTCATTTATATATTTCTTGGCCGTATTTGTAATTCATTTGGGCGCTGTTCCAAGTTTCTGACCTGGCCACCCAGTTCTTAGTCATTAGCTTGACATCCATTTACCACTGTGCACAGTTTAATTTATGGCAGCCCCATGTATGGCTGGACAGACCTTTAGCTGATTTATACATTCGGTCAGCTGTCACATCTCTTATCAGAGCGAGCTTGGAGCATCATTGGAGTTTCTTTGACACTTAGATCTTGAGCAAATGTTGATCCGACTTGCAGGCAGTGATGGGGTGCATTAGGTGCAATCAGGAGTAACCCCAGCCCCAATCTGAAGGGAGGCGTTATCAGGTCCGTTCAAGTTCTGGGAGCGTTCCCACGGCATTCTCCTGTGGTGCTGATTTAGCCTTGGCTACAAATGTGATTTATTACTCAGTGATGAGCGTGTGTGTGTGTGTGTGTGTGCGTGTGAGTGGATTGGAGGGGTAGATAGGGTCTGTAGTTAAGTAATGTGTATATCGAAGCCTTATAGAGGAGGCGTTAGGTGAGGAAATGGAAAAAATGATTTCACAGGGAATGTCGGCGTTGCTTATTGTCACAAACGGACAGATTCAAAAAAAGATTTTGACAGGCAGGGACTTTTATGGCTTTATAAAACAGCAACTGAGGTGCATGTAGGAACACAGATGAACCGTCTCTTGGAGAAGTGGAGATGGCCTTAGTGATGCTTTCTCTTCCGTTGGATTCTTCACAGTGTGGGACAGGGACAAATCCAAGTGGATTATTTTTGGGTTTCAGCTTCCCCTCCCAAAACAAACAAACAAACAAACAAACCAAAAAAGTCAGAGATGTATGTTTTCTTAAGGAAAACTGTAAATGTAATCATACGTACCCCCCCCCCCCCCACCCCGGTTGATCATTTTGTCTGTTCGTAAGGTAGGTGGAATAGACCATTAAAAAAACCAGAAACTTTTTCTTGTAAACCAAAACCGCTTCAGCAATCCTGTGCCTGTTCTTGCCTCATGTCAAGATCTTAAAAAAATATTGTGACAAAACATGTTTTCCTTAGTAAAAAAGATTGCTGTGTGGACTAAGATACGTGTGCCTATTCAGAAATAAATTAAGAGTACCATGTTGTATCCTCCTACTCTTACCATTGAAATGGATTAATTTTTTGTAAGAAAAATCTCCATTTCTCACCAAAGGTCACTGGATTTATGTCATGACATCATTAATTGCAGTTAGCTGACCTCATTGTCTGCATGTCTGTCTCTCTTTTTGCTGCCCCAGCGATGGAAAAGTATAGCTGTAGTAGGGGCGGGCATGGTATTTTCATGCTCTCATTTGTGTATTGGAGTCAGTACGCAAACAACAGATACTGTGGCATATGGAAAGTGAATGGCACAGATGCAGAAGAAAAAAATCCACATCTCTGAGCTGGTCTTGAAAAGTTTCTAGATTTTTATCTTCCTAATTGACAATTATGGTAACAAATGTGCTGAGTTGGCAACAGAACTTTTCTGTTTCTTTCTTCTTCTTCATTTCCCGGGTACAACTTCTCTTTCCTCTTGGGGTCTTCCAAATCGGAAGCTGAGTTGTCATAAATTACTAGTTCTGGCTGGTCCAGGGTTGTGGGGTTGATCCTTAGATTTTTAAATTGACTGTTTTATCTCTTCACATCTTCACATAGGGACAGTGACACAGAGAAATGTGCTTATTGACTTAGTGTGGCTAACCTTAATTTTCCACTTTTGGTGGATTTGGCGACATCCGTGGTGACTGGTGTTCCATTTGAAACAAAGCTATAACGAGAAGCACATTGAGTTCTTATTTTTCTTAGATAATCTAGCAGGAGCATATTTTGGAGGGAGAAGACTGCCTAGAGAAAACCAACAATGTCGTCTGACATAGTAATATTGAGCAACATATCAAACCTAATTTTAAAGACGTTTTTCGGATTTTAGGTCCTTGCTCTTTCGCATTCGGCATGCAAGTTCCTGTGCATGCGTCATCACATTTGAATAATTGGACCTGACACCACCACTGGAAAATAGCATATACAGGAGCAATTTACAAATGCAGACACATTGAATCGATATTGTTACAAAAATTCCACCGTGATGAAGTATGAAATGTTATTTTTTAATATGAAAAAATTACAGATAGACAAGTTAAAGATTTAATCAAAAGCTAAAAATATTTTTAAGCAGGTAGTTTGTACTAATTTTAGATTAATGGTTTAGGTAAGAATTGTAAATGCCCTCTTTTTTCTTGAACAAGCAAGCCAAAGTTTGTATCAGTCATCATTTTATCACAATAATAACTAGCCTTTATTGCCAAGGGCTTTTTATAACTCCCAGAACACACCCAAAGTCTGTGGGCAAGACTCTCTCTCTGTGGCGACTGAGCTGATCAATTGCAGATGGAGGCCTGGCTTTCTTGCACATGCTGTTGCACAGAGAACCTCCCCTCTCACTCACTCACTCATTCACTCACTCACTGCCCCCTTCCCCTTTTCTCTTATCTCAAGCTGAATCTCTTCCTTCCCTGCTCACCTGGGGTTGCATTCCTCTTTCCTGTCAGAGAGCAGCATGAATATCACTCTTTTGTGGCATTTTTCCGCAAGCGCTGGTTTGTTGGAACCATTTGCCATCGGTGTACTAAACCTGTGCCTTCCACAAAAAGGGCAAATATGAGATTTTTACAGGCTACAATTGCAGCTCCCTTGTTATTTTTGGGAGCCTAACCCATATCTTAAAAATAGCATGGAATATGCTGAGGTTTCTTTTATGACCTTAAACAAAACCAGCAGAAGAGCAATACAAAAATGTGCAAATTTCCTGAGGACAAAGATTCCATTAGCCATATGCATGTGTGCTAATGTGCTCTAGCTCGTGACTGAGAAGTCAATCCCCAGTTCAGCTGTGGAGAGGCAGATGTGGTCAGTAACATTTTGCACAGTGCCTAACACTGCCAGGAATGTATTGCTCTGTAAATTAAGTTGTGTGGCCACAAAAAAGAGAAATCTTTTTTTTTCTTGAAACAGTTTTCAATAGTTCCTGAAACTCCCAAAAAATGCAATTTCCTGTCCCTGGGTATTTTGTATTTTAGTCTAAGTGCAATAGCTTGTTTTGTTCACAATGAAAGATCATTTCCTGTTTGGACAGCAGTGTTAATAGAATATCTCTATTATGTTGATTTCTCCATGGAACACCTCTGCTATTTTTGGAATAAAATAGTTCCAGATCTCCCGACATCCGAGGAGAAATTCTAAACTTAAACCTTGAGGCGTGCGATTTCGCCTCATTTTCCTTTGCACCGTCCACATGTCTTTCGACACGACTCGAATGTTTTCTCAGCTTACCTACTAGGTTTCGCTCGAGTCGCAGCTGTGAGGCCTACATTTCCCAGGACACCATGACCTCATCCCGGGCCTGCGAGTTCCGTCCAGGCCCGCCCCTCGCGCCTCATCGCGGATTGAGCCGACCTCTCGCTTCTGGGAGTCTCGCCGCGTTTCGCTTTACGTTCGGTCGGTTCAGCCGCCAGTAACCTCTCTCCGAGGACCCGTCAGAACCGTTAACGAGCACGGGGGCGAGGGAGAAGTGCCGAAAACGCCTCACCGGTGATGATAACCTGACTTGTTTCTTTGGTCTGAGACCGCCGCTCGGGCTTGTGTTACAATACGCCCCTGCGTTTATGTCCCAGACACCGAACAATAAAACATTTCCTTTTATAGCTCACTCAAACTCTGTAAAATGTCTCTATGGAGACATGCAAGAGCTTTCACTTTGCCAGGGTTGTATAATGTAGCCGTATGCAATGGCCCTTTTCTCTAGTTTTCTTGCAGACAGTGAAAATTGACTCGATAAAACTTCTTTTTTTGTTTACTTGAGCGTATGAGTGTGGTCTGTCTCAATAGATGACAATATTCAGAACGTGAAATTGCTTTAATTGCAGGTTTCTCGAGCCTCAGTGCTCGCTCACAATGCATCGTGCCGTGAATGCGATGACTAGAGCGAGGTTTCACCGAAGGGAGGACAGCATCTTTCTCCCACAATTATCCGGGAGAAAAATGAATGCTCACGAAATTACACCCTGTGGCTTCGCGTCTTTATAATTAGAGGACGCAGCGCGTAGCACGCAGAGACAACTAGAGGAAGCAGATTGGCGGCTTGTTTATTTTTACATTTATCTCCGTTTCATCATATTTGGGAGACGGATCCAACGGCCCTTCAAATTTAGACCAGCTGCGCACTTTATTTAGACGCCGGGGCTCTGAAAATATGTTTGACCTCAGTGTGGTCGCCCACTGTTCTCCAAGGTGACCGCAGTGCTGGTGCTGCCTGTTCAGGCTGTGGGCCCATGTGGGTGCAGTGGATGTCTGGAAGGAGCAAAATTTCAGTCAGCCCCTGTCACCTCTCTCTCTCTGTCTCTATCTCTCTTCCTACTTCCTGTTCTTCTTGATATCCCCACTACCCCCCACAGTGTCCCCCCTGCAGAAGACCAGAAATGGGAGTGACAGCTCATTTCAAGCCAAAAGTAATTTTAAGCCAAAATCTTGAGCACACATCAGCTGCGATGGAGAGAGTAAAACTTAATTACCCGGTTAAGCTAGGCTAGCGGATGATTACATGGCCGAATACTTCGCGGTTACTGTGTTTCCCACTGTGTTAGGACTCATTTGAGAGACTTCTACAACAGAGGACAATTTATACAATTAGGTTTTCCTTAATTTTATTATTTGTCTTCCCCTTCCCCCCCAATTCGCCTAGATGTAATTGTAGTCCCGTCCTGATACCTCGGCATCATCAGTTTTGGAGGACCTACTCCACACAGCAGTCATGCAGGTATCCCCCCATGCAGTCCCCCTGCAGAACTGCTCAGTTCTGTCCTGGGGGACTGTGCAGTGTGGATCGCCAGCAGGCCTTAGGGATCCAATGGAGCCCAGTCGAGGGGAGCCGCCGTTTGGCGGAATACCCCGCCAACTCAAAACTTTCGCCCCCCTCCCCAGACAGTAATGGACTGTTATTCCTTTTTATGCTGGGCCATGCTCAGGAAACGGGATGCATGATTGCGCTGGAATGTGTTGACCTGCAGAATCTGAGCGCATATAGGCTCTCTCCCTGCAATCAAAACTTGGGACCGAAAATAGGCTGCAAAAATCAGATGTCTTTGACACAAAAAAGGCCCATACTGGGACTTCACTGAATCCACGGTAGGCGATGTGAAAGTGGCTTCGGCTGTGCGAACAGGCAGCAAATTGCTGTTGAACTCACGTACATGCAGTATGATGGCGTGTGTGCATGCGTGTGTATGTGTACGTGTGTGTGTGTGTGTGTGTGTGTGATAGGTGGATTTTGTGCCCCATAACATTGCACCACCGTGTTTACTGTTCTTTTCATGTAGAGATCTGGCAAAGCACAACTCCGCTGTAGATGATAGGAGTGGACGTACAGTATCAGCACCGGAGTCGGCCGGCGCTTTGCAGTTGGCAGTGCGTTCGGCTGAGTGCCATTCCTGTGCGCTGACGAGAGATGGAGAGACGACTCCGCTGCTAATTACCAATACGCGCCGCGCATTCCGTGCCACACAGGGCCCCACGTCCCTCCGCCGTGAGGTCAAGCAACAGGCGGCTACGTGACGGCGAAGGAGACATGAAGTCATTGCAGCTGACAGTCGCCACATGCCCGGCCGAAACGGGTGACATCATCGTTAACCCTCGAAGAGCCGTGTTGGTGTGTGTGCACGTCCTCCCGACCGGTGCTTTCTCAGCCCTGGTCCTGGTGGGCTTTTGTGTCGTAAGGGATTCTGTTACGCCTGAGCACTTCGCTAATTGATGAACCTAATCAGACACAGTAAGAGCAGCAGATCTGAGATGCAGAGGGGGGAGGGGCAGAAGCTCTGCTCCCTCCTCTTGGGGTATAAATGAGGAGTTGAGCCCCTCCCTCTCTCTTTCTCTGTAATGGAGGTTTGAAGTAATTTCTAAGTATTTCTGTTAGGACCTCCATTGTTTATAAACTGCTGGCGCAGTCAGGGGTTATTTGGCAAGATGGTGAAAAAAGGGCACAGGACATTGCTAATGAACAGGCCTCCATCAATTTCAGTTAGAATTCAAAGAAGAAGTTTTCTGAGGAAAAGAATCACTCTCTCACTTACGTGCTCGTCGGCACGCGTTGTTTCAGCAATACTGCGTTTCCTGAATGACGTAGCCGCCGTGCCACACCTTCGCAGCTCTGAACCGTGCCGTGCCGTGCCGACAAACGGCCTAATGGGTATTCGGCCGGCCTGCATCACATTTGTTGCTTCATTTTTTTGTAACCAGGAGGTCTTCATGTGGAAAATCAGTTCCTGATGACGCACACTGTGGGCTTTTGGAAACAGTGGAAAAACAATGGCGTTAGTGA
This sequence comes from Anguilla anguilla, assembly GCF_013347855.1. Taxonomy (NCBI): domain Eukaryota; kingdom Metazoa; phylum Chordata; class Actinopteri; order Anguilliformes; family Anguillidae; genus Anguilla; species Anguilla anguilla. The sequence goes on from NC_049210.1 coordinate 13,639,686, forward strand.
GCGGAGAGAGAGTTGATCGCGAGGCTTTTTCCCTCCCTCCTCTCCCCCTCTTCCTGCTCCTCCTTTCGCGAAATGCACCGAGTTGCTTCGCCCATCTGTTTTAATTTGTTTTAATGTTCAGAAACCTTGGTTATTAAGTCCCGCCGGGCCCTTGGAAATCGGCCGGGGTCTCTAGCACCTCTTTAAACGTAGCCTAACGCTGGGCGGATGGCGCGCATATGTGCAGCACGTGGCCCTGCTCCGCTTCTCTTCTCTCGTGCACCCCGCTGGCGGCCGACGGCATCGGACGCCTCAGAGCGAAAGCAGGTTAAATGCGCGAGCGACTGTGAAAAAAACAGAGCGCTCATAGGCTCGTGACGAGCGGATGAGCCACCGACCGAGGTGGGGCTGCAGGCATGATGATGATGATGATGATGTTGACGAGGCATTCCGCCGCTCTGTCCTTCTCAAGTTTTCCAGCGAGAGACTCAAATGGAGGCCGTCTCGCAAAACGCGTGATCCACTTTCTCAATCAAGGCATGGGATATAACGAGAGGGGAAAAAAACAGGATGGCTCTATACACTAGCCTTTTAGAAATCCTGTTTTTGTTCAAAGATTGGACCATGGAGCCAAAAAGACTTAACCCAAAACGAAGGCCAAACCCCAATTACCATGTTCACATTCTTTAAACCATTAGCTCACTGTCACGGGGGAGTCAAAATCAGTTTCAAGGAATTACATGGAAAAAGTGAGTTGTCGTAAAAAAGAATGCTTTAAGACAGTGGGGATCCTCACTACAATGGCACACAATGCAATAATCACCATCGCAAAGTGTAGGATATGTGGTTCTGTTGTGGCCTAGTTAAAGCCGATGGCCATTTTAGATATTTTTTGGTCTCACAGCAGCGATTGAGCAATACCAGCTAATTTAAAATTAAAATAAAAAATCTTTTATTCATCCAAAGCTAAAAAGGGCTTGCGACTTGTGTGGAGCGTAGAACTGGTTCAAACTGTCGTGTTAGCACTGGGGGACTCACTGAACTGAGCCAATGGATTGCCAAGAGTCTCTGATTTGTGGGGCGTTACTGAAGCTTGCTCTTTGTGGGGCCCTTTGGGGAATTTACGGTTGTTCCCCCCCCCCACCCTCCCTTCATGGCTGTGTACAGTGTACATGCCACTCTTACATGCACATCAACAAGACTTGTAGAGGGTCATCGCCGGGCCTGAGGGCCAATCTTAGGAGACTCACGAAGACAACATATCGCATAATTAATCCTACCTCCGCTCTCCTGGAACGCTCTTTCACCCATCGATCCATTTAGCTAACCGCTGGTTCAATTAAGTCAACTGCAGTGCTTCAGGGGCATCTTGTGTTTGTTCCAAGCCATTTCTGACTGGCTGAAACTGAGGTAATTACTCGCTTGACTCAACTCCCTCAAAGTGGAATGGTTTTGAGGGTGAATTATGTTGGTCTCCTATAATACCACAGGAAAGGCCTGCTGGGTTATGGCATTGGTTAGAAGAGACACAACTGGAGTTCAGCAATTAGTCAAAGTCACTCGCAGCATTACCTTTTAACAGGGTAATGGTTTAAACATCAAGCGTACAGTGGGATGGGGAAAATTACTGAAATTGCATATTTTTTGACAGTTTATGTTTATTGTCTTTCGTTGATAATTACTTTAGCAAATGTATGCTATAAAATAGTTTGTTAAAGAGGTGCATTTCATGCTGAAGAATGCAATACCTTTCAATATGCATAAGGCATGGAAAATGAACAGACATAATGTGAGCAATGAGAAACATGTAGGAAAACCATTCTTTTGTGTGGGGAGGTCCCATTAAGTTTGTACAGACAACAAAATAATGACAGATATTTCCTATTTCCAGAATAAAGAACAGTACAGTATTGCCTCAAATCAGAGCAACAAGGTCTTCCTCTACTGCGCCTTCCTAGACTACAGGTGAGTTCTTAACGATAGTTCTTGATTTACATATGGTAATGATTGAGATATTGGTCTATAAAAATACCTGCATTATCATATGCAAATTTAAGCTGGCCAACCCTCTTAGGGGTGTACGAAGCCCTTAAAGCAGTGGTGTCCAGTCTTATCCACAAAGGGTTGGCAGGTTTTTGTTTTAGCCCAGCACTGTGACATCTGATTCAACTAACTGACTAATTGTGGTTTTCAATCAAGGACTTAATGAGTAGAATCAGGTGTCTTGGTGCTGAGCTAAAACAATTATTTTTAATACTATTGGACAACCCTGCTGTAAAGTGACTGGATGTTTTACCCTGCAGTTAAGTAAAATATGTTCACTAAAAGACAGACTGTATGTAATGTAAGGAAGGAAGTCTACATTAATTTTAATTTAAATGGTCTCTGTTCTGTTGTGCACACAAGCTTCTGTTACTTGCATGATCTAGATAAGGCCCTGATCTTTGGCTCAGTAAGTTGTGCCTTGTGCTTGGAGTAGCAATAACCTGACGAAAGAGCTCTTTTTATTGCTTTTAAAAAAAATTAACCAAACGTTGCGGTATGCATTTTGGCACTGGGGCCATGGCATTCCGTGCTTCTCTCCCTGTGGGTCATGAAATCAATTCCAAAAATATGACACGCTTGTTAGAGACGAGCGCTCTCCTTGTGAAACTGTTCTCAAATATTATGGAGGGAATTCTGACGCTCATTAGCTGGTCTTGGAGGAGCAGTTCTGTATGTTTGGAGGCTGAATCTGGAGTGGTGAGTGGTGAGTGAACTCAGCCAAATGTCTGTGTTATCCATCAGTAACAAGGAAGGCGTGTGGTCCAACGAGGGCTGTGTCCGGTCTGGCGGGAACCTGTCTTACTCCATCTGTCTGTGTAACCACCTCACCAACTTTGCCATTCTCATGCAGGTGGTGCCAGTGGAGGTAAGAGCTTCTCTCGTGATGTCATCCCACAGATATGCTAAAGCAATGTGCTTAATTCCTGAATTGGGATTTCTAAACTGTGGCGCGGAGACCTATGGGGAACCTGAAGGAGTCTTGCCCAGGGGTCCTCAACAAAATGGGGAAAATATTTTACCCTTTAAGAGTTTGAATTTCCATTTTATTAGTGTAATTTATAAATAACACGGATATTGTATATCACTGATTTTTACATACTTCCATATGTTTGTGGTTTAAATATCTAATACATTCTAGTCTGTAGTGGGTCTTGGCTAAGTGTCAAAAGTTATCCATTTTACTGAGTTGGCTGTCCCCAGTCACAAGCTGGTGATTTTAGGGGCCTTGAGTTTAAAGGGTTTGGGAACCTCTGCTGTAGGCAATGACTAAGCTACCCTGTTCTTTTATGCTGCTGAACACACTGTCTGTTCCTTAATTCTGTATTTGGGTAGGTCAGTGGGTAGGTCAGTGGCCATAATAGTGCTATGTTCTCAAGAGGGTTTTACTATTTCATTACTAGAGAAGACATAGGAAAAGGTTTTCAGATTTTAAGTATCCCAGGGCCAAGGTTACCTCCCCCTGGTGTAGACCGTGCAGGTAAATCTTATGCTCAGTTGCACCTCAGTGCATCGCAGGGATGATGAACAAGGACAAAGCTAGATGGCGCTGTTGCTTGGGAATTACTGAATCCCCAGCGTGTTTGTCCACCAGGTCCCTTGGGCCATTTGTGACCACGTAGTAAAGCCTCCGCTTTAGTGGTGGTTTATTATTAAATCGCTGTGGTCTACCATGATGAAGTGTGCTGTTTGGGGCTCTGTGTGGACTGCCTGTGGACAAGGGGCCTTGGTGTGGTCCAGAGGCTATTTTTCTCTCCTCTCATCCTTTTCTCCTGATATTTTCCTGCTCAGAAATATCTTATTCTTTTCTGACATGGATCTAGAGTACAGAGAACTACCATCACTCAGTTTGAGGACACCATAAAATCACTGTGTAGTTGCTACATTGTTTGATGACTGAAAGGTTTGTGGAAAATTTTTCACAGGTGAGTACGCTTAGGTGAATGGGGAACTGTGTATTTTTACAAATCCCTTTGCCAAGCACTAAAATCTGTGTAGGTTTTTACAAGTGGATTTTATTACAGGCAAGCGATGGGATAGAAACCACATGGTGTGTGAGGTAGGCATAGCCAACAGATCTGGTCCCTGATGGTGCACTCACAGTTATGGCTAAAGATGTGGGTCAATGCAATGGAATGCATTTATGACTGTAGGAGACTGGTTTCAGCTTAAAATGTCAATCATCTCTTTCAAGAATGAAAGTGTATTTTTTTATTGGAGGGGCAGGAAGGGCATATTTTGGAGGTATATGCAGAACAGAATCAGTAAGTGTTATGGCAGACACAAGGAGCTAAGCCAAGGGAAACATCCTTTGAAAAAGTGTACAATTGCTAGCCTTCAAGCTAGCTGACATTAATCATATAAGAAAGCTTAATGACCTAACACTAGGAAACCATTGTCCTGGACTTGATCTTGTAAGCAGGAAGCTTGGTATTATGAAAGTCAAGGACTTTTGACACTGTCATTCTGAGTATGTGGTATACTTACCAGCTAAGCCTAATAATTCTACATAAATATAATTCTATATAAAATCTAATGACAAAATACAAATTATGTATGTCGGTATAACAGGCAAGCACTCTGTAAAAATGGGTAATTTGGGGTTAAGTGCGTACATATGAAAGCACATTGAGAAGCGTGCCTGAGCATGCGGTAAGAGATGTCAGCTGGCAGCTGGTCTCCCTCATATCTGATGGGAAGATGCGTAACTCCGGCAAGCCTGCTGTTCAGAGACCAGCTGTTTGTGCCTGTCTCAGGGTTTCACTTTCTGCCCACTCCTGAAACCGCACCCCCACCCCAATGGGGCAGTTTGTGCCAGGCTCCTTTCTCCCTCACACTGCAACTGTCAGCACAGGTGCCCTCCCCTCTTAGGCCTGGACTCTGTCAACATTTGTCCTTAACTGTTAAGTATGAAAGAACGATTGTGGAACTCTCAAAAAACATTTTTGAAAAGAAAAAATATTGTATTTGCTTGCAAGTCAATTTTAGGACTAATGTTGGTTCAATCCAGGCAAAAGAATTACATCACCAAGGAAAAAAAAGTAATCCTATCCAGTGTCTCTGTCATGAAGAGGGGTAGTGGTCCTACTCACAAACGTGAGTCGGATTGTGAGAAAGAACATGGAGTAATGTTTGACTTCATAAAAGCCAGCACAGAGTGAGCATGCTCTGTAGAAAGTAGCATTAAGATCTGCTCCTACAGCAGCTGAATGAAAAGCAGCAAGCTGTCTTGCTAAGTGAACGGTGGCAGGTGCTCAAGGGTGGAAGAGCTGGAGAAGGCAAGCTAACAACATGAACACTGTGGCGCAGTGGCTAATGTTTCAATTAGTCATAAGGCTCTTATTTATTTGCATTGGATATTAGGTTTCATAAATACATGCAATGCACAGTAGTAATCTGAGGTAACATCAGATAATTATTTTGTTTTCATTTTGTTCACAGTTTAGTTGTGGCTGTTCAGTAATTTGTCAATGAAGTTGATATACGGTTTTGTTTTATTCGGATGTCCAAGATTGATATGTTTTGTACAGTTTAGATGTGGTCCAACAAAAAAAGGAAACCAGTTCCATTCTAGGACAATATGCTTGTTTAAATTTCAGGTTCCTGTTTACATCCTCATTTCGTAATCTGTTTATTGTAGTACCCTTGTATCTGCCCCATGTTGATTTGGAGGATAATTGTCATCGAAACAGAGGTCACAGAGTATCTGAAGATACTTTGAGGATGTATCCGTTTTCATCAGTAGCAAATTGGTAGCAAGGCCTGCATCCTCTTAGCCTTCCTGTGTGCGAGCCTCACCTCTGATGTGTGTTTCTATGGCGGTAATAATAGTTTTCAGCAAGATAGCTAATCGGTTTGGCAAGCAGGTTCTCCCTCTTGGAGATCTCTCCGTGCTGTTTCACTGCCTCTCACTGGGGTGCTTAAGAGAGAAACCTCAGCTGTGTTGCATTTCAGTAATGTGACCACTTCCCACAGCTTTGATGCACTGTCCCTCGAAAAGGGCTTTAATTAGCGGCCATCTCCATCCTACCCATGCGAGTGAACACCCCCAGCTTGCCGTTTCGAGAAAGTCTCGGTTTTTTGGTCGACTTAATTACAAGGCACCCTAAATGTAATATCTAAATGTATACATCTATGCCAAAGACTCAAAATAACTTACTGCCAAAAAAAAAAAAAAAAAATGTGCACAAACAAATGTGGTCATTGCTAGCAGTGTGAGCTACTATTACAATACAAGTCCAGAAACGTTGTTTGTGGTTTGACCTAAATAAGGCCAGGGAAAAGCGCTGCAGTTGTGCTTTGACCTGGCCCACCGTGGCAGAGCCATCGTGGGGGTCTTTCCTGTGGAGCTACAGCAGGGCCATGTGCGTAAGTTCCCCTGGGGAACCCGTGAACGTTTATACTGCCAAAGCGAAGAAAGAGACAAGGCCAACACTGTTATTACCTCCTGTGCAGAGTCTTCCACATCTAGGGCTAACCCACACGCAAACAATCTGTTTTTCACACTGTTCTTACTGTTCTTTCTTAATGTTCGGTCTCTCTCTCTCTCCTTCTCTCTCAGTGCAGTTCAGTTCAGTTCAATGGTGCTTTATTGGCAGGACAACCAGGGTTGTATTGCCAAAGGACACACACACACACACACATACACACACATATACATAGTGAGGCCTTGCTTAACTATGGGTGGAGGCAGTCATTGGTTACCAGGGACTAGCCTTCCAGGGATTATTTTGATTCACAAATTATTTTTTCCACCATAAATCACCTCCCCCCAAATGCAAATTTTTATGCAATATCTTAATTATATTTGTTTCTTATTATTATTATTAATAATAATAATAATAATAATAATAATAATAATAAGGGGAACTCACCCCAGCCACCACCAATGTGCATTTGCTCCAGAATGCTGTCCACACATTAGCTGAGGTAGAGAGGGAGAGACCAGTTTTTAACCAAATAAACTGGTTGACGATTAGGTGGCAGGTTGAATTTGTGTGTGTGTGTGTGTGTGTGTGTGTGTGCGCGTGCATGTGTGCATGTGGGAATGTGCGTTTGTGTGTGTGTATCTGTACTAAACTATACGCAAATAATGTTCTGTCTCTGTGCTCGGTGGCACTGCAATACCTCTAAAAATATCATCATTTTGAATTGATGGCTGACAGAAGTGTAGCAATCAGAGGCTGATATCATGTCACCAGTGAAGTGCACTTGTCAGTGTATTTTATATGCAGCGACAGTGGTATGGCTCTTAGCTCAGAATATTATTGGGTCAGGGACATGCTCATTCCACTGCTGGTCATTTCCCTCACTTTTGTTTAACATCCTCCGCACCCTTGACGATTGTCGTCGAGATTGAAAAGGCAAGTGAAACCTGAATTGGACAAGGCTGCGCAGAGGATGAGAGACATTTTTTGTGCGATTGCAATGTTTACAATGTGAAATTTTAGATTGGGCGTTCAGTTAAGGTGTGGTGAATTGCTGTATACTCTTGAAGTCCTGCAGATGGCGCTGTGTGTCCACGATTAAAGTTCTGCCTACCCATAGTGCACAGACAGCTCAGGTGAGTCAAGATGAGATAAGACATTCCTTGTGCAAGACGGTTTCTGTACATTTCAAACTATGTCGAATACTATTGCACAAGCAGAATTATGTGGAAATTTTTGGAATGAGCATATATTATTTTTCTGTTTGTCTGAGATGTCATGTAGTTAGATAAAATGTTGGACATTTCAGAAATTTTTTGTTCCCAGTCCAAAAAAAAACAAAACTATTTATTTTATTTCCAATAGAGCGATACTGTCGAAACTCACTGAATTTATTTGTGCTTTTATTTTGTTTTAAGCAATATATTAACCTATCAAGATTAATATGCTGAATTATGTGAGTAAAAAGGTAACTCTGTTAGAAAAAAAATAAATCTCTGAGAGATTTATGTTACTCACCTTAGCTTACCTTAGATGTATTGTTCTCAGTGCGGTGCTTTTTCACATCACTAATGAGCTATTTATAGAATTGCTTGGTATAACTAATTAGTTATACCAAGCAATTCTATAAATAGTTCAAATGCACATTTTACACAATGCTTGGTATAACTCATTTTGTTAACTTTGAAGTTCAAATGCACATTTTACCCAGATGCTGAGTTAATGTGTATTTAAACCACCATTCCCCTCATTACTAGTAAGGAGAAGCCATTAAGAAAAGCATTGTTTTTGCTTTCCCTGTTATTTACCGTGAAGGGAATGTAAAACAATTGAATCTGCATGGCATCTAAGATAAAAGTAAATAAATGTAGGGATACAGGGACTAAGAACAATACTGTTTCTCAATTTTGTCTTTCTTAATTGAAACCATGGGAGCCTGCCCATCTAACTGTGAAATGTTTTTAAAGAAAAAGAGATTCTGCTTCCACTCTTATTTTGATAAATAGTGGTGTACTTAGATTAGGTAGATATATTTATTGTTGTAAATAAGTCTGGGCAAAATGGTGTGCCATTCATCCCGAGGTGACTCAAGAGAAACAGGGTCCACAGTCAGAATTGGAAGGGATACTCTAAAAAAAAAAAACCTCTTTTTTTCTTAGAGATATCTTCAAAAAAGCTTTAAAAGGATGGTTTTTATTTGGAGAAATTTAAACAATTTACCTAAGCTTGTATGTTGAGCTAATATGGTAGTTATTCAGTGAGGGAAGTGGTTAGCAAAGTGGCTTCAGGCCTCAGGATTGATGATATTGCTAGTGGGACGGTTTTCAGAGCACAGAAAATGTTTGATTGCACGGATAAACGGGATGAGAAAATTTTCTGCTTGCCCTCATCAATTGATATTTACAGGGCGATCAAGTGCAGCGATCTCTCATATTAGAAGTGAACACTTCCTTGAGAGTTTTGAGATGTACTGTCAATCTTCCTCGCTCAGTGCAGTGTTACTTTGCTCACTTTTCATTTTATAGAGAAGCACTGGCAAAGCCAGGGTATATATCATAATGCTGGATGCCTCCTTCTGATCTCAATTTTAACAAGGGTGGTTTGAGGTAATAGCTTGGCACCATGCACCAAGTGGGGCAAGGACTGTGACTGTTCCCAAACGAGTATGGACTGTGATTGTTCCCAACAATGGTGGGCTCTGTGATTGGTCCTAAAATGCTGTGGACTGTGATTCTTCCCAAAAATGGTGGGATTGTTGATTGTTCCTAAAATCGACTGGGGCCATTGCTGTTCCCTTTCTCAGAGGGGATATCCAAACATGCAGTCCTTTGATGCAGCCGAGTGAACAAGTGCTGATGATAACCATGATTGGAAAGATGCTTAAATCAAGACACTCAATAAGCACTGTGGAGCATAACAGCAGTAAATGAAAAATTGATTTTATTTGACAATTAAAATAAAACACAGTCACACACAGCCTTGAAGGTGTGCATTACGATGATTACACTTTACGAATATTGAGGATAAAAATTTCCAAGCAACACTGGGTTTAAATGGATGGCCATGCCACCAATGTGAGGCTCAGAGAAAAAGCCAAGTAGATGTGGATGCAGTAACAGCAATGCTCAGCCATTCAAATGAGCAAAGACCTGCTCACAGTTTTAGCTGTTTAAGTATGAGCTGCAGTCTCCCCAAATCATTCTGTGCTGTTGAGACATCCCCCTTGGCCAGTTTGCACTTTCTAGAGCACAGGCCTGTATTATTGGAGGTCTAAAGATGTCTGCCCAGCACTATACGGAGAGGGGAAGAAGGATACTAGATTGGTTGCAACTGAGAACATGAAGTGAATAATGTCCCAGAACCACTTCTGGGATGCTTGGTCTGTACATGAACATCTCCATCACCACATCAACACCCCCTACAGACTCAACTCTGGGTATGCAGGCTGGTTGGTTGTTGTTTGTGCTGTTCTCAGTGGGGACAACAAGCGCCCACTGGAGTTGTTTTACAGTCTTGTTAATATTATATTACTAAAGGGCTCCAACGTAGCATAATTATAATTAACTAAGATACTTATGTGTATCTGTTATGGCTAGAGCACAAGCAAATAACTGTAATTTATCAAATTAAGTGAAGTGAAATGGATTAGAAGACAGTCAAGGCAATTGTACAGTAATGTAAAAAAGAAAGCAAGGGGGATGATTAATTATTACCGTAATACTCCAGCTATGCCAAAGAGCACAGGGACGCTGACATTAAACTGGCAGGAAGATGGACAATAACCACATTAGTTGGACATAAACACTTTTTCATCCGGAGGGTAATGTGGTGCTGTATGAGTGAATGGTACTACACTATATTAGTTCTTCAGAAATAACGGTCGACTGGTTTGAGGCATCACCTGGCTGCTAGGATCATTTATGCTCTCTTTCATAGTCCCGTCTGTGCCTTTGCTCAAAAGTTTTTTTTTCTTCTACAAAGCAGAAACATCGAAATATTCTTTATAGTCCTGTGGAGAGCTGTTTTGTCAATCCACTGAAATGATCTTATGTAACATTTTGTGCTGGATCATAGACACATTTATTTTATTGCTCCCTAAACAACTGAATGGAAGACATGAAAACATTGGAACAAAAAGCCTCAATGTGAAAAGACACAATATAGTTGAAATATATTGATTACTTAACGAGCTAGCGGTAGCACATTTATGTGGAGGAATATGTAGCTGATTGGAGGCTTAGGCTGTGAATTCCATTTCATGGTGTTATGGAAACAAAACTGTCATTTGGTTGATTTTATATTTTGGATGTCAGTCTGCTGAGTATTTCATTTCCCCCCTTGGCATGAGGAAACTGAATTTCACAGCTTACATAGTACAATGTGTGAAATGCAGTTCTTCCATGGGCGTGTTGACAAGCTTGCTAAAAGAGGGTCAGAATGAATCTTTTTAGCTGGATTAAAGCTTTTTGTTTGTCAAGGGACAGGTTTTCACTATTGTGATGAAAGAATGCTGAGTGCTTAGTGGATCAAACAAATGAAAAAGGAAAGTAATGAGGTGCTCTTTCAACCAGAGGAAAATTGAATAAGACAAAAAAAAAAGGAATTACAAAGCTCACTCTTAAGAATCTTGAACAAAAGAGGAAAATATGGATGATAGAGGCTTACATGTGTCCAGGGCACTCTTATGTTAAGAAGTGAACAGGAAAAATACCTATAAAAAGCCTTTGATTTCACTACTGTTTGACCTGTTCCCATCACTTGTTCCCTTTATGCAGCTCACCACGGCCCACCAGGTGGCACTGTCCACCATCAGCTACATTGGCTGCTCCATCTCCATCTTCTGTCTGGCTATCACCCTGGTCACCTTTGCCATCCTTTCGTGAGTGTCCTGTTGTACTTCCGACTTCATTAAAGTGTGCAACAGTGTCCAAATGCTAAACCCACATTTTTACAGGCATTTGTGGAAACTGGAGCAACAAAAGGGAAACATTGTGTTTTGCAAAATGTCTGAAAAAGATGTAAACAATAATTTACTGCATTATATACCTACCACTTCATTTCATATTTGTATTTTGCCCACTTGCAGGCTATAACTGCCCTATACTCTTTATAAACACCCTGTATACTCATTAATACAAGAACAAACATGAGATTATAGACAATGCTCACACAAGTATAAAGCCGTGCTATGCTGCAGGTCCAGTTTGAGATTTCAGTTTATAAGGATTTGCCATGTAATTATGCCCTTACGCAGTGTATACTTCAGACCTGTTTAGAAGTGTGGCATCCTGCCTTTCAGAATATTAATGTGATGGCTCATGAAGTATTCAGCGTTTAATCTGACTCGGCTGATGGGAGCTGTCCTTGTCCCTTGCCGCTTCACAGATCCGTGAGCACCATCCGGAACCAGCGCTACCACATCCACGCCAACCTGTCCTTCTCCATCCTGGTGGCCCAGATCCTGCTTCTCATCAGCTTCCGTTTCGAGGCGGGCACGGTGAGCCTTCCAGCGCCGCGGCCGGGCTCGTAGCCAAGCCCTCTCGCTGCTGCCCTACTGGGCGAGCGATAATTAAGGATGTTACTTATCCACAGTGATTTACGTGTGATGGCTCAAGTGTGATCGTTTTTCACACAGCCCTTTATTAAGCAGAATATACACTGGTCAAGGATACAACAGTGCTCAGTGGGCGATTCGAGCTTGCAAACTCCTGGTTATATTTAAGCTTTGCTCTCTGACTGGCATGCTGTGCTGTGGACTGGCAGCATTGCCTGGGCAGTTGTGAAGACTGGGGGGGGGGGGGGGGGGGTGTGTTTCTGTTGCCACGGTGCTTTTCTACAGCCATGGAAATGTCATTCAAATATCTCAATGTTAACGACTAGTTCAGCTCACCCGACACTCAGCAAGGGTCTCTTTATGAATCCCCGTGTTATGTACTTTTTTCACCTCATGTATTCCAGTACAGTCTATTTCTATGCAAGTATGTTATTCCCTCCATTCCTGTGCTCTCTTCCTGTATGTGCATATATTATCAGAAGTTAGAGCTCTTGTTCCTGTTTCTCTGGCCAGATCAGACCCTGCGAAGCCATAAACAGTACGCTGAGATGGTGATTCAATCAGACCCGGCAATTATGCAGGTGGTGAAAAAGCGCTGATCGAATCAACCAGACTTTGACAAGATAATAAGATCTATCAGCATATGCTGAGTCTTCTTAAGGAACCCCAGACTCATTAAGAGAGGCTGCATTCAGAAGCTCCTGCCAAGCTGAATGAATTCTCTCACACCTTCGTGATTTGGTCTGGGGCGTGCGTCGACCGGGAAACAATACGGCAGCTTGCGTCGGTTGCTAATTGCGTTTTCTTTGTTTCTGATTATTTCTGATGAATTCCGTGCAGGCGGTTGACATGCATGCTTATTATTGGCTAACCGATGAGTCATCTCTCTTATCCCACAGCTCCCCTGTAAAGTTATGGCTATCCTCTTGCACTTCTTCTTCCTGAGTGCCTTCTCCTGGATGCTGGTGGAGGGGCTGCACCTCTACAGCATGGTCATCAAAGTTTTTGGATCCGAGGGCAGCAAACACTTCTACTACTACGGGATTGGCTGGGGTAAGTCCCGCCCCTCATTTGACCGCTTGTGGTTCCTGTGTGACTGCACTGAAACATTCTGATTCTGTTTTTTATTAGTTCATGATTTACTATAAAGGAAAAATTGAGTTATTTCTATGAAAATGAGGTGATTCTGGTCTTTCTGTAAGTTATGTAAATGTTGTAAAGTATTGTAGCAGGGTGCTTACCTAAAAGTGCACAACAAGAAGTAACCTTACTACATAAAACATGTTTTTTCAGTTTTTTTTATTTTTTAGAATTAGTATGGAAAATAAAGATTACTGTATTAAAACCAAAAACTTTTTACAAAACAGACCAGCATGGGACTTGTTGCATTACATGTATATGTGTCATAAGAAATGTAAACAGATGTGATATTATTAATATGCTCTCTTACTATTATACCAAAGGGTAAATCACAGTGAAGATATCCTGTTGCATATGAGAAATGATGCCATTGCGTTCTAAATCACGTATTTTATGAATCAGTTTAACGGACAGTGAAAAGCTAGTCACACATAGCTCTCAGTGTTGGTTTTAGACGTATTGGGCTTCAAGACAAATGGTGAGAGAAATTTGTGAGGAGGTGGCTCAGTATCATTCATACAGATGAGAGTCACTTGACACCAAAATGCTCTCTGATTGGACAGTGCATAAACGCTGTTCTTGGAAGATTGATGTTCACAGGTACCGTGTTAAGAGTTTCCAGTATGCTGTAGATAGATTACAGCTGGTGGCTAACAGGAAGCAGCTGACAGTGAGTGTGGCTGTAAGTGACATAGCTCACGGTGTTAATTGGTGGGATATGGACCTCAGTGTGTCTGTGGTAAACACCGGCATCGGCATCTGTTTCACTTGGCTCAAGTCAGGTTCCTCTTCCTCCTCAGGATCAGTGAAAACATGTTCAATTCAAAACATGTTCAAACAAGTTCAATGTTAAATAATAAAAAAAATTTGATTAACGCAAGAGAACCCTATTGGACCAGGCAAGGAATGTCCTCATTGTTTTCTCTTTTCAATATTCCTGAGGAGGGAAGACGTCATGGAGATTTATTGTCACTACAGTAGATCACGGGGGATTTTGGAGTGTGGCTTTCACATTACTTCTGTTTTGAATGAAAGCTTTATTAATTGAGTCATCCTCACATGTGCAGCACACTGATGTTCTGCATTTGGTTTGCATTTTGATCAAGCAGCAGTTTTGACCTGTTCCATTTCTCCTTTGTCAATAAAGTCTTTATTCCTTATTTATTTATTTAATTCCGAGTCATCCCCCAGATTTATGTCACTGGCAGTAACTGAGTCACAGAAAACATGTGGCCCTAAATTAAAGACACGTTAAGGAAACAATTGAGTTTATCTGCAGTGTGCTGCGTATTATTAAACTCGAATAAACCAATGAAGTTATAGGAAGAAAAAAAAGAAAAAAGCTATCTTTCATGCAAAGCACATCTCACTGAAATATGGTTATCCTTCACATAAATATAAAGTACAATTTGTATAATAGTACACAAGAAAAGTAAGATATATTTTATTTTTTAAATATATCCACTGAAATGAATTATGCTTTACCAAAGGACAAAGTACTTGCTGCTGTTTTTAATATCTTGTACATATTTATAGTTATAATAAGTATATTGTAGAGTTATAGTAACTGCTGACTACTGACGTTTTTGTGGTCTTCTTATTAGATTTAATCAATTTTATTTATATTTTTTGTGATCCACACTTCCAATCACAGAAGTATAATGTACCAGTTACAAACAGCTGTGTGATCTAGGGTTGGCTGTGTGTCTTCACCTCAGCCAAAAGAGAGGGGCATGTAGGATGTTCCTGACCTGATTACGACGAGATGGTGCAGATGAACCCCCAGCTGGGGTGGGCTCAGATCACTGTGAAACGGGGGGAATGTGTGAATGGGGGGAAGGGGAGGGGGCTTTAACAGGGTCTCTCTGGGACCGGGTCTGGGCAGGCAGAGGAATGCACACAGCTTGGCAACTGGTCTGGGAAAATAGCACCTCCTCCACATGTTCCCCTGATTATTTCCAGGGGAGATCAGCTTTCCTTTTTTTCCTCTTCCAGTGCTCTATGTTTTTTGGCTAACAGATGTTGAATATTTATGGCCAACGAGCAGGCTTTCGGTCAGGCGCACTTACTAGTGGTTAGCTAGTGGGACCATCGGTGTTAATGGTTCTTGGTGGTTTTGATGAATGGGTTGCCCTTTGAAGTGTGCATTGATGACCAGCAAATGTTCTAGATCCTTCTTTTTTTCCTTGTTGTTGCAAAACCTTGCAGTGTTGGGAAAGACCGTACATCTGAGATGTGTTTCAGGAACATGGGAATCCATTTAGCTCATTATGACGGCAGACTGAGGGAGTGAAGCCCTCCCACCGGTTCTCAAATGTCACCGTCTCAGAACTGTGCCTTCTTCCTCCCCAGGATCTCCGCTGGTGATCTGTGTGGTGTCCGTGACCTCGGCCTTAGACAGCTACGGTGAGGTGGGGAAGTAAGTATCAGGGTGCAAAGACGTGCCCGCACGGAGCGCAAATCACTCCCATTCAGGGACTATAGAGTCCTGGGGTAGTTTTGATCACAAAATAAAAATAATTTGAATTGGGGTATGACAACTGATGACCGTCAGGTATTTTTTAGTCATTTGTTATAGCTTTTGAAACATCCAGCGGTACCTGTTTTTGTGTTTTTTTAAATAATAATGAATTAGAAGCCACATTTGCTCTATGCTCAATTATTATTATTATTTTTTTACTTCTTCAAAAGAAGTAGCATTTTTTCAAGGTATCAGACAACAAATGACAATGCTTAAGGAATATCTCTAAGGGGAGAGCCACAATCTGGTAACTCTGCTGAGTAGCAAACATTGAAATAGGGATTTATTTTATCCAAACTCTTCATTAAAGTTTAAAACTTTGTCCTTTGCGGTAATGCAACCCCAAGGGCTTCCCATATCCATTTGAAGGGGCTCATTAATCTGTGAAGTAGAGAGTAGTTTTGTAATATTGTGTCAAACATGAGCTGTGGTCTACTTTAGGCTTATATTTTCAGGCTTATTTTGGAAGGACTTTTGGAACTTTTTTAGCTTTAAATATGACAGAAATAAATAAATATGACAATTGAACCCTCTTGGGAACCTGTCTGAATTGCAGTTTTGTCTGTGAGTGTTCTTCACATTGAAATACAACATACATCTAGCACTAGGAGTGCAGGCTTCTGTGAACAGGTGGGTTCTGCTTTGTGGACTGTGGGGAAAAGTCAGTAATTCTGTATTTGATACTCCCTCTCCTCAATGAGGACATTCATTGCCACTCATCTTGAACTATAATTATAATTCAGTCAAGTTTGGACATGATGAGAGTCCTTAAATCGGAATGGTAGCAGGAAATACCAGTCTGTATAAATATCAGTAGTTCCTATATTCCCTCTTTTAGGAACCGTCTCATTTCCTTCACATGTGACTCGCTACTAATGATGCAAGATTCGGGACTCAGGAGTTAGGACATTCAGTTAAACTTTTCTTTAGAAGCCTTTCCTATTTAAGTATGCCTTATTTTTTCATGCATTAAAAAAAGATGAGAATCTGAATGAGGCTCTCTCCTGTATAAATAAAGGATGAATAAAATGAAGGAAAATGCATACCATAGACATACCTTAATCTAAATGTTTTCCTGTATGTATTTCTGCATGGTACATGGTATGGTTTCCTATGCCTTCACAAACGCATAGGAAACATTTCTAAAAGATTATAGTTGTGCTTGAATGTTATGAATAATGCAACATGCTTGATCGCAATGGTTTTCAGTCTGGTATGGTCACACAGTTTAGCAAAGTACCTGAAGCAAGCAGGCCTAATCCATTATGGAATTTGGGTGTGAATGACTTAAACCTGGAACACTATGAATTTCACTTGAACTCCATCAACCCAAAATGGCATCCTTGATCAAACTTATTGAAAGTTAATCAGTTTAATGTATGATTATCATTTCAAATATATTTTGTAAAATCAAAATTCTTGATAAAATATGATTTCTCTTGTTGTTTTTTGGTTTTTGGTTCTGGCCTGTTTGATGGTAAGTGGAGTGTACTAGTGTAAAGATATGTTAGGGGAGCTCAGAATTTGTGTGTGATCTGGCTGTTCTTCTCCAGCTGCTGGTTGTCTCTGGAGAATGGAGCCATCTGGGCCTTTGTGGCTCCTGCACTCTTTGTCATCGTGGTAAGTGAACCAAAGCCCATCTTTTACTGTCTGTTTCTTCTGTCCCTCGTCTAGATCCTTTCACAAGGTTGGAAGGTGTTCTTTGTCTCTACATATTTAGATAATTGTCCCTCCTGTTTTTTTTGACATATCTCCTTCCTCTACCCTTTCTTTCTCTTTCGGTAATTTTCTCCTTCATTGCTTTGTTCTGTCTGTAATCCTTTTTCCGACTTGTTTTCCAGTTTGTTTCCCAAAGTTAGTTGCTGTTTCTTCCATTTCTTCTTCAGTCCAGCATTTCCCTGTGCTCTCCCCTCCAGGGTCAGTTTGCGAGGGTCGTTCTTAAAACTCTGTGGGAGACAGTAAATGTCGGAATATGCATTAACGTCTTTGCAGCTATGCTATCTCGCTTCACATGAAGTCCCCCTGCAGTCATGTATCTACAGCTGAGTTCAAGTAGAAACCCTGGTAATCATACGCAATGTTTTAGTGCACCATTACAGAGCCCACATGCACAAAATAAAGATTTGAAAAATCTCTGTTTACAACTACATTCTCGCATCAGCAATTGCTGATGACTAGAGAGAGAGTTTCTTTGACAAAGAAACTTTTTCAATTTTTCTTTTTTAAAAGTAGTGATAGTACAGTATGTCCATAGTATTCGTGCCCCCAGTACCCACAGCCCTTTGTGCTTTGAGTGACATAAATATCTCCAGTTAGGAAAAGTTACTGCATAAGTTGGCTGCTTTCATTACCATAAAAATTGATATTGAAATCTATTTTCTCTTTTGCTTTTGTGAGCAGATAGCCCATCTGGCAGGCAGCATGAATTGTGTTTGGCTGTACTTGAATGCCTGTTCTCCCTCCTGCATTTCCATATCAGTAACAGATGCTTTAAATGCTCAGATTCAGTGACAGCTTTCCATTAAATCTTTTCTTTTTCTTTTTTTTTGCTTAGCATTTGCTCTTATCTAATCTAAGGCTGTGTTTATAGTGTACATGTCATACAATTTTTGCATTTGACATCTTGATATGTCCTGAAGCTGTTGAGGTTAACTCCAGACTGGGGTTTCCAAGAGCTGATTAATGAAAAAGGGAACTCAGCCTCCCATTTAAAATCTGCCCTTAAAGGTATTACATAACACTGCAGCCCAATCACTGCAGTGGTGTAACGGTGCCCCCTGCTGTTCTGCCAGTGCCCCTTCCAGTGGAAGCCCATATCTGCATTTTACTTTGAGGCTCCCCATTAATGTTCTCTTGAAGTTTCAGCTCCGATCTGCTGATGGTAATCTGTGTAAGTGGGATGCTCTTGCGATGAATGCACTATCTGTGTAGTGCGGTTTGAAATTGATGTGCGCTCTCATCTGTCTGAATCAGGTGAACATCGGGATTCTAATCGCTGTGACCAGGATTATCTCCAGGATCAGTGCAGAGAACTACAAGGTGCACGGGGATGCCAATTCAGTCAAGTGAGTCCTCACTCCTAAACTAATACTACTGCTGTGCCTGTGTCTGTGAGTTTCGCTTATGACTTGAAGGGCAAATAAATGTCATTATATACATGGGTTTGATTTAAAAACCTATCGAGATGCTATCAGAAATATGGGCCAATCTGAAGCTCATAGCCCTCGGCAGTGATAAGAGGAGTTCTGGTGAATTCCATTCATAGGCACCTGTGTGTATTTCCCTGAGTTAGTGGGGACCTGTGTATATTTCCTTGTGTTAATAGGGACCTGTATATGCTTCCCTGTGTTAGTAGGCACCTGTGTGTATTTCCCTGAGTTAGTGGGGACCTGTGTATGTTTCCCTGTGTTAGTAGGGATGTGTGTATGTTTCCCTGTGTTTGTAGGGACCTGTGTGTTGTATGTTTCCCTGTGTTAGTAGGGACCTATGCATATTTCCCTGTGCCAGTGTGTGTGAGAAGCCAGCGGATCACATACTGAAGATTGTGACATTACCATTCATCTTCATCATTGGGACAAAAGCATGCCCTTCCTGAATGGGCTCTGTAGTAGAGCCAACTTTGAGTCGTTGTATCAGCATTTAGATCCGTACCTGCTAATGGACATGTAGCTGTGTGCAGAGAATGGAATGGCCTGGGGGACAGCCAACAGACAACCTCATTTTAACCCCCTCTGTTTAATTCTGATTGCTGCTGACCACAGCCAGCGCTGGCAGAATTATGATCAGATTTTGGGCCACGTGGTTCATCGATGCTTCAGTTGGACTCATGGCCCTAGAATCACTACATTACATATGCACAGATCACACAAATTCATTATGATAAGATGGACCTTTCACAGTCTACCCCACATTTGTCATTGTTTGGCAGAGAATATGTACAGCAATCTCATTAGACGTTGTCTGTGATGGCTGATTGAAGAATAATTGTCCATATCTACTCAGCATTAGAAATAGGCCTTTCCAATCGGAGTCCATGGTCAGGATGATTGTTTATTTATTACCTCTTCCTTTCATCTAATGGATATTTACTTCAGCAATGGGAAGCAATTTGCCTCAGCGCAGTGACAGCTCACTCTTTTTCAAACATACAAAACGGCTTTGTGAAATTAGGGATGGCAGCATTATCAGTGCAACATTTTCAGAGCAAAAGAATTTCTCATGAAAAACAGAGCTTTGGATGAGTTCATTTTTTTCCAGTCTGTGGTACAAAAAATTGATTATTTGGCTGCACTACTGTCCCTTCTGAAAAGAAAGGGCGAGGGGGGAGAGAACTTGAGATCTGATTTTAATGTCCCTCCAGCATAGCCGACTACACAGATTCAGTTCACATTATTTTCCCTGTATCTCTAAAATTCACCCAACAGCTTTTATCCATGGCCTGTTTCATCTGATTCAAAAGTGACTGTTTACTTAACTGTTCTGTGGCAAGGGATGAGCAAGGAGTTAAAGTAAGAATAACATGTGAAACAGTTGAGAAACCGCAAGGTTCTGGCTTATTTTAATGACGGGATAGATAGACTGATAAATATGATTAGTCTATGAACAAAGCTTTATCCGTCATAACCAGATTTATAGGTAAATTGAAATTTAATTGATTATGAATTTCTTTTATCTGAAACCGGAAAACATGGATTTGCCTTGGAGAGCAGGAAATATGTTCTGTAGTACTGGCTTTATCATACACTGTGATCGGAGTCACGTAAGGTACCCTCTTTAAGGTACCCACTGTGTAAAATCCACCTCAGGCTTTGAATGCATTCTGTTCATTCATTCTGTCCTAATGGAAAATCTTTGTTTCTCGGCTAGGGCTGTGACCTTTTGGTGTTGACGAACTTGTGATAAAAAAAAAGAAAGGAAATCGGCAAAGGCTTAACAGAAAGCAAAAACATGAAATAAAGCAACTGTGGCTTTAGCTGTGATTAGGTGACAGTGCCAAGGTATTTACATCTATGCAGGGCAATCAATCAGCCAGAGAATTACACTGGCCCCTAGCAAAGTACTTTCATAATAGAAGACCATAGGCTCTGTTGTTCCGGTGCCGCGCAAAAATGTTATTATGGATACCCTTATAAAAATGTCATATTGGCAACACTGATTTACTCTGTGTAAGGGCTAAGGATATGGTTCGTCTGAGAGGCCTGTCTGCAATAAGCTGTCACATTATTGAGGAATAGGCTGACGGCCAGAGGCCTGCGCTGACTGCCAGGTATCGATTTCTGCATGATGAGAACTTTAATGCGCGTCAGCAAAAAGTGCAGTGAAGGCCTGGCTGAGCGAGAAGCCGGGTTTGGTGTCTCTTCAGGAGCACTGTCCTGTCTGGCCTCTGTCAGTACCAGGGCGTGAGGGGCTCTGTGTACTCCTCCCCCTGCCAAAAGAGCTGCATGTGGAATAAAGAGAAATATCAGCAAAGTGATAAAAGCGCACGACAAGGCAGTCGAAAATTGTTTGATTCCTGTCAGGAAACATCAAAGCAGTTCTTTGAAAAGTATAATCAAATTCGTATTCACAATAATGCTTTTCTGAAAGAAGCAAATCTAACCAGTCCTTCCAATCAGAGGCCTATAGCACAAGTGACAGGCATGAGCAACCTATTTGCTGAAATCATTTTTTCTTTTCGAACAAAATATGCCATTATTACTATAATCATGCTAAATCAGTACACTCAATCATAAAATTAAGGCCTTTTTCAATTTACTTTAAAAGCATTCAATCAAAGAGACAGATCCAGTTAGTGCATCTTGCTTATTTGGTGTAATTCACCATGAAATTAAGAAAAAAGAATTATGCTGTAATAAAGTCCAGGACAGGTATGTTTGGATTGAAAGATGAGATGTTTTGCTGTGCATCCATTTATGTTAATTGGGTTACTCTAACCTAGCATACTTGAGATATAGCATTTTTCATATCTGAGTTTCAGTTAAACCAACAAAATGGAATCATTTACCCTCCCCCTCCCCCTCCCCCACATGCGTGCACACACACACACACACACACACACACACACACACACACACACACACACACACACACAAAGCTGTTTCAAATGAATGTCTGTAACACTCTGTAGCAATGCCTCAGTTTGCCTCATGCCTCAGTATCACAAATCTAAAGGAGTTTTTCCTGCACGATATTTTGGAAGACTCTCAAAAGCAATTTGGACATAAACCAGCCTTCTTAAAGCCCCAGATCTTTCCCTTTGTCACTTTCAATAGTTTAGCTCTATATTAATGGATTTTGCCATTTTGAATGTAAAGGCTTACTAAATCTAAGAAGTAAATGTACTCGTGACAGAGCAAGGTCACAATACAATGTTTATATAAAGCTCTTATGTAGAAAGTAGAAAGATGAAAGTGTGGAGAGACTGAGGTAAACTTAACTGTGGCATGAAATGCTATTCTTGGAGTTTTCAAAAAAGCCACAAGGTCTTCCCTTTGAAATACCTGTTATGAAGGCTGCCACAGTGTAATTGAGATACATGTTGTATTACCTGTTCATCTGAAACTGAAAGGTTCAGCAAATATTTTGTTAAGACTGGTATAAAACTCTTTTCTGAATGAACACAGACAAAATGGCGACTCTGTTAATAATGCTATTAATAATGATAGCTTAATGGCACATCTTATATTTATAATAGCACATTTTACAAAGAATTTGTCACAAGTTCACAGAAATCCATGGTTTAAACCCCCACCAAAGCAGACCAAAGGCAACCGGTGCAAGGAAAAAATCCCTTGTTGACATGTAGTATGAAACCTTTGGAAGAACTAGACTCAATAGGGGGGCCCCATCCACCTCTGGCCCGTTTAGGGTATATGTTCATTGTGACCTTCATGGTCAGGAGGTGGTGGTTCCAGGGTGGGGTGGTTAGCTGAGGAGGAAGACAGGGAGACAGACAGCAAGTGCAGGAGTGGCTTGTGTGGAACAGCAGATATATACACAAACATGCACAAAATCACAAGCACATAGGTATACATATATACAGAATACTTGCACGCATTCACTGGCACACAAACACACACAAATGCCTTTTTACTTCCTCACACGCATACACACACACACACACACACACACACCTTATGGAGCAGCAGATGCAGATGGTCTGGCAAGCGGCAGATGTTCATTTGTACAGAAGGGCTGTCTTTGCCAGCCATTGAGCAGCAGGGTAGGCATGTTCAGCTGCAGGAGATGACACGCTTTGATCTGATCTCTCTATTTGCAGAACTGTGTACAGTAGGTGCATCTTTGCTTGCATGTTAGTAGCTGGTGAGATTATGAGATCATATAATCTGCGTATGTGCCCCTTCCCCCCCTCCCCCCCCAGACTGACCGCTAAGGCTGTGGCTGTTCTCCTCCCCATTCTGGGCATTTCCTGGGTTTTTGGAGTCCTGGCCATCAATGACCATTCCTTGCTGTTCCAGTACCTGTTTGCTGTGTTCAATTCCTTACAGGTGGGCGAGCTTATTCTGAACTTTAATGGCAAGGTTATAGAATCCATGTATTTAGCCTTTGCTTTAATCAGAAGGCCTTTTCTAATTGGTTTTCTAACTGACTATAAAGAAAATGTCAAGGGACAGTTGTTTCGAAAAAATGCAGCTACTGTGTATTTTATTGTTTCTCCTTAATGTTTTACACTGCAGTTTAGGGATGAATTTTCAGAACATGAGTAATATGAAAAACTGAAATAATAGTTTAGGAGGACAAAACATGTTTGGAACGCAATGTATTCTGAATGGCAGTGGAGATGACTTTAAATTTGTTTTGTTTTCAAGGGATTCTTCATCTTTTTATTCCACTGTCTTCTCAACTCAGAGGTAATGTAGTCATTCACCATTTTCTGTGTATTTCATATAGCCTTCATGTTACATTCTGCTTGCAGTCTAAAAAAGGTGCCTGTTGCTCAGTATTTGGCTGTACAGCAGTGCTGAAGTAATACATTAAAACAGTAATCTCATGTAAATAGAGTATAAAAGGTTATTAATTATTTCGTGAAATTTGATTTGGGTTCATTATCTGCCGCATCAAAGTGGCTGTTTAAAGAAATAAATAGGTCTATATATCCAAATCCACATTTCCATAATTATTCAATAATTTAATTACAGGGCTTAACAAATGAAGGCCCGACTGTGTAAACATGGAGATCATATCTCTCGTGACGAGTGCCACTTGGATACCCATAATTAAGAAATGTCTCATCTTGACTGTGATACCTCATCTGTGAGATAACCTACTGGGATTAACAAATGAATTTGATTGGTTTTGATTCGCTGTCGTTGTGCTGGATCTACATTGTCGCGTTGTCATTATTTTAGGTCAGAGCCGCCTTCAAGCACAAGACCAAGGTGTGGTCCCTAACCAGCAGCTCTATCCGCAACATCCACGTGAAGCCTTTCAATTCAGATATTGTGAGTATTCAATTCTCCGGTGCCTTCAGAGGCTGTCGTGTACAAGACAAATCAAAGAAGCAAAGAAATCTACAGAGTTGCTCTGTAATAAAATGAAGTACTGGAGCAAGTGGTGCTTTGACCGCCTGGCTTATTTTGTGAGTTGTTTTGGTTTTGAGGGTAACAGGTAGGGTAGGATCAAGCGCCATCTACTAACACCCATGCCAGCCTTATTTCTTAGAATGGCAATGGGGGCAGTGAAGTTCTGTGAAAGAAACATAATACTTCACTTGAAATCAGCACTGGATAGAAACCTCATTCCCTGCGCTCTTATTATTATTATGTGAGTGTGTACAAGCCCTTGCAATCTCTCATCTGGACTATTGTAAAACCTCGCTGGCCGACTTGCCGGCCTGCAGCTGAATGCTACTGCCTGCCTGGTCTTCAAACTGCCTAAATTCACCCATGCCACACCACTTTTGAACATTCTTTACTAGCATCTGGTATGTCACAGTGCTTAATGCCATTAAAAGAACCCATCTTTCAGGCAGGCCATAGTGTTTCCATTTGCACAGGGAAATAATCCAATTTGTTATTTTACAGAAATAGCTTATGTTCCTTCAGTACATATTTTAAGACCAATATATTATTTTGCCTCTGAAAAGGACTCCGAATGTTAAGGTAGCTCATTGTCTGAGAAAATGTTTTCCCCATCAGTATATCGTTATAACGATAAGCTTGAACATCTCTTTGTAATGAGAAAACATCTTGATATAACACAAACAGGTCGAAATTTTGTGAACCCTCCCATGATCCCAGATCGCCATGATATCTGACGTACCCCTCGAGCTGACCAAAGCAGAGTGACACAACTTCAAGAGGGTCAAACTGATTCTTTCTTCTGTACAGCCCCATAAACATCATAATTCTCAGAGTATGCATACTCATCACAATACCATCTAAAGTGCTCAAGGATAGCAGAGTCTCACCGTGTCTCAACCAAAGAACCAATGACTCAAGTAAAACTTGGGCTGTTCTCGGAGTTATTGCCCACACTGGAAAAATTCTGTGTATCATTTTTGTTACGTTTTCAGCTCATTTTTAGATCTTTTCTCCTTGTAATGAGAAGTATTTCATTATAACAAGAAATCAAAGTGTATGTTTCTTGTTATAATTCAAAAAGTGAAATAATGAAAAGTTCCTTGTTATATGAAGTTTCTCGTTGTAATGAGATACTGAACGGAAAATATTCTTTCACTGAGGCAGCAAATGTGCTGAATAGTATGTGGAAAAGAGAAAATCTGTTTCTTGAATATTGCTACAGCCCTACATTTACGTGAAGATAGGGACCATTTTCTATGATTATAAATATTGACTCCTTCCTCCATCACTGTGCCCTTGTTATTTACATATATTTTATTCATGCACGCTTCATTCTTTTAAATTATGATTTTCACAAAGATTGCTGGGGCTCTCCAAGGTCTGTCTCTGTGAGATAAATGAATAGAAACAAAGCAGTGTGTTTACAATGAGTTAATTTTTTTATGTGAACTAAGCACATTTTTGTGTAATAGTCCAAGTTCAGAAGTCATTATTCTGGAACCCTTCTACCATTTAGACCTTGCAGTACACAGCTCTGTGATTTAATGTGCTAAATTGTTTCTCCCTTTTCCCTCACAGATGAATGGAAACAGAGCATGCATGACCCCAACAAAGATGCACACGTGGGACAAAAGCACAAATTCGGCCAATCGCATTGACCTGTCAGCAGTGTAGCACCTGTAACACTCCCCCCCATCAATGGAAGATGGAGGACAACAGCTAAAATCCATTTGCTTAAACATAATAGCTAACACTGGCTACTTCAGGTAATCAACCATTTATGTGAGGATCCCACTGTGGTTTGCCCAACCCTGACCACATCACACATTCCCTCTCATTCACCAAATGCAAGACTGAAAGGTCATATGGACACAGTGAAAGAAAATGGATTGATACAGTACTATCTACACTTCAAGACCAAATAATTGTATTACATGTTTGCAAAGAATGTTTCTAATGTCATGGAATATATAAACCTTAAAGTATTTTGGACTGTGACATTTTTGATTCAAACATTTGCTGAATCAACAAAAACTCTTTGTCAGAGCAGTTTAAGAGAAGAGACAAGCAGGCAAATAAAAAAAATGTCACCTAACAGGTGCATGGACATCATCAGATAACCAGGGATACACATGAAACGAAAAACAATAACCGAGCAACTAAATAATTCACGAAAGCTATCATTTTGAATCAAATTCTGTTTGCTTTTGGGAGGAACGGTGAGACTTGCTTTTCGCGTGACAGGGCTGCCCGTTGAACTCTGTGAGAAAACACTCATCATCTCAAACATCTCACAGCCCATTAAACAACTCCCCGCAGACCGTAACCTCCGTCTCTCCTTGGGCCCTCGCTGCCAGATCGTTCAGTGTAGTGCTATCAGCAGATGAAAGTCATGTCTTAAAGGTGTGTCCCTCCTTTGTGCAGAACTGATGAATCGAAGACCGTGCCTCTGGGCACCTGTTGAAAGATGTGTGGGTTGCTGTTCTGTCTTTGTAAAACCAAATTCCCACCTACTCTTTCCCCCCTGTTTTCTTTTTGTCAGATTCTTAAAATAGGGTGATGGGGGGAGGGTGGGGGGCAGCTGTAGCATGCTTGCTGCTGGTAGAAAAAGTATTCTGTTTTTCCCTGTAATAACTCACTGCCCACTGCATGTACATGTATTTCTGTTTGCAGGATGCTTGTTCAGTCAGAATGTGCATGCAGATGGGAGAAGGTTGTTCATTAATGATCCAGGTCATGTGCAGGCACAGTGAAATTCCATATTCAGAGGCAGTTTTCTGTCTCTACAAAGGGAAATATGTAAGAGTACAGGTATTCACCGTTGGTACTGCTCCATCTGAATAGCTTAAATGTATAGCTCTGTATACCCAAAAGTCACTGAGGCAATACCATGAAAGTCAAAATATGGAGCTGTTTGGCATTATTTGTTACTGAAAATATTTCTACTTTTTAAATCTTTTTTTTTAAAATGACAAAACAGTCACTCTTATCTGCTGATTCTGTACTAAAGTAGAGCAAAAGAGAGCTTGTTATCACAAGTAAAATTAAGAGGTAGCTTTGACCTTTTTATTCTTATAATTGGTACAAACTAATTATCTGTTCATAGGACAGAATTATGGGTTTATTGTGTGAGGGACAATCTCAGCATAGATATGGGGACATGCCATTGACATCATTTGTCAGTCCAAAGATTTCTCCGTTTTGCTCATGTAGAATTTGGTATAAAACAAACCAATGCTTTTCATATACTTTATATGCATTTCTAAGCTGTAATTAAGCAGTATGCCCTTTGCAAATGGCACTGGGCTTATTTTATGTGAAATCAAGCAATAACTCTAATTTAAGTTATTCATATCTGTTTCAGTATAAATGGTGTATTAATTACGTCTGATTGTATGTGTGCTTTTATTTCTGGTGTGACTGTACTGCAAGTCACAGGTTTAACAGCTATGTTAATCTAGGTGACCTGTGATTCCTTGTCCTGAAGGAATGTTGCAGTATGTGTTTTGTTCACTGGGGAACATAGTTTTCACTTGTGAGTATAATGCCTTTTTCCTTTTGATAAGGTTCTGCATATTAAGCATTAAAGATTTATTATGCAATATTTATTATAAATATTGCTTTTTTGTCCCAGCAAAAAAAAAAAACCCCAAAAAAACAGCAAGAGTAAAATGGCAAAGCTCAAAAGGGCTATTACACAGAATGTGCATTCATTCTAATACAAACTTTGATAAATCTGGAATGTATGTTGTGTTGTATGTTCTGTTGTTGTTGTGAGGATGGCTTACTCTCAGCCATAAGAACTTATGTAAAAGCCATAGTTCACTTGCGAAGTGAAGATCTGTTCAATGAAGGTATTGTCTTCTATACCTCACATTTCCGATAACTGCAGTTATTTTTTTTGGTCAATACATGAAGAAAAATATATGCATGTCAGTCAGACACAATTCTGTGAATGTTTTATTTATGTCAATCAGGAACACTGTGCCTTTATCATAATTAGTTTGCAGTTTTCTTATTTATATACACGAACCAGTGTCAGATCAGGACTTCTATTTGGGTCCAACACATTATCTTTTATAAGGAAACTTCACTGTGATATTTGTCATCTTATATGTAGAGATGTAATTGTTTTGACACTGTACCACCACTCTTTCCCACAATATGATTCACTGTATGTAGTATTTTTGTATGATTTAAATTCAGAAAAACAGAAAAGGGTTTAAGCATCCTGTACAGTACATTATCAAGCTTTTTTGTGTCAGTTTCAAGGTACTATCTGTGTTTAGTATTGCCTTTATTTCCTGTATTGCTGTTTGTCGAATAAAGTACAATCTCACAAAAAAGGGAATGTATTATTGCTACTCATAGCGTTTTTTTTTAAATATTTGTTTTTGATTGTTTTGGGTATATCTGAATTTATCTTTTATTTTTCCAACTTCTGAAATATACTGGAGGCTAGCGTATTCTGATTTGTTCTAACATCCATAGAAAGGGATGGACATATAGTATTTCATTGGGTGCTTGAGCACCTCATAAAGGTTAACCCAAATAAATCTGATAGCTCATTCATAACTATCTCTAAAAATAATATAAAAAACCATATAAATATGATAACAATAACTAGTACAAAGGTAGGCATGTTGCGGGTTTGGGGATCAGAGGGTAATCAAGCTGCAGAAATGGGTCTTTGGTCTTTTTCTGATGATGGACCATAATTCTGCTATCCTAACCGCTGTGGGAAGGTTGGTCTACATTTGGGGGGTGGGGGCCAGTACAGACAGACCGTGTGACTATGGAGGGAGGGGAGACTCAATCACTGTGGAATGGAGAGTTCCATTACTACTACTCTGTACTCTGTACTGAAGTTTTAACCCTTGTGTTCTGTTTACTTATTGGCACCAATGAAATTGTTAGCCTGGGTCAGATATACCAGGACATGATTGGGATTGTAAAGCACAACAGATAAAATTAAATTTATGCAAAAATACTCAATATGTATCATCATTATCTCAATTCCAGACAATACAATGGTTGCCGTTTTCCTGTTCTAGATCACAATGAAAGAGTCATTGATTTTTTGTGATGATGTGATTTATATAAAAAATACACTATAATGAAGGCAAGGGGGCATACATCATGTTTTACTGTGAATAATTAAAATGAAACAAGGTTTTCATGCAGTAAATTATTAATATTTAGTGTTTGAAAGTGTCCTTTTCAATTCTTTTTCATATTTATATTATTATATTCAAAGAAACCATGAAATCCTCTACTGTCCACATTTTCTCTTACCTCAGAGTTGTTCATTTTTTCACTCTTGTAACCAAGCATTCTTGGTTATTTTGTTTAAAATGAAGAGCCTTATTACATCTCTTTTGAAGACTGTTACTGCATTAGTATTCATTGGTATTCCTTTGATTCTTTACTCATACGAATATAAATGAAGGGAAAAAATGAGAAAGGACGTGTTTTTTCTAAACAAATTTACATCCAAGTTTGGCTTTTGATTAGGCTTTCCTCAGGGACTGCAGTTTGTTAAAATATGAATTGAGCACACAAAATACTTCTATTTTGTAAATGTCATAAAGGGATCAAAAAAATGCAATGTTGGAGTCTGCCAGTGGGTGGCAGTGATCGCCAAAAGGAGAGAAAATGATATGGTAATACCTGCTGTTAAACTGGTGTACTGATTTTAACATTAGCATTTTATTGGTAGCCTATAGCCCATACACAAGGATGCAAGACTTCTATTGAAGTCATCAGCTAGTTAGTGAATTTAAACAATTTAAACTGCTGTTTTGTGTGTGCATTCCGTAGGGTACATAATGAACTGTGAATACCTTTTTACCTTCAGATGTTACGTTACCTTCTCCCATCACAAGTTAATCCATGTACATTATTTCAACCCCCACGATTTGCTGGTTTTACTGGGATTTTTCCACGTGTTGTTCTGTTGGTGTTAATATTGTTTCCTTAGTTGGGTCACCACCTGTGTCTTTTGCTCTCATAGGTATTTTCTTTTGTACATCCTCCGCCTAACATCCGCCTAACATCCTCTACATCGTCTACTGTTCATTTTATTATACCTAAAGAATGCATTTTGTATGTGATGTCACTCCAAATTTTGTCCTCCTTGTCCTCTTCAGTGTTGTAATCCTATGTTGTAATATGTCATGAAAAAGCTGTAGCTACCTCGTTGACCGTTTCCTGATCTGTAAATTTAAGTTTCTTTTTCATGTGGTTCCTATGCTACTTGTGTCTGGTTGGTCCGTACCTATTTCTTAGTGCCTTGTAATCTAGATGTGCAAGAATACATATTGTTTGTGATCATTTTTGTATGGGTGTCTCCTACTGCAAAATTGTGAATGAGGGCATTTAATTGATTTGACTGCGTAAATAGGAACAGTCTTTGTAAATCGGTCATTAATGTACAGTATTTGCAGCCGCTACAGAGCCAGAATACAGCAAATATGTTTTGCACTGCAACTGTTTCCCAAGTAAATTTGGCTCTATTACACTTGGACAGGCATTGAGATGACATTCTCTCTCCCTGGATGGGTTTTATACCACTTGCAGAAATTTGGTCCCAAGCCCAAGAAGACTACTATGCTTAATATGATCATGGCTTAGTAAATAGTATAGTGAAGGAGCATGCATTTGCCAATTAACCATAGCACAGAAGCTAATGGAATACCCAACACTGGCGATGCTTCAGCGTTTAGATGAAATGAAATCATATATCAACACTTACTGCTTCTAGTGAATTTCATGTTCTTTTTATTGCATTTACAGAGATGTCCTCAGCATGAATGCACAAGTGCTTTTTATTGTTAATTGGAACTTTGTATGCATATATACACACAGTACATCTGGTGCAAGTGGGCCCAACTGTCTGCACCTCAGTTTCTTCTGCCATTTCCACGATCGAGAAGAATTTATTGGTGAATATCCTCCAGCTCATCAGTAAAAGACTTTATCAGCCTTCCCATCTGACAACCACTCTATTTGAAAAAAAAAAAACGTTAAATCTTAACTGATTGTAACAGCTACTGCTTGCCACAAAATCATGTTTCTATGCTAATTTTTTGCACAAGGAAGCTATATTTGCTCGTATTTGTGTGATTCATGAATAACTCTGTCTCTCTCTGAGAGGGATAAGCTACGTACACACCGCTGAGCCATACGATCCTGCTCTCTGGGAGTCAGTTCCATCTCTGTGCCTGTCCCTGAGCTGTACCTGGCAGACATCCTGAGGAGCAAATACAATTCAAATTAAAACGGATACAACACTATACAAAACATGACATTAATAGCAATATGAAGGAATAAAGCAATGTCTATTAGCAATGGCTTTTTTGAGACATCAGTTTTGTAATGTTTTGCAGAGCTCAATGCAGAGCGAATGTGTACATATGCAAACAAGCACGTTGCAATGTAATGCCCATTTGCCATTATTTCATTTTTTTTTTTTTTTACATTAACTTTATATTTTAGCACAAACCTGCCACCGTCTCAATTGTGCTTTTTCATGATAATGAAAACTTACAAGAAAGGGAGACAAGCGATGTGGAATTGAAGAACCAGGGCATATAATTATTTAGACAAGTAGACTCAATATACAGAAGTTAGGCACACACAGCTGAATGGTTGTCTGGTGAAATTTTTATTCACTGCATAAGCTATCTCACGGAAGCAGATGGCGAGGTCATGGTTCGGAATGAGCAATGGGTGTGTATCCTTCCAACAGAGCTCAGAATGGACAATTTTCAGCAGGCCCATTCAGTTGTACAGGGCATTCACTCGAGTTACCTCAGCTTATTCATCCACAGTTCTGCTTGTTACCTGCATGATTTTTTGTGAATTCTGACCATTACCTTGCTCCCCTCTGTGCAGGCAAGTGGAAACACTCAACTGTGCTCAGAAGATGGCTGACTGCATTGTCTGGATTTCCAGACCAATTGAAAATGTGCGTATTCTTAGTTTGTGAGTAAAGGAATGAAATTGGAAAAAATGAAACATTCAGGCAGCCACACTGTTGCCCGGAGTACAGCACACTGTGCGGGGGCTAAAGAAAACACTCCTGAAAAGATTTCGGAATGATTCAACTGAACGGATCCACAGTCTCTGGTCCCCTGCTTCAGTGGTGGCTTGAAGTCAAACAGCAGCACTTTGAATAAGCTGGAGATCCCTGTGCCTCACAAGGCCACTAATGTGTGACTTATTCAAAATGGTACTGTGTGTTCCCACTTTGCATGAGATTGCTTAAGGATACAATACGTTTTTTCTATAATATGTAAAGAGGAAGAGAGAATCATTCCAGAAATTCTTTCATCATGTTACTAAAAATGTGCCTTTAACGTGTCATCTACAAATACAT
The DNA here is from genome assembly GCF_013347855.1 of Anguilla anguilla. Taxonomy (NCBI): domain Eukaryota; kingdom Metazoa; phylum Chordata; class Actinopteri; order Anguilliformes; family Anguillidae; genus Anguilla; species Anguilla anguilla. Next base: position 13,672,273 of record NC_049210.1, read on the forward strand.
TTTTCTGACAGAAATTAAACTGTTTCATTCACTTCAGTACATTTCAAATTATGTTCCTCTTATAAGAATATGATTGTCTCGTACAGATGGTATAGTAATTCAGAGGAATATGTTCTAATCCACAAGCAGACTCAACACCGAGACATTGATTTTAAAAACTGATCTTTCTTGGTAACAGTTTTGATCCTCAAATTATCTATAATTTCTAAGACTGAGTCAGAGTTGAGCAGAACTTTGAATATCATTTCGAATTCTGAGATTGATTTTCATTCATCCCCTACACTTATTCCTCTGTACTTTCAACTTTTAACTGAGGAGCCCCTTTCTTCTGAATGTGAAGCCTCTGTTCCATTAAGTGGGGTGAGCTTGGGATAATTAAATCTGTTCTGCGGTATGAAGCTAAATTAAAAATGAATATAATACGGGCTTATTCAGCTCAAGAGCATTGTAGTGATGCAGTGAGACAATTACAAGCTCTGTGTAATGTAGATTATAAATGTGCTCCCTACTCATATTCCAGACCTGTTTATTACATCCTCTGTATGTCCAATTATGACATGGCAAATTCCGTTTATTATAATTAATGCAATTATTTGTTTAAATACAAAGCTATGGCAAGCGATGTAAAATGAATTTATTTTAATGCAATGCAGTACATTTATGGCTTTTATGTTTGTTGACAAGATTTTGCTCTAAGTTTGTTTATTTACTGATTGAATAGGTCTTCTTATAGATGGAGATGCTATTTGATATACACTAATGCTGCATGGTACAAAACATGACTCTTCCTGTTTAGAAAGTTATCTTTCTTCAAAACATGCCTTTTCTTTCATATCTCTGTCTAGTTTTTAAAAAAAATTTTGTTATAAGCAAATGCAATATTGTGTGGCAGGATTTCTTTAATGGAGAATAATAGCGCAAAGCTCTCAGGGTGGAATTCAGTCGACATCAAATCCTGACCAATGGCGTTCAGGGATGGCTCAATCAGTGGTATTGTCCTTGCCTCACTGCATGAAAGTATATCCTCTGGGACCCCGCAGTATGCTTGTGCCAGCTACGCATGAGCAGCCCTCATTCTACCAATGACTGCAGCTCTCCTGGTCAACTGAAAGAGAGTAGAAAAAAGAAAAAAAACAGAAGAATGCACTCTCCCAAATTTACAGGGGATATTACAGAAATCATACGACCCCACAAATACACTAGGACAAAAAAAAGAAAGGTTACTGTATTATGTTACTGTATTATTTTGGTTACTTGTGGAATATTTTTGTGAAATTGCAGTGAGTGAAAGCTTATGTCAGTAACAAAAACAAACTACATACTGTATAATGAGGCTTATCATCAAAAACATGAAACAAACCACTTTATGATTAGGCTTAATTACACCCTGTTTATTTCATATGATTGTTTTATAAAAAATCGAATGGCTGTGATCTGAAAACAGCCTGTGACCTCCATCGCCAAAACTGCTCTAGTGTTCTATTTTTGTTTATTTTACTGATGTAAAAAAATTGCAGCAGGAACACAATAAATATTCTTTTTACGGTATAAGGAAAGTGGATACAATATTACCGAGAGCTAAAACAGCAGACACAGTGAAAAACAGGTGTGAGGGAGAAAGCACCGGAAAACTACACTTTTATCTTTCAGTGAAATGCGGCTTTCTGTTTGTTCGAACTTGATCTTGATCTTGGTTGCCTTCAAAAGCTAAGAAAATGACACAGCTTTTGAAGGTAACCAAGAACAAGATCAAGTATGTTAAGTGCAAGTTGAGCTAGTGCTGATGAGACCGACGTTACCATAGCACTGAGCTGCATGGCTGCATGATTCATCCAATCAGAGCCAGTCGCTGCTCTTCCAGTGCCTTCCATGTGGTATCAATTAGCATATTGGAACTGAGCTCACCACAACATTAAGGACAGCTGAGTTGACTATGTTCTGCTGCAGACTGGAAACTGTTTAAAATGTTTCTTGGTTCAACAAACCCATTTATTCAAGGTTGAATACCCCTGTATTTATTATGTTTAACTTCATAACCCCAATCAATCTGCTACTTACATACTTTTGAAAAAATATGTAATTAAGAGAATAGTAGGTGCAAAGGAAAGATTGCACTAGTTACTATGCTCATTAATGTTATATTTTTTATAACTTACTAATGTACTAATAACTGTGTACTGATAGCTTCTCCCAATCTTTTTGTGCGCACTTTCATAAGTTGCTTGCATTTAATGGTGAATAAAAGTTCAACACAAATTGTGAATGAATCAATGGTGCAGTAAAGGAAAACAAGAAATGAAAGCACATTATCATTTTTGTGACCTGAAACCGCTAACATGGAACTGAGAGTCTCACAGAACTCAAGTCTTTCGAAAGCAATCCATGATCCTACTCCTGTTTTTATGTGCTGCAGGTGAATGATGAAGGGAAATACATTTGGTCAAGCGGACTTCATTTTGTTAAGGGCAATCTAATTAATAAACTGGTAGTGATATCGAAATTGAACAGTGTCACACGCCAGTGTAGCACCCCTGGGAGGGAGATGCGGCAGTACCGGGGAACACCGTTGTCTGTCGCATGGCGAGAGAAAGAGAGCGCACCCACACAAACATGAAATAAAATAAATGCCATCTTCACCCTTCCCCCTCACGGGTTCCAGGCAAAAACAATAAACTAAAACAACAAACTAGAATAACAACGACAAAAGAAAGTAAAACAGAGCGAAAACTTTTCAGCTCCCGACTTTGTAGCGGGACTGCTTTCCAGCAGACCAGCTCCTTCCCCTTTTTGCCAGATAAGTTTTCTCAGTCTTATTAAAAGAAACAAAACTAAAATAAAAATGCAACTCAAATAAAGAACCACGCTTTCGGTTGTGAGGTCTCGGCCTCACGGCCGAATTGTGGAGAGCGGCACACTTTTAAGCACCTGGGCTGATTAGCTAACGCAGCCCAGGTGCGTGTGCTCTCTCCACCAGCCGGCGCAGCCGAGACCAATCCGCCCCTCTGGCAATCTGAATGCCACAAACAGCTTTGACATTAAATACACATTAACCTAAGGAAACTGGACTATTGCCTTTTTGGATTTGTTCCTTTTTATCTTCAATTTTGGAATCACTGACTTCTGTGATCTTGCACCACTATAATGTCATCTGTAGCCACACAGGAAGCACCGCATCTGAAGGGTGGGCATCCTTTATCTACTCTCATCAGCAAGCCAGTGGCTACTTTCTATACTGCAAGCTTCACAGCATGCTTACGGGCAGACATTTCTCACTGTCGACGACTGGCAACATGTAGGAAACTCACTTTTCCCCTTTGGGAGGAAGCCAGTTGGAAGCCATTGATCCCTTTCACAAGCAGCTAACGAAAAACAGTAGCTCAGACTCCGATGCGACTTACTATTCAACCAGATTCACTCAGCTGACTAGTACTTTGGACCATTTAGATTCAGAGGGACTCTGCAGACAACAACAAGAAACTCTGAAAAACATCAGAACTTTTTTAAAAATGGAGAGCAGACATTCTGCCCTCCTTACATATTTTTTCCACTTCATTCAGACAGAGAGAAGCAGAGAGGGTTGGATATAGAAATGGGATCACAATATGAAAAATGCCAGGACAGGGAATTGAACCCCCAGATGCACAGGGGGATTTTCTAAGAGAGTCATTCGGGTTTGTATTTATTTATTTGTTTATTTATTTATTTTCATCTGTTACTGTGATTATACAGTGAACGTGTGTAGGCTGTTTAATGTATTGCTCTTGAATGTGTTTCATTATTTTCACCAGTGACAACATTATAACATAATACGTAATATACATTACACAAACACAGACACACACACACATTTTATTCCAACATTTTTTATTTCATATTTTATTCCCATCATTTCTGTGCATAAGGAAATGGTTTCGGAGCTTGTTTACAGACAAAAAGTAAACTCCAAACTCTAGAAACTGTCCAAGAGAAAGTGTAGAACTTTTTGTTTTACAGAATTACTGAAACTGGCAACTCCAGAATTTCCAAGGCTTTAAAGGAACAGCGGGAAGCATCTAAAGAAGCTTCAGGGAGACTGACAGCATCGGCTGACCGACCTTTCTGGTCTCATCCCTTTGGTTTCACAGCAAGCAGAGGAAATACAACTGCCTTAAACACTTCCAATATTATTGTGTTTCTGAGATGAATTAACGTTGCCTATTTTCTGCTTCCACATGCAGAAAGGATGCAGAAGGATGAGCCATGCACCTGTGATTTACCGATTTCATAAAGCCGGCCAGAGAAGAGGATCAAAATCTGCTCCATCATATATTACGTGCAGCTGGCAGACGCAAATTGATTTTATTCCCACTTGTACGTTGGCTGCTTTTCCAACAGGATTAAAGGCGACATCACCAAATGAATGTGCGTCTTAAGACTGTAGCTCTGCGGCTGAGCCATGTTGATAATTATAATAATGGTTTTTCCAGCTGTATGACAGCATTACATTTTGTTCCCGGCAACTGATGAGTCAGTTAAAAACCAGAATGGACACAATGTTGATAAATAATTTATAGAAAAACTGCCAACATTTTGGTCATTAAAATAAAAAATGTGTTGCATTTTATGGAGGAATGTTACATTCTGTGTCATTATTTTTGCAACGTTTGTCCATTTGTTGTGAATTAAAGCACTTGCCTCACAACATTTTTTCCACCTGCAAAGAATAAAATGAACTTGCTGCTGCCTTTTTAATCCATGGAAATGGTGTGACATGTGTGACTGTGACTCTAGATTGCATGACTAAAGAACATGGCATAAGTTGTGGCCTAGCACTAAAGATGTCTTGCTAATCTTTAAATCATTATGACATGCCTAAGAAATGCAAACAGCAATAATTGGAGTTAGGAGTTCCTTACAATCAATCAATATTGCATTCATATAAACAGCAACAAACTTTAAATATAATGCATTTGATTTTTCCAATATGTTCAGGACCAGCTGAATATGCTGAATAATTTATAGGGGAGCATTTCATGCTTTTGTGTGGAACCTGGCATGCTGAACATTCATACATTTAAAAATAAATACTTTTTTTGAGGGTGTCAGAAAAGAGTGAAATTTCATGAACTGGAAATAATGAGTTTTAGGGTTTGACGTGAACAGGAACCATAACTTAAAAACTGTTCAGCAGTGGTGTTAAAAAATGATTTATTGGCCATGTCATTCTTTCGAATTACACTTGTCCACAAGGCCTTGCTGTCTGAGCATTGTCGGTGACACAAATATTCAGAATCACGAGGCATGTTACATAAAGCCTCTTTGCCATGATGTTAAGTGAGTGAGGTGTTGCCAGTTTCCTGATACTTAGGCATAGCTTTGCTAAAGATTACAGTGTGACCTCATGCATATGGAGTACATTAAAAATACATTTGTGGAAGAGAGCTTGCTACCATTTTATTATATCGCAGTCATTTTATTGTTGATTACGATGCTGCTGAACTTATGTAATAGCAGGTCGACAATAATCAGGATGGATTTTCTTTCTAATTACTACATAATGATATGGGAAGACAACTGAAATGGATACAGTACATTTCATCAAGTTGAGTCTGTATTGAAAGTAGAACATTATGAGTATAAACAGATAAAATAAGTGATAAGTATAACTAAACCATGCTGTCAAATTTAAAACTGCACGGCAGTTAATGTAGAATAATACAGAGTATAATATATACGTTAGAAAGAAACAGGCAATTTGTTAGAGGTTAGACACAACCAACAATTCAAAAAATTAGGTTGGAGATTTATGTCTATAATATAGTCTTGAACTATGTTAAACCAAAATTGACTAAAAGCTATTGAATGGAGGGTTAGAGGCCAGCAAAGTTACTTACATTTCGAATTGCTAATTTCCTTCTAACACATACACACACAAACCGACAAATCAGACATGCAGTTTGCATGTGCAGGGAGAGAGTGCAATTTCTGACCTTCTCCATGTGGATATATTACAATAAACGGCATATTACTGACTCAAGCACACGTCCAATTGGTTTCAGGACTCAGTTCCACTGAAGATTTTTCTTTAAACTGGCAAAAGTTCACTCAACAGAATACTCAACCTCTTCAGGTTATATAGAAGGCATTTAACCCCTACCCACTTTTTGAATTTATTAGCAATTAGCAGTTCTTACTCCACCCATCACTCTTTCACTCATGCTCACACATGCAGCACTGCAGGTGAAGTGTGAATTGTGTTCACTTCCTGATGCATTTGACCATGGGCCAATCAATTTACACATGAAGGGCTGTATTTTCCAATCGGTGCATGGCGTGTTGTGAGCTGTCGCACTGGCGAAATGGATTTTGATGCGCCTGAGCCATTTGGTAATTTTGCAACTCGTTGCGTGCCGAGGTGGGAGGGGAGCCGTAGCACGCCCTGTGCCATGTGCACGGCTCTTAAAGGGAATGAAAAAAGGTCATTTGAATGGTTATTAATAAATCAAGCTCCACCACACCCACTGATACTATATTCAGTATAACCCAGCCCTGTTTCTAGGTGCACCATGCGTTTTGCACAGTACGCTCCTCGCCTGTGGTCCTGAAAATGTCAACATTAACTAGCCACATCCAGTACACCCACGTCCTGCACCATTGACTGCACTCATGCGCCGTGTGACATAGATTCCAGAAAATAAAGCCCTAATAGCCAATCAGCACAACAAGACATCTAGCAGAGGTAAGGGGAGAAAAATATCTGACTGATGGGAACTCGTAGTCTGTGGCCATCCGATTAGCATGAACTAACATGATGGCAACCACACAATGGTTACCCACATAAGCCCGCCCCACCCTGTGCACTTAAGTCACAGTCGACTCGTATAATAGCCCAAGGTGCAATCCAAGATGTCTAAGAAAGTAATCCCGTCCTGTGGTAACAGTGATTGCCCTTACCAACTTAGCCATGCATTCTGCTGTAGGTGTCCAGTGCAGCTAGATTCCAGGGAGTCTGCAATCCCTCTTGAACTTGTTGTACTCTTTGTCCAATTAATCTCAGAAATACTGGAATGTCTGGTAAGAAAAAGCCTACAACATATTTAAAGGCTATCCTATGCAAATATTGCATGAGTACTCATATTGTTCAGTGTTGAGGGATTTTCATTCTATCATGAGACAAAATGTACTTTTATAATGCTTCACAGTATGTGCTTTATGCATGCAATTCTGCAAGCACCTGGTAAGGGTAATTTGCCTGGCGAAGAAATTAATCAACAAATCCATGTAGTTTCCATTTTTATGAGACCGTTTTGATTGTACTACGGCCAAACTCTGATTCACTTAGAGTGGAGACTTTGGCAAATTTGCTGATGAAAAAATAATTGACAGCTACTGGAGGGTAGAACATTGAACTATTGCAACTAAACAACCCAGACTGACAGAATGCATTGTTGGCAGTAAATAAAAGCACATTATAAGCTTTTTCCTGACGGGGACAGGAGACATTTCTGCTTTTTCTCTGCTCTAGAGGTCCTGTGACTCCTTGTACTTAGTTTATTTTTCATAGGAATTTTTTTTAAATTCATCCTTCATTTTACTCTGGGAGTCCCCCTGAGTCTATATACCGTGCTTGTAAAAAACCCACAAAAAACAACAATAACAAAAATCCTTTGACAGAGTGTAACAAATGTCTCATGAGTGTTCTAGATGTAACCCATAACCAGAACTCAGTGTTTATTCACCCCATACATTCTGACATGTTATGTTTGAGTAGTGATGATGCCCGTAGGCTGTCATAGGAGGTTCTTTGAAGATGAATTCATGACCCCAGAAATAAAATGGTGGTTTGTGTGATAATGTTTTGAGGAGGACATTGGCAGCTAGTGGAGAAGGCAGTCTTCTGTTGCCTGATGTTGGCCACCAGTCTGTTTAGGACAAGTGTGATGAGCAAGTACGATCGGACTGCAGGTGTCTGTTGACTTTTAGGTTTGTTTCAGTCATTCTTAAATCTTACACACTTCCACTTCCACACGTAGGGAACCTGGGGCTTATGAACATATACGGAAACACACACACACACACACAAACTCTGTATAGTGGATGGAAAAGAGCAGTTGCTTTTGTGCAGAAATTCTTAAAGCTTACTTCAGGGGACAGCTGCATCATATTCCCAACTTTAATGATCCTTTTGAAAAAAGCATACCTTTGGTAAGTGTGTTTTGCTGAGGTTGATGCAGTGTTCATACATATAAAAATGAACAGAAATTATGTATCTAGGTCCTCTGTATCAATTTCGACTGAATGCTCTGAACACTGGCATGGATTCGACTTGGAACGAGACAGGGTTGAGAAAATCTGTTGTCTCATTCCTGGTTAGTGTACCATATGGGTGGAAGAATTGTTTTTGATTTTAATGTAATGCATAAACAATTGTGCACATAGGAATAGTTTTTTCTGCATTCCCTGAACAACATTTCAGAATTTCTGTCTTTCTTTGGTTTTAAAAATGTGTTACCTTGACAATAATGCTATTTCAAAACCTCTTTTAAAAAACGGGGCAGTGTGACTGTAATAAAACAAATAAGCTTCACGACACAGAAAATTGCTTGACCAAAATTGGCTATTTTCAAAAATATATTGTACATACATACTATGCAAATGCCATGGCCACTGAAAAATCCTGATTTGTCAAAGCAGAAAGTGTTTATCTGTTAAAAAAAACACGATATAATGCTGAAGTAAGCACAAAGAAACCTTGACATAATGAAAACAAATCAGTATTTTGTGTGGCCTCTCTTAGAAACCAAAACTGAAGTGATTCACTTTGGTAAACTGTTGTATTACTGTGATAAATTCTTCCAAGCTTTTTGAAGGATTTTACATCCATAACTCCTCTTTAACTTTGCCTGCGTTTTGCTCTTTTCCCTGTCCAAGTGATTCTACACAGCTTCAATATGTTGAGGTAGGGGTCTGACCATCTGAGGTAGCCAGTCTAATATGGTTCCATCCGACTTCTGCTCCTGATAGGTCATGTTTGCAGAGTATTTGGGGGCGTTATCATGCTGAAAGATAGTTTCCACCAATCTGCCATTTCCCCAAAGGTTCAGTGTGATGATACTTTTTATGTTTCTCGGCATTCATAATTCCATCCATTTTGACCAGATCCCACACATTGTTGGCTGAAATGGACCCCCAGACCACGACAGAGCCTCCACCGTGCTTCACAGAAGGCTGCTGACAGGCATCAATGTACTTCTTGCCAACTCTTCTTCTGACATCCTGGTCTTTGTGAACCACAAATGTCAAATTTGGACTCCTTGCTCCATAAGACTTACTGCGTCTGGTTGTCGCCCTCTACTTCATGGTCTGTTTCGTACTGCAATCCATTCTGCTTAATCGTTCCTTAGCCGCAACGTGCCGTACGAGACCATTTCTTATAAGACTTATTACAGTCAAAGCGTGTTCTCCGTGCCAGAAGACTCTGCCAGATGCTGAGCAAGCACTTCACTGGATTTCCTTCTGTCCTTCAAGGAAGTGACCTCTAAGTACTGTTCATCAGACGCAGACAGCTTTTGGGGTATTCCACTGGATTTTCTGTCTTGAGCTTGTCCAATTTCTTCAAATCTCTTTATGACAGCTTGAACAGCACATATCGAAAATTGAGTTAGGCGGTTGCTCGCTGGGAATTGCCTTGATGAAAAACTATGCTGCTATGTCCGTCAAACTGCAGTTGCTCAGCCATTTCCAAACCTCTCCTCCCCTAGCTATTCCATGTATTTATTGAGCTCCACCACCAGCACACCAGGTTCAGCAAAACAATACCTCGTTTCAGTAAGTTGAATTGGGTGTGCTCGTAGTAGGCCATTTTAAAAATACATGGAATGGCTGGATTGCCTCAAGGAGATGTTTGGAAACCAAGCCTGTTTTCTTCTAGCCATCTCACAAGATATACTTAACTTTTTGGATAAAACAAGAATTTCTTGTTAATTTTTATTGTATTAATATTGTTTTGTATGTATTTTAATGCCATATAGTGTTCTTACAAGAGAGTAAACACTTACTGCCTGATAAATAGCTCTGAACATACATTTCTTGCATAAGCTTTTTGCGCAGTACTGTATATTTAAAACATTTTTTCCCAGACATTTGTTCTGTTGAATGGTTGGGTTATTTTCAGAGAAAATGTTTTGTTGTAATTCAGTTATTGTTGTGCTCCAAATGTTGATGCTTGATTTATCCCATAGTTCAACATATGCATGCTAGAAGTGTTTCACTAAATATTACATTTTTCATTAACATTTTCTACAAAAATGGGGGAAACAATAATGTAACATGCAGACAGTCTATTAGCGTCTGTATGTCTGAGGCAAAACTCTGTGATCATCATGATAAACAAAATCAATTGATTTTTGTAGTTATGACCAGTTTATGCACTGATGCCAAAGGAGTTGTGAAAATTACAATGGTGCCATAGCTGCATTAACTCCTCACACTAGTTAAAATTGAAATTTGGGTCCCTTATATCTATCACATGACCATGTTAGTTGTTTGAAATAAATATTGTTATTTAGATAATATTATAACCATTGTTTAGACATTTCATATGATTGCATACCAGCACAATGAGCGACTGTACAATTCCCACTCTCTCTCTGAGAAACTAACTAGCTGGCTATGTGTTATTCCTTTGTGGTTTAATAAGATACATTAATTTAATAAGCACACATGCTTTATGTATCCAATTGGCTAGCTGATGTAGGGAATAGATTTTGCAAGGTGCAAACATCATCGCATATTCATTTTGAAAATTTATTTTCAACAATATCAGAACAATACCAGAACCTCAGGAAACAACTGTGAGAACACCAATAATGTTTTGCTATTGAGAGCCACAACTCCTCTCAATGCTCAGTAAAAATGGACTATTGTGACTTCACAGATGCTGCTGGTGAACACATGAAAAGCCCTGGCTAGTTTCAGTGAGTAAACCTTTTGAAATGGGCCTTAAATTCAAATTGCACACAGAAGAGAGTTAAGTGACTAATCCATTTATTTTCCATGCCTTGACTCATGGTAGTTTTAAAAGAATGTGGCCCTTTCCAGCGAGGCCTAAAAGGTTATTTTTCAGACGTTCCATACTATCATGACCATCAACAATTTAATGTGTCACAGTACAAGTGCTCAGTAAGTAATAACCACACCATCAATAGATTCTGGCCTGTTCATTCTCTGTCAGTCACACCACCTATGTTGTTTGTCCTGTTGGTTTCTGCTGACGGTAAAGGAAGCTGTCAAACAAGGACAGGTCTTAATGGCTATTTTTCTGGTTTTTGAAAAAAAAAACTGTAACAGGATGAGTCAATAACTCACTGTGGGAGCTAAGAAAACACTCCTACCCACTTATCTATTACTCAGGGCCACGGTGCTATTTCCAGGTTTGTCAAAGCTAAGAGAGATTACATGGAAGCGGGGTAGAAAAGTTTTGAAAAGGCTGATCGATGCAAAGCAGCGACACTGAGAAAATGCTGAGTCTATAGTTCTTGGAGTTAACAAGGAACGCTTCATAGCAAGGCAGTTGCTTAATTTGATGGAAAAATCTAAATCCTCCGCTGGCAGTGTCTGTAGCAACCAAACTCGGTGGTTAGGTTACTTTATCTCTTAATGAGATGACAGTTTGGTTATCAAATTGAAGCATATTTATGAAAGAGGTTAAACTTGTCAGATCCCCCCAAACCACCCACCAAAATCACAGATTGTCATCACCAGAATTTGTCAGGTTGCATTGATTATGATTTGAGTATGACGCCCAACAATGGTTTAAGCAATGGAGCCTTTCATATTTGATAAAATACGGGGAGTGTGGAAAGCATTTCTAAAAATATTTCGGTCCACAAATCAGCAGCTGGGTGAAAAATATGTCAACTACAAGCTTTGAACCGCTTTGATGTTTAATTCATATCTCAGTGGAACTTCAGAGATACTAATGCATAGGTAATGTAGGTCATTGGGAACTCTGAGATGTTTTTGACATTGAAACTGTTATCAAAACACGTATATGAATCATTTATTCTTGATTTTATACTGCAGAGTGGCATTAATTGCACTGATTAATGTGCTCAAAATCCCTTGACTCTCATTTTGTGATTAAGGTGTAATGATTTTAATAAACCAAAAATCTGAAAAAAAACTTAAAATTCAACAAATAAAAAACTTCTTTGCATACTGAAAAAAAAAAACTAAAAAGTTCTATTGATGACAATCCTGAGCCCCCCTCATTTTGGAGCCAAACCTGGAAAAAAATTGGGATTTTTACATTTGAAAAGACAAATTTCACATGATTCTTTTTTTGTTATGGTCTTTATCATGGGAATTAAGTTGATAATTTTTTTTCCAGACCTGTTGCTTTTGCCCAGAGATAGAGCTCTGCTTAGTTTGAATTGCAGGGGGACAAAACACACCATTCTCTGCAATAGATGAAGATGAGTGGAAGGCTTCATAAGCGTGAATAATGAGAGCAATACTTTTCTATTCAGGTTGCTTGGGCTTTGCTGCTGGGGGCACTTCTGAAGCCAAATTACTTTGTGCTCTAAGGAATTAAAGATACATCCCAATGGTGATACAGCAATTTGGAAAAAGTTAGAAACAAATCAACAGAACTATGTTTGCTGTATAATGCAAAATTGTTTACAACAAACAGTTTTGAGAGAGGTCCCCTCTCTCCCTCTCTCTCTCTCTCTCTCTACTTACTACTAGAAATCAACATGTATCTTACACGTGCTTGGTAAATGAATGTATATGACACCACTCATACAAGATGTGCACGTATAAATGCATCCACACAGTCAAATTGCATATTTCTTTTCCTGATGGTAACACAGCAGCCATTCTACCCTGTAGACTGCAACCATAACTGTCTTTTCACGGGCAATAAATCCCAAGGCTCTGATGATCTTTTGGTTGAACATAATTGCAGTCTATGCAGCTGTCAGCTCCCCACCAAGGCAGTCATATTACTATTCCAGTGTAAGGGTTTTATGTGACCTATGAATCTCCATTAATCTTTAGTGCAGTGTTGAACAAGACTAATGTTATGAAGAATTCTGACGATAAAAGCAGTAAATCAGGAAATGTATGTGTATCTTGAAAATGTTCAGCAATAGAATTAATATTGGTAATAGTTCATCGTAACAGCATGCTTTGGCAAGGCCGGTGAAAAGATGGTCCTAGCTTGACTGAAATGCCCTCTGCACTGAAACCCCTACTTTGCCTGAAGATGAAAATAAATATTTTGTGAAATTAACCATGCCAAACAATAATCTTTTTTCTCTAATGGTATCATGTTCTTTGGACTAACGTGCTTTCGCTATTTATGCAACAGAAAAGCATAACTTCAAAGCCATTAGGAAAACAACAGTGGAAAACTGCATTTGCTGTATTAAGCTCACTCTTAAAGTGACAATCTCGAAGATTTCAGTTTTGTTCTCTATGGCAGTGCCAATGGCGAGAAGCGGTAATTGCATGTGTGTTTTTGGACCTCACTTCCCATAGATCCAACCGGATCCAACCAGTGTCGCCTGTGTGACGTCAGTCAGTTGGCACGCCACTATTTACTGAATAAAAAACGGTTGTTATAAAAGTAACGTTATGTACATACTCATTCGTTGTCTAACATTAGGCTAACTCAAGATGTCTTTACACTGCCGAGCTGGGTTAAAATGCCATAGCAAACCTGGGGTAGAATTAGTGATGATCAATTTCTGCAAACGTTCTTTATCCACCTTTTGCCCTGTATGAACATCTTTACACTGCAGAGAAGAATTTGCGGGATTCGCTGTGGCTCGTGCAATTATGTATCTCGTGCACAATAAGCAGTCTTTTTCGTGAATGATTGTTGTGTGGTATTTTTGAAACAACTGCCTTGCAAAATGTTACCCCTGGTGTTTCTGGTTTTGCTAGCTAAACTGTTCGAGAATAAAGCTGAGCTGGGTGTTAAATTAGCAATCAGAACAAGAAGAATAAAACAAAAACAAAGGAGATTTTATCAAAAAGGGCATAACGGCGCATAAGGAGCATATGAGGAAGCGTAATAGAATAATAACAATGCTAATCCATACTGCCGTATTATTTTATTTAGTTTTCGCCTGCATGACGTCTTCAGAAATCAGACCCGGCTCCGCTCCACATACCCCGGCTTTATTCCGATCATTATAATATATTGATGAACTCGATGGCAATGTAAATAACGGTAACGTTAAGGCCAGTTCAGATCAATGATTCGCAACAAGGCGAAACCGTTTCAGAATGTTGCAGAGAAAATTGCAGCTGTGTGAACTGGCTAGTAGCAGAGCCGTTGCCTGCCCTGAGGTTTTAAAAGACCGTCCTTGTCAAATCGCCAAGTGCAGTTTTAAAACTTTTACAATCAGACGTCTTGGAATTTAGCAAGTTGCACCCAGTCTCGTTGCGAATCATTGATCTGAACTGGCCTTAAGTTAGCTACACTGCAACGTTGCAACAAGGTAGCATTGCATTCGAGAGACGGTTTGCGAGGTCGGTACCGGTCGGTAGCGTTAGCTAGCGTTTTTTTCTAATTGTTAGGCGAAATTAGATCGTGTTAATTACATTACCTAGCTAGCTAACGCAACGTTACCTGATATGAGAGATGGATACTGTGCGCAACGTTGTCTAAACTAATGTTGTCTTTCTTGACATGGTCCGGTAGCTAGCGTTAGCTGTGCAAATAGCTATGTAATTTAGTAAAGTTACATTGTCATTAAATGTAATACGAAATCTACATCAACAAATAATATGATCTCTCATGTTACACAAAAACTTTTTAGGGTTCCATAACTCCCCCAACCCCCCCTTTCTCTGTTATTGTAACGCATGCAGACACCAGAAAAAACAGTACGCCGCTTACACACAAGTGCGTTGAAGAGCTAGCCTGTTGCGTTAATACCGCCTAACCTCTCTGGCGGACCAACCACTGATGGGTGATGAAAAACGTGTCACTAACTGTGCGCTGCTTGTGATTTTTTCCCGGGAATGTCGCCACAGACACCAAGTTTTTTAATCATGAATTATGATAATAATAATAGTATAAATTAATATAAAAATAGGCTCAATCACCATTGTGTTACCCAATGCAGCGATAGATAGTGACTTAAAAGACATTTATTTTAATGAAAATCTTCAAGTTTATTACTTTAAACTTCTGAATTGTGTAATATTGGTTATTTTATTAATAAACCCGTCTTTTATTTTTAATAAATTTGTATTCCATACTGATGTCCTCAGAGCACATTTTGAGAGATGTGTTCAGCTTAATGTGTGGCAAAATACATATGGTTTTCTGTTTGAACCACATTAACAGACAGGATTCAGCCAACATGTGTCCTTTCGTTCACAAAAAACACTAGGTCCGTTCAGCAATCATCAAAGTTAACTCACCAACATTTATTTGTCAATAAAAATATTGTTGCATGCTTTCATTTGTAAGTTAATAGTAAGGGCTTTGTCTGCATATAAAATACTGTACCTCCTTGCTTGATCATCCAGAAGCCAATCATTTTTAAAATAAATATCCTGCTTGATTGACATTGTTAGAGTAAATTTAGCCAAGATTTTATTTAGATTTTATTTTGTATGGACCCGTAGCAGTGTACAAAGTTCAGAAGAGATTGCAAGCAGCTAAGTGCATCTGAAACAAATTATTTCTGCGAGATAATTGGTGTCTGGTTGAAAGAAGATGAAAGAATGATATTGTACCAGCAGAAAGGAACAATAAGCATGACAACTGTAAAAATATGAAAAAAATGAATGTGATAAATAATTCAAAACAATAGATAATAAAACCACATGGAGGAAAAAGTACAAACAAAATAAATGTAAATGGAATAAATGATACCAAACAATACAGAAAATTAAAAAATAAGGGAATGCGTACCAAAAGACAGAAAAATAGACAAAGGAAGAAAAAGCCACTCCACATCCTCACCTACCGCAGGCTAACATTCTAGCTTTTTAGTTTGTTCTTTTGGCGCTCAGTGTACATTGATTGTTTTGGATGCCATTTTAAATTAGGCTGATGGTGGATTTCTGAATGCACAAGAAATAGCCCTCATCACGAGGGGAATAAAGTCATGTGACGTGCATCAGAGTTGCTCTTTGCTTTGCTGCTCATTTGAAATCATGTCTAAAAGTAAAGAGGGCCATTGAGCTGACAACACAGGGGCAACGGACTCACGGCCTGCCTATTAAAGTGAAATTACATCTGGCAGGGGAATTTTCACAAGCGTCTCGGTAAAATTTAAAAAACCGTCCTTCCTGTAAGCTCTCAGAACTGAATCTTTTTCTGATGAGTTACCATGGTTTGCTCAATAGCGGGTGCTGATTTCCTTCTCTCAATCTTCCAGGGTTCTTAACCAGAAAGGTTATTAATTCAGCTATGTCTCCTATCAAATGTCCCAACATCTTTGATCGGTTTTTATATCCCTGCTTCTCGCTGAGACTTTTTTCTGATTGCTTTTGGCCTGGCATACATGAAGAGAAAACATGAATCGGTACAAGGTGTCCTTCAAGCATGCTAACATAGGGGTAATTGCCAAGTCTAAGTCTTACCCCATTGTGGTTTCTGTCATAATTCTGCATACTATAGCCTGTTGGGGGTCCTCCTAAATTTATTTTAGATGGAAAAATCCAATAGTCCTACCCTCACCGCTGAAACTCAAGGACTCTGATCCAAGGTGTACACTATACATCCATTCAAATAATATATTTTGAGGATATTTTTTTTAGGATTGATCATTCAAAATAACCTGACAACTCAGAGAACATTTGGGAGGGGTTTCCCTCTTGAAGCTATTCATTTAGAGAAACACTGATTATTTGAATATTAAAACTTGCCCTCTCAGGATTTTCTCAATATTTGGCTCTCTTCCTCAATTCCCATTGTTAGGTTTTCATCAACAGTCATATACATAAAATAATTCTGTCACTGGAATCATGGTAGTGTGGGAATCAAATGTCTGATCTGGCATGAAGACAGGACTCATACTGTAATTTTAAATTGGTTTGATTTGTAACTTGCATGCATTGAAGATACTGTAATTGGAACTGCCCAAGGGGCATAATATGCAGCAATTACAATCTGAGGACTTGGTGAGAGCATCAGTGAATGGAGAGAGTGAAGCTTTCTTCATTACAGAAACGCATGTACTGAAGGAGGACAAACACAGTAAACAACGTGAACATGATGCAACAGATCTGCAATTTCAAATGCAAAAAAAAAAAAAAAACATGGCAAATGCCATCAATTTCAATTAGGAGAGTGCTTAGAAGTGGATAGCATGTATCTGAAAGTGAATTTTTTTGTCTTGGTGCTTGTACAAAGAACTCTGCATCAGACCAGGCAAATCTTGATCTTTTCCTCCATTTCATAACCATCTGTCGAATAGCCAGAGAAGCCAACATGCGTGGAATAGACAATGAGATCACAGTAACATTATATTCACTGGAAAATTCCCCCAGTAATCTTTGATTCTCATAAAGCCAAAATAAGATGCACATATGGTATTGTGGTTAGTGCTGTGTTATGCACTAGTAGGATGGGCAGTTCCTACAGTTTGCATCTTGGGCAGTTCCTTTCAGCCTCCTTGCTTTGCTCTTGCCATCAGTCTGATACAAGTGAATCTTCATCTCATCTGTCCTAATGACCTTTCTTTCAGAACTGTACAGGCTCTTTTAGGTATTTCTTAGCAAACTATAACCAGGCTGTCCTATATTTGCACCTAACTAGTGGTTTGCATCTGGCAGTGTAGCCTCTGCAGTTCTATATATGAAGTCTTCTGTGGACAGTAGTCCCTGACACGTCTATGTCTGCCTCCTGAAGCGTGTTCCTGATCTTTAGACAGGTACTTAGGGGTTTTTCTTTATTATGGTGAGAATTCTTTGGTCTTTCTTGGTCTGTCAGGCCTTTCCTAATTATTGAGCTCACCAGTGCTCTCTTTCTTCTTAATGATGTTCCAAACAGTTGATTTTGATAAGCCTAAGGTTTGTCTCTGACTTTTCTTTTCTTATTTCTCTGCCTCATAATGGGTTCCTTGACTTTCATTGGTATAAATCTGATCCTCATGTTGAAAAACACCAATAACGAACACCAAAGGCAATCAATACTAGATTCTGAAAGCTTATACCAGCACTAAGGAAGCAACTGAGCACATCAGAACACTGACTAATCAGAAACACCTGTGAAGCCATTTATCCTGAATATTATGGTACCTGAAATGGAAGCTATGTATAAACAATGCTGTCATTTCTACATGGTGTAACCAAAAGGTATAAAATTTAATTTAATGAAAGCTGAGAATCTGCACTTTCGCCACCTGTGAATTGGATGATTACAAATCTAAATTTGTGGAGTACAGAGCCAAGTCAAGAAATGAGGCAAATGAGCCAGAGCCAAGTCATGGCTTTGTCCCAGACATTATGGAGCTCACTGTATATACATTTGGAAACACTTTATGTCAGCTAGAATCTGACATTGAATATTAAAAATTACAATACAGCTTGCCATATAAAGTACCACAGTATTTCATTTCTGGTTGTTCAAATTATAAGTAACACAATTATGAAGGAGCTTATGGCACTACTATAATCCTTATGAATTTGTGGTAAAATGTGGGCCAATATACAGGCATGATTTATTTAATATCATGCTAATATGGGCTTAAATTTCTTTCTCTTCTTTATAATTAGATTTAAAAAATTCTATTTTTTAAGAATAATTAAATTGCTGGAGGAAATACATAATGCTACAATTGTTTTTAAATTTATTTATTTGTTTGTTTATTAATTCATTTATTTATTTGTAATCTGTGGGGAGAACTGTAACTAGATAAAACATATCAGCATAGGACCTATGAGAGGGAGCTGCACCTAATTCTAATGAACAGAGTTGTTATTTTTCAAGGTGGTTCCACATGTCTGATTTCTCTTGCTTCCTCTTGTTTCATTTTTGCAGAGATAAATATAATTAATATAGGACTTGTCTCGCTGATGAATATCTTGGCTCAAACAGCAGTACAATTGGCCTTCTCTTTACACTGAGCACTGCTCCTGTCTATCTGCCTGGTGGAAGGGACTGGGCATCTGAGCTGAATCAACAACCTTTAACATGGTTGTGGTTGTGGTAGAGCCTTTTGCAGCGTTACAATAGCCATTACAATACCTGGTACATATAAAGAGAGGTACACATGGTTCTAGCATCTGAAAAAAAATAGTCAAATACTTAGAGCCTCAAGTCACTACTAAAATGATCTCTCTCTCTCTCTCTCTCTCTCTCTCTCGTGTGACTTTCTATACATCTTGTGCATTAATAATTCAATGCCCAAAATATACAATATAGTTATTCAACCATTAAATGCTTGGCAAACCAGTAAAATAAATCTGGCGAGTGCCCGAGGACCATGGTTATTTCTCTGGTTCAGAAAGTCCCCATAAATAAAATGATGAATCATAAAATGATGGTCATGATTGTGAAGTCCTTTATTAAAGGAACTAACATATTTGCTGTGGAAAAACGAGAAGGAGAACTTTTCATAATTATGTGCCCAAGGACGGCAAAATTCTAACATGTTTTAATTTAGATCAAATTAAAAGTATTTTTAAGCACATGGCCTGTAGTGACTCAGTCCTGATGAGGGGCTGAACTCAAGGGCAACACTGCGCTCTGTAACTGATAGAATGAGCTCTGCTCAAGGGCAAATTAATATTCTATGCATTGACATTTTCCACAAACAGAGGCGTCACTAGGGGGGTACGGACCGGGTGACACCATCAGAGTGGAGTGACACAGAAATGACTGGCAATACATTTTTTGTGCAGTGTTTTGCGTAGCGACAGGTTGAAACAGCTAATTTCTCCGATGCGGTTTACTGCTGGTTGATTTAATAAGCGCTATTAATGCGATGAGAAGCTCTTTGTCGTTTGAATGCATAACCCCGGTTGACAACACCCAACAGCACCCCCCAACAGCATCCCCCCCCCCCCCTCCCCCGTCGACAACATCGGGTGTCACCAACCCTAGTGATGCCACTGTCCACAAATCCAGGCAATGTCCACCATCTGTTGTCCTTGGTCTTATACCTGAGGCTGATCGTAGGTTCCTTTCTGAATATTTCATATTTTTGGTTGAAATCAATCCGATAGAATATTTGGTTTCCAAATGATTTCTCACAGAAATGGAAGCTATAGAATATCTAATGATCTCTACCTCTTGCTTTTCCACAATAATTAGCAGCCAATGACTGAGGAAAAGCATGCTGTGTCTACTGCCAGAGGAAGTGAATGTTTGAGATATTAAGTCTGAATCATTAAACAATCTTGTTTCAAATAGGATATATAGAAGAAAGTGGTAAAATGGAGGTGTGGGGAACTTACAGATCTTACAGTAGCAAACATTAGATAGCAGACAGTGCAGTCACAGCTGGGAGTATCATCAGAAAGGTAAGAATAGCTTATAAATACATTTTGCATAATTAAGTGCAACACTTTTGGCAAGCTGTGATGCCAGGCCGGTCTTTCTTTGTCACTCTTAGTTCCTCTACTCATTCCCAATGACATTAGTAGTAGTAGTAGTTTAATGTCTCTCAATAATCTAGACCTTAACCTCTATCAAGTTTTATTAATTTGGAAAGAAAAAAAAAAAATATATATATATATATATATATATATTTGAGTAGGTCTCTCAAGTCTGTGCAGAATGTCATACATATTTAATGTAGCACTGAGTAAACAGCTGGATACATTTAAATTGGGTTTTCAGATATTACAAATGAAATGTGGGTCATAATGGCTGCCATTGCTAGAAATTGGATTAAATTAATTGCAGACTGGCACATTTATTCCTCCAGGTCATGAGTAATTCAACCTACACACGACCTTGCTACACTTTCCCAGTAGTTCAGATTTACCCCCCATCTCATCCACGTGATTCTTATGCTGGTAGTCGGCAATCTCCGTGACAACCAATCCATCAGGGCTCAACCAATGCCATATAGTGCCATTATCTTTTTAATAAACTTTAAGACATTTTATCATAATTGGATTATAAAATACAATACCTAGTGCATGCACTGCAGGCAAATCAGAGGGATGTATTTTTTATTGAAGTTGAAGGGAAAGCCACTGTTCAGAGGTCAAGCCAGATTTATGGTGTGGCATTCAAAGGCATCTGCTAATCAGGATGGTCTCCTATAATGAAGATCTGGGCATCTGCTGCTGGCGATTCACTTATGAAAAATTGAACAGAGAGCAGAGTAGTTCTTAGATTGATTCCCTGCATGATTACAATTATGAAGGCAGTGTCACATAAGATTAGAACTACCATAACTACACAGCTGTCAAACAGACATTCATTAACTCTATAGAGTATTGGGATACTTAAATTTTAAATTAATTTAAAATGTATGTTTTAATAGTTCTGCTAGCAGTTACGCAAAACATTAATCAAGTGAACTCCTTCTATCTCTTGAGCTGGTGAAGGCGAACCATGTAATCTTGCTAAGATGATTTTCTACATATTGTGTCTTAAAATGACTGGAATCCAACAGAAGACCGTTCCTACTGGAAACAGTACAGCTATTTCTGGATCTAATTTTGCACTCATGTCAGCCTTGCTCCACTGAGGTGGGATATGAAATTATTTTCCTCTAGTTTTGGTGAAGAGGGAGTTAATCAGGGCTAAAAGTGGCACAGTAGGTAAAAGAGCTCAGTTACCAGCACTGTAGAAAAGCCAAACCTATAAAGTATATAGGAAATAGGCTGGCTCCATTGGTTCTTTTGAAGGATTTCCTGTATTTGTCATAAACAATCCACATAAAATCTGTTGGATTATACTTTATCTGGTTGTATACAAACTCCACATGTCCAACCATGTCACTCGCATTCTTACCTCCCTCTATGACTGCATATATCAGCTGGCATCAAATTCAAAACCTTGGTACTAGCTTATTGGACAACTACAGGGACTGTTCCATTACTTTCAAAAGATCATCAGGCCCTACACACCAGACAGATCCCTTTATTCTGCTGACTCCGAGTTCCAGTCCCCTCTCCCTTTGCATGCCTGCAGTTCGAGGTCACATCTCCTGTCTGTTCTGGCCCCCTGGTGGTGGAATGAGCTTACTGGTGTGGTCAGGACAGCAGAAAACCTGTCCATTTGCAGACGCAGACTGAAAACACAACTCAGACTATGCCATGGCTCCCCTGATATATAGTTGTTTTAGTTCTGTACCCCCTCACATTGGATTTGAAATTAAACTATTTATATGAGGTTAAAGTGCAGACTTCACAGTAACAGAGTACATATGTATGAGTCCACTTGAACGTTTTACTGTGTGTCAGCTTTTATTTCAAGGTATTTATATCCATATCGGGTGATATGTGTAGAAATTACAGGCCTTTTATGCACAGTCCCTTCAGTACTTTTGCCTTTAACTGTATATCAGACCATATACACCAGTTGCAATAATCTAAATATATCCAAGTGCATGAGAATATATACATATTCTATCTTGCTCTAGAATACTAAAGTAACAAGTCAGAGAGAACTCACTTAATCTCACATTGTGAAGAGTAGCGCCATTACCTGGAATTTGCTTCATCTTGAGTCGTAGACAACTTCTCCATACTTCTTTAGTTAAAACAGATGAGTTACACATGTCTACACAGCTCAAATGGCCGACACGACCTTTAACAAAATCATAAATATTAACAAAAGGAAAAAGGTCATCCTAATATTACAGCAATGCGGTTCAAGAAGTGTCACAGATTAATTGTGCTCCAATGAGACAGAAAGAACACTATCCATGCAGAGAAAGGTCATGCTATATTACCATTCCATAAAATGCAAAGCTGTAACCAGTATTTGTACTTCCACAACTTTATTCCTTATCAATTATGACACCATTGTCATTATAGGCTAACAATTACAAACCAAAAGGCATTTTTAGGCCCTAAAAAAGGTCTGCTTCTCCATTAAATGTACATATATAGACTGCACATCATGTTCCCTTCTTGTATTAAAAGTTGTAGGATATTTTACAGGTTTTTAAGACATCATGTTTTCATTATAGTTTCCATTAGATTTCATATCTTAAGCTCCAGCAAGCTTTTCAAATGTAATAACCCATAGGTAGTATTAATTCTGACTTTAAAATGTATTTTCAAAATATGGTGCACTATTGAAGCTGATTTCTCTAAACAGTTTTCATTTTAATGCTGTAGACTTGAATACACTAGAGCAGCCAGTCTGACACATTCTGAGACATGACAACCATTTTATGATTCACAAATCAGACCATCCTGAAGGTGAATCACATTAGAACCTCAGAGATATGAACCGTTTAGGAATGGGGGTGGTTTGGGACTGAAAAGTTTGAGATACTTACTGTAAATGCACCCATTTTAATTTGAATCATTTATTTAAATTGTTACTCTAACCTTATTATTATCAGGATTTTGTTTTGCAGCTATAAATCTTTCTTTATAAGTGAATAAACAAGCTGCTAGAGGCCATTTTTTTTGGAATGGACTGGAATTCAGCAAATAATATCCTGCCTGCACTCTAACTGTTCTCAAAAATGAAAAACTTTACAAAGTGTAAACTGAAATGTCATAAAGAGTAAGGCCGATCTTGAGTGTAAGCTGCCATTGTCTTCTTGATGTTGGGGATTCTTCCTATACTTTACGAGGCACTTAATTATGTCTGGTTGAGTGGAGATTAAACATCTGAGTATTTTGCAGGGGATTTCATGGGCTGAATTTGAACCACCACTTCATAAATCTCTCTTCTCTTTAATTGCTTTAGACTCCCTCCCATTACTGGGAGATGTTGGGCAATATGGTCCAGTTTATGGCTTGTCAAACGGGTGAAAGTGACTGAGGTTGGCAGCAGAACACGGCTTGAATCTGAAGTGACTGCCTTTGGTGGGCTGTGTTCAGTTCAGCTGCCAGTCTGCACTGTTTAGTTTGTGGAGAACACAAGACTTCAAAGTTTTATTTCCAAACAGAAGCCCGCTGTGTTGTTTTTATTGCTACCATAATTATATGCGTATTTGCAATAGATCAGCACTTTGTAAAAAGCTTGCTTTTTGGTTTAAGAGGACTTCACTTTCTTTTGCCAAACCTTTTTGGAGTAGCACAGGACATGTGGCAAGGATAATGAATGATTATTAACAGCTTATTTTGGCCAAGAGAAGAGATGATGTACATAAAAAAATAACATTTCTTTATAGATTAATTGGACCTTTCAGATTAAAGGAATACAAAATTTGACACAGAACTTTTTAAAAGGCCTTTTCAACAAGACTGTCTTGTCATTCTTTTAATGCTTATAAGTTACACTGCCATACTGAATTTTCAGCAAACACAGTATTTCCATCAATATATTTAGGAGCCAACTAAGAAAATAACCCCTAGAAATGAGCTTATCTTTATATATACATTCTTAGTACTTCTTGTTGTATTATTTATGTTCTCGTATTGCATATGTTGAAAACTCCCTAATGTATTTATCGATTAAAACTATGTTATTATTATTATATTATTACATAAATAATACTATCTCTAATTTTATAGCACTTATCAAGCATATACAGCACAATGTGATTTACAGAGATAATACATTTAAATATAAAAAAGGAACAGACATCCAGTGCAAAAAGAGCAATTTAAAATGGATGGCAACTCGGGGGCCAATCACTTCAGTAGCTTCTAGTAGGTATGACGTTTAAGGAACTGAAGAAGGGTTTCATGTATGATGCAGTGTCAATAAGATCTTCTATGGAAATAGGCACAAAGGAATTCAGAACGCATTGCCAGGGTATTTTGGTTCCATTGTGGAATGAGAGATCTTAGATCTAATATTATCAATCTTCTTGACAAAGTAAGATAAAAACTTCTCTACAGCAGATAATGCAGAAACACAAGCAGGTGCAGAATTTACAAGATGTTTAAATAATCGCCTGTAGAGAGACTGAATCTGAAAACAATTCCACTCTCGCATCTTTTATTGCCCTGTTGAAGTATATTAATAAGCCTTTCATATGAAAATAATGAACTTGCAATTTGGTGGACTTCCATTTGCATTCTGTTTCTCTGCATTCCCTCCTAATGGTGCATATTTCGTCATTTAACCAAGGGGGACATTTTTACTACAAGCTTTGTCTTAATTTTAAAAGGAGCAATGGTATCCAGTGTGGTCTGGCATAAGTTATTAAATCTATGTTGCAGTTCCCCCATACCTACAGTCAGTTGTGGTTCTGTGGGAATTTGTCAAAGCAACACATAACTTTGAAGCAGTTTAGGAGTTTATGATGCATGAGCAACAAGACTGGCTGTTATTTTTAATGTGCACAGGAAGCTCTATATCAAAATAAAACAGATAATCGGAGACAAAAACACCCTTCAATTCATGGCTAATTAGGCTGATGCCAAAAGTAAGAATAAGATTGAGCATACGTTATGGATGATGTCATGTCTCATGAATGAGTTTACTTATTAGGTCCATTGTGATTGGTGGCTAGGGGACAGGTTTGTGTCGGCAAATTAAACATGGAAATGCTGTAGCGGGAGATGCAAATCATGTTTCCATATCAAAATAATGATTTTTATAAACAAAGTAGGCTAAGAGCCTGTTAATTATTTAGGCTAGAATAACCATGGCTGAGAGTAAAGAGTGTCATACTACATTGCCCTGAAAACTAAAACTAAAACCAAACTGGATGCAAGAACAGCCTTTACTTCTTGCCCAAGTGTTTCATGAAAGAAAGGACATTAAAGGGAAATATAGAGTTGGGATCACTTCAAAAACCAAGAAAGAACTGTAGGAACATTTATGCTTCCACATAAATGCGGCTTTCCCACTTCAGCCCATTCTACTATAATGGTAATACCCTTGCGATCTGAGGTGATACCTTTTTAAAAGCTTTACGTCATTAAATGTTTCTAAAACACTGACCAGATTATGAGGTGGATTGCTAGCAGCAGCCATTTGGACTGTTTCTGATTTGGTCTTAGCTACCTTAGAGTCCTCTTGACTAGCCCTAACTTAGGAGTACTGAAGTTAGGAGTGACATGCCCATTTTATTTAAAGGAGTACCATGGTGGTTGAACGTGACACTTCCCAGTTGTCTTCAGGCAACAACAAAACAAATGTGCATAATTTTTTTATTCTTCAGTCATTTCAATGTACTTTAAAACGTATTTTTCTAAGCCTAAATTTCCCATTATAAAAATTCACCCGAACCGTCTGGGCGTGGTAATGAGAACTGTCAGTTAGCTATGATTGACAGCCCGTTCCCCGTTACCATAGCTACCCCCATGATACGCGCTCTCTTTGGGAGACTGAATTTTCACAAGCTAGCTAGCTTAGTAGTATATCAAGTATCGATAGATAGCTAAGGTAAGGACGTTGACTTGTATCCAGTTACAATTTTTGCTATCTAGCTAGCCAAGTTAAGATAAAAGCACAACTATAACGTCCTCATAAAAGCGAACTAGCAAGCTAACGTTATCGATAACATTGCCTTATGAAAGCAAACCTCCTAGCTAGCTAACGTTAGCTAGCTAGCTAAATGAATATAACCAGAAATAATCTAAAGGAACTCTAATTTAAGTGAACCTAACGTTAGTCAAATATTTGCATTCTCTGAACAGCAGGACGGTGTGTCCTGTCAGATTTCTTTACGGGGCGTGGAAATAGGAGTGGTTACTGTATTCGTGACGTAGAAAAATGACAACTTTCTCAACCGGTTGAAAATGGGACGATGAATTTAAAACGCATATTTCTCCAAAAATACAGAACGGACATATTTAATACTTTTCTCATTGTGTTTCTTCAATGCCTCTTGTGCAAATAGCACATAAAACAGAGAAAGTGTGAAAATCACCATGGTACTCCTTTAAGTTTCTCCTAAATTGGCAAGTTAGGAGCTACTTTTAGCCTGAAATGTTTTGTGAAAAAGTTTAAAGCCCTCAGTTCCGTCATATTAAGTCTCTGTCAAAAATAGGCTGGAAATCCCAGGCAGAGTTGATATTTTCTGGTGAACAGCTGGAGAAAATTAACGTCTGAAAATAAATTCTTTACATTTACAAAAAGATCAAGCTTTTGCAAAACAGTATGTAAAATAGCTTATTTGGCATTCTTCTATATAAGTATGAGTTATAGGCCAATTTTCAGGCAAATGAGCCTGGTAATATTTTTCTTTGACATCATCAATACATTATTCTGTGAGTAGAAAGTAGTCAACAGGCCTCATTTACAATCGCAATTACGCTCTGTCAAGCAGTGAGATGAACAGAGATGATCAAATATTACTAATTTTTCCCTGGCCTTAGCCTGCGTAGTCATCTGTTCGCCTGCATTTGAAACCACTCTAGCCATGCCTCACAATACTTCTTTCAAAAATGAAACAAATGAAAATTTTTATCTCTGCACCAAACATTTCTCCTGAGAAGTAACACCAGGGGAAAGTACTCTAAGTATCTGGGCTTTATCCTTTTGTTCAATCCTTGTTATTCTTGCAGATTTCTTAAAGCCTCTATTTCCACACACAGCGAATTTCTGTTTTAAAGGGTTAGATTTCTGGAGTTTATTTTCAGACCTGTATTGTCGCTTGTGTTCAGGGTTCATCTTTTGTGGTGTATCATTTTCGTGTTCATTTATTTGGCATATTACATTGCATTACATTTATTTTGCAGACGCTTTTATCCAAAGGGACATACAAAAGTGCTTATCAATGTTGTTGGAACAACTACAAAACACAGGTTTGATAAGGTGCAATACTCATTTTGTAGTCATTGTAGCTAGTTAAAAAAAACCTGTTTTAGACAATGGAACATACTTTACATGCATGCTTTCTCCTCTACTTTACATGCCTTGGACACAGTTTACCATAGTCCTTTGCCCTTCATTTCAGGTGCTAAATCATTAACCCATCATGATCTGCTATATAAATGGTCTGGGTTGACTTAATTACATCTGTGAAGATTGTTCAACTGGTATACATTCATTTATAAAACAATAATTAGTTTATTTCCTTCATACCTCAGCTGTCTACTAATTAGAACTACACATTGTTATCACCTCCACTCCAGTGATGTGATACACTTTAAAGTACCTCATCCCTCTACTGAATTTGAAAAGTTGGATTTCAGATATTTGCAATCTAGAGTTGGAACAATCTTCAAACAAATCTTAAACTTGACAAATTACTTTCAATTGCTGACTTCAAACATGTTATTCATGACTGCAACTGAAATATGGTACTATTTTTAACCTCTGCTTTTTAATGACTCTTACACTGCTGTCTCATTCCCCATTTGATGTTTGTGACGTGTTTGTCTACTGTCTTGTATAACTTTGAAACTTCATGTTTTACCGTATGTCAGGTCCCCCTTGCAAAATAGATTCATATCTTAATGAGTTTTTTTCCTGGTTAAATAAAGATTAAATAAGCTATGACGCTTATCAAGATTTTTTTCAGGCATCAGACAATGCAACAAACTTATGCCTGTATTAAAAGACAATTTTATTTGCACATTACATTAAGCAATTATCAACTCAATCATTCCATAGAAAGCCATTCATTTTGTTTCACTGCCTGCCCACACAAACAGCCACTAGCTTGCTGCTGGAGGTGCCAGAGAAATCTGGATGTTCGCCATCCTCCACTGCTTCTGTTTACAACAACACAAACTGTCTTTTTGGCCCCTTTGTGAGTGGCAAACACACGCAGTCAGGGAATGGCTGAACTGATATACATGACTCACCACAGAGAGCGGTACACTCATGCTGCTGGATCTAACTACATGACTCGAATCAATACTAGACATGCTCTTTCTGGAGGAGCAGGCTGAAACCATTTGTGGGGTGTGTGCGCGTATGTGTGTGTGTGTGTGTGTGTGTGTGTGAGGGGGAAGCCTTTCTAGAACTTGGTGCACACTTTTTAATGGTGATGAAACAAAAAAAAAATCTGGAAAAATGAAAGACAATCATTACCCAGGAGGGACTGACATCAATCTCTGCATGTGGTTGAAAGAAGGAACACAAGCCCTGAAGCACCTGGGTCTAAAATGTATGTAACTGAGCATCCATCTTTAATTAGTCATTTACACTTTTCTGCAATCACGCAGATGTATACCGCAGGTGTAAACTTTAAACATGCTTTAAAAGAACGTTTAACCGGCTTACTGCTAACTCTGGAGATCTCATTTCTGAAACGCAAAAATCAGCACATGAAAAGGTATTTTAATGGTAGAGTAATGGATGCTAATGGATCTTGTTTTCAGAGAAAAAAAGTTCATGTTGCCCATGTTGTAGTGAATTTTAAAATGAAGTCTCCTTGTTACTTTGTTATCACAGCTGCTGCAGGTGCGGGGACAATGTAGCTGCCCCGGCACCTCCCTGCTAAAATCACACACATTTCAAATGCCTTTGCATATCTCCCTGTAGCCATTCTGGGAAATAGAGGAGAGAATACTCAGCCATACACATGCATATATTTGTGATAGAAAAGCACTTACAGAGAAGCACTCACTCTATTACTGAGAGCTTCCTTGACACAGACAGACTCCAACAAGCATGCCCACGGAGTGTAACATTTTTTGGCTCCTGTTCCCCAGTCTAAAAATACACAGCAGACACAGGGGACAGAATAGACATACACACTGTATTTAATTTTTAGGGCCATCATTCATGCACTATTACAGATTTATTTAGTGTGTGCTCACACTCTATCTTGTTTCAGAAGGCACAAAACTGGTTTTGACATGCACCATGACATGGGACCAAATGAAAACTATGTGACATCTGTATGAATATTTAGAGGATTCATGATGGCGTAACCACAAAATCCCCTTGAGAAAGTCAATATGCTTCATGCCTTTTTTGAATTTATCTCTGTAGCTTAACGGGCCCAGTGACCCAATGCCTTTATTTAAAATAGTCATATTTAATTTTTTCATATTAACAAATTCATATTTGATACCTTTTCATGCTGGCATATTTGTAGCAATATTGATTCAATGTGTTTGTGTTCTGAAATTTCTCCTCTATACGTTATTTTCCACCGGTGGTGTTAAGTGCGACAGTCCTGCCAAGTATTCAAATATGACGATGCACACACAGGAACTTGCATGACAAATGCAAAAGGGAAACCCCTAAAATCCAAAAAGCATCTTTATAATTAGGTTTGATATATTGCTCAATATTACTGTGTCAAATGACATTGTTCGTTGTCTCTAGGCAGTCTTCTTTCTCCAAAATACACTACCTGATTGTGCAGGTGAGAAAAAAAGGCCAAAAGGGCTTATAGTACTCGTGAATCAATTGAAACAATTAATGATAGGATATCACTTCTCGTAGCCATGATTTGACACCATGAATCATTCTGATTCTGAAACTATTTGCTTACACATTCTGACAATCTTTACTGATCATATATTTATACAAACACAATAAAACGGATTAAACTATTCCACCTGATTATAAATGGTTAATACAGTATGCACAAACCATTTATAATCATATATAACAACCATTTAATTAAACATCAGTGGCTCAACAGGGATACTCATAGCAACTCCTAGGAGAGCCGGCATTCAAATTCATGCATGAGGCACATCTTACTGACATTTTAATGTACCGTTATTGTTTGGTTGAATCAATCTGCTTTAATTGCTATTCACATAAATGCATATTAGATTTGATGCATCCTTTAAAGTCACACTGCTCGGCATTCACTCAAATCGAGCCGGTGTGTGCATTAATATGATCTCCGATACAGTTTTATTTCTCTCCCAAATTTATATTCATTTATTACAGCCATAACCAGAAGGTCAGATCCCCAACAATCGAATCAGATTAATAATAGGAGGACTTGAGTCTTTAGAAATGATTAAAAAGTGCAGTAGCATGAAATCTCGCCTTTTGAATTAAGCCTACACGATTAAATGAAAAAGGCAGAATAATGAAAACCAATACCTTAATAGAAAGCATGTTGCACATAATGTAAAAATCATTTCAGTCCACCTGAAAAATGTGTTTATTAAAAAGGTTAAATTCAAATGTTCTCAGATTGTCTTCATACAGAATTGAGACAATTTAGGATATTGTCCATTTACCATTCATGCTGTTTGTGCGATAGGATACATTTCACATGATTTTTTTTGTAAAGGATGCTTTCCAACATTTACTGGCAAAAAGTAAAGAAAAGATAAATCAGAATACTCAAATGTAATTCTATAATAGTCTATTATTTTTGTGTTGTGATATTTTATGGTATTATTCTCTGTGGGGCAGGGAACTATTGGCTCTTCTAACTTAGTCTTCTGTTAACTGTGCAACCTTTCTGCTTTAGAAATATGGCCAAGATTATTGTTTTGATTTACTGGGGCCTGCATTGAAAGCCTCAGTATCTTTTTTGTTCCTTCCTCTGTACTTATAATCAATGTGACCTTAAGTTCTACCTTGGCAAATTGTAATGATTTTCCAGGAGAATCACATAAAATGGCATGTACTTTTCATATTCTGGAAGATAAAGATTTATCCATAAGTACTTTATCATGCAATTTATGATTTGCTGTATTTATGCTTCCATACATTACTTATCTGAATGACATATTTCTTTGTACAGTAATTGTCAATAAATCATTTAAAACCTAAAAAGAAAGCATTTAGCCTTTTAATGCTTGACTTGATATTTCAACTCCGTTAAGCTGCTCAGCTGACAAAATTTCAAGATTTTCAACACAATTTCCTTTAAGTAGTAGCATTAGAATACAAAACCTGTATCAGGTCCTGTTTAAAATGTACACAATGCCATCCACTGAATTAAATCACTACATTCACTAATTCTGTTGCAAATAACTTTTTAAACATTACTGGAACTACACAATGGATAGTGTGGCTACATAAGTACCAAACCAAACTGTTTTGTAACTAGACACCAAAAGGTGACTGTTTCACTATATAACCAAACGTATCTGGACACCCCTTGGTAAGGGGCTGTTTTCATGGTTTGGGCTGGGCACCCAGCACGACACACAGTGAGGTCCATATAGAAATAGTTTTGTCAAGAACAATATGAAAGAACTTGACTGGCCTGCACTGAGCCCTGACCTCAACCCCATCCAACACCTTTGGGATCAGATGGAAAGCCATCTGCGAGCCAGGCCTAATCGCCCAATCAGTGCCCGACCTCACTAATGCTCTTGTGGCTGAATGGAGGCATATCCCTGCAGCAATGTTCCAACATCTTGGATAAAGCCTTCCCAGAAGAGTGGAAGTTGCTATAGCAGCAAAGGGTGGACCAACTATATATTAATGCCCAAATTTTTGGATGAGATGTTGGATGTCAGGTGTCTATATACTTTTGGCAATGTAGTGTATCGTTCTTTTAATTCCAACATATTTGTTCAATTTCAATTAATAAGATTTTTGGCTTAGTTATATACTTGGTTCAGTTGTATAATTTCATTATTCAATATTAAATTAATACGCTGAGCATTTCCCGTAATGCATGATACTGTTAGTGACTGTTGAATGTTGTAAATCACATTGCATTTGCTTTACAGGCATTGGGTTGGGAAGTATTATGGCAGGAAAATTAAGGTAAGACTGAGTAACCTGCAACCAATGTTCTCTCTCATTACTCAACCATAACAAACTTATACATGTAATAGTGTACTCTGATTTAGTTCAGTATACATATTTTATATGTGCATAAATCTATACTTGTATAGAATATAACATTGATCTGTTAACATGAGTCATAATGTAGATATATTCATTGCAATACAAAGTATGCAAATACTGCCTTGCCATTGGTGTTAATTCTTCTTTCGTGTCAGATGCACTGCAGTTACATTAACTGCTACCCTCATTACTCTGTGCAACATACCAATTACATAATTATGAATAATTACACTTTCATATGGGGGCATACCCGAGCGATGACATCATCTTCTCTACGGGAGCTCAATTGTCAGGTCCCGCTCATTAGTTTTACTTCGCAGCTGTGAAAGTATGGCTGTACACCTGTCCCAGTGCACCTTTGCAGGACCATCTGCCACTATTCATGCTTTGTACTGTTTCAAGATTGCTGCTGCCAAACACCAGCGCAACACATGCAAACAATAAGGCTGTGGGGCCCCGCTTTCCTCCCTGTTGTTATTTAGCGCAGAATTAGCCTCAAGGCTGTCACATTTCATTGCTCACTGAGGCAAATTCTCCTCAAAGGGGCATATGGTATGGGTGTGTGCTTATGATCCCTTTCGTGAATATTCTCCTAACTGTAAAGCACTCAGACAACCTTGGATGACAGGTGTTATATAAATGCAAGTCGTTATCATTGTTATCATCCCCCCTTTCTGAACATTATCCTCATTTATTTTGCTCCAGACTCCACTGACTGAGGGAGGCCATGCAGGAGGTTGGCAGAGTGGCATGTCTCATTAAGTGCTGAAGCAGATGGGACAGAAATTGCCTCTCCCTCTTCCCTGTGTGTGCTCCTCATCAATCTTATCCATCTCTCCGCACTCCACACGTTCCCATCCAGCACTGCTGTGCCAGATTTAAATAATACAAAAAAGGTGGTGGGGAGTCTCTGGGAGACTCAGAATGTGAGACAATATGTATACTATCCACGGCAAGGCACAGCAACAGTGTAGTGTAGAGTCCCTGTACATTCTGAAATTACCTTTTTATTTGAGATTTTAGGAGCCACTTGTCACATACAGTAAGGAATTTGTTCATCTCTGATTGAGAGATGTACATGCTCAGGCAATCCAATGTGTCATTCGAAGTTTTGTTTTTGTTGACCCTGTTTGTTAACAGTTACTTTTTTAACCCTGAGCAGTACAGATATGCTCTCATCTCCCCTTGGTTTCAGGAAGGGTATCTGTACAGATTTGCCAATATTATATGTAAAAATGGTTTTCTTTCAAAGATGCAAAGCAGGATGCTGGCAAAACAAAAGCACTTAATTTTGAAGCTCTTGGCTTTGGAACCCAGAAACTCAAAATTTACGCTCCCCCCCCCCTTTACCGGGTTAAGTCACATATGCAGACATGGTAATGAGCATGGAAGCTGAGGAGTTATATGCCAGGATTCAGTCAACATGGTGTTCAGTTAAACATAACTGCAAATGTTAGTTTGATTCAATGAAGGTGTGAGTTTTGGTTGTGGTTCTCCAGTGTCCAGGAGAATGGCCCTAAAGGTCACATGACATTCGGACCTTCCAAAAAAGGGAGGAGATGGTTATGCATAGTAGTGCTGTCAGGTGCTTAAATGCCAGCTCTGATGCCGTCAATGAGTTTGTTATGCAGCTGGACAGCGTTTTGTGAATGCAGGCAGTTGCATGAACCGAAAATGTCCTCTTGAATTGCAAACCAATTTCTCTCAAAAAAGATGACCTGCCCTTTCAAAAGCTCCACCAGCGATGGTACCTTTCCCCAAAATTTAATTTGTTGAGGCAGCAGGCACCTTCGCCATGATCAAAGGATAACATTTATTGATTTGTGTTTCATGGTACTTTGAGAACCGAGAGGTAAAGGAATTGGTCTCCTGTCTTCCTGTGTTTGTGTTATTAAACCCTGTTTGTTTCCACCTTTAAAAAAATCCTTAAATCACTGTTTATGACTTCAGGCTGCTTGAAATGACAGGCCTCTCGACACATTAAGTAAACTCCCATTGAGCTGGGTAGGCAGATATAGTTGATTTATATTGTAGCAGTCACCCAAATCCTGTAGTGTTTTCAAATTAGTTCCCTTCGATGTATGTTATTTAATTTTTTAAAGTTCGATATTTCTTCTCAATTATGTATTCACTGTTTTTGAGATTCCTTTGAGTAAGTAATTAATTGTAGGGCTATATGGATCAGCTGTTGATCAGTGTCTTGGAGACTGGCTGTTATTTGATCATTGAGAGCAGCTGTTGTGTAGCTTCGTGATGGCATTAAAAGAGTCAATTTCAGCAGCCTATTTTAGTTAGATTCTCGAGCAGGCTTTTATTTGAAATTTTCTTTGGTTTAGTTGTCAGACTAATGGATGAGTAGCAGTCAGAGTATTGGAACGCATAGATATTTCTAGGTCATTGTATTTAAAAACAAAACACACCTTTGCTGGGTAACCTATGCTAAGGTAGCTAGTAGACCTAGCCTTGGCAGGCAGGCTTCATTGATTTTGTTTACTTTTTAACTTAAGCTGCAAAACACCCCTCCTACACAACTCCTTATGTCATTTTCTGTTGAAGAGAGAAGAGAATGAATTTACAAAGGGAGTGAAAAACTAAAAAGGAATTATTTAGTTTCCTTCTAAATGGAAGACATGTTTGTTCATTATTCATATTAAAGAGGTGTTTCCTCCCCGGTAGAATTGTTCCTCAGAATAGTTTCTGATCAGCTGTAGTTTGGGAAACTGATAATGCCATGATATTCCATAAATATTTAATTTAGAAAATAATCTTGCATGTCAACTTATTCAAATCACCAATGTCACACTAGAATCAAATATTACCCCAGACAAGGAAGTAATGACCTGCTCATCAAATGATATCACTAATAGTAATGGTCTGCGGGCAGACTTGAAAATGTGCAATGATGCCTCCTAAATATGCCTGCCATGACGAGAGAAAAGGATTTGTAAGGTTGGGACAAGCAATCCTGAAATAATATTATTGGCTTACTTTCCCCTCCACTAATTAACAGGACAGTGATTTACAGAATTTTAATTTTACACTCAAATTTACTAGCTGTGGCAGATTTCTGTATCACAAACAATTAGAGCATGCTGTGTTTGTAATCATGCTTTCTGTCTTGTTAAAAAAAATGCAGTATCATTTTTGGCACATATAAATAGTATGCTATTTATGGACTGTAGAACCTTAAAAAATCAAGGCTGTTGCCTTAGCATTTAATAGTTATCCGCTTTTGTCAAGACCATGTATTTTTTTGCCCTCGTTCATAGTAAGTTAAGCCGTGGAGATTGGCCCTACCATCTCCATGCTACTGAGCTACACTTGAACACACTTCCTGGAAGTTCCTGTGTTGTGTGTGGAGAGAGAACTTTCCCTACAAGACTGAGTTTTTCCATCTTCCATGATGGACTCTGTAGTGGTCCGTTGAAGTTGGCCGGGACTAGGGGAGGAGCGGTGACTGTACTTATTAAATATAAATAGATTTGGATTAATGAGGATTAAACAGTGGACCACTCATGCAACTGGGTGTTTCAGAACCAATGCACTCCATTGTTTTAGGAGACAAGGAGTTGAGGTTAAGCAAAGTTTGAAATGAATTAGTTGGAAATAAACAATTGAATGAATGAAACAGTCATGAGTTAAAAAAGAAGGCTGCCAACTCTTTGGGGAATGGAACAATTTATTTAAGATAAGGTTTAGGTTGTTTTTCAAATGCTCTAAATACTTTTTGGGATTTTCCTTCTTCCTGCCTTACCACCATGAAGAGGATGGAGAGGAAAGGTATGATTAAGATCTTATAATTAACAGAGGATGCAACCATGTGACAACTGTGAAGTTTTAAATTCCTTCTCAAGACATTTAATCTATGATTTCCTTCACACCCTGTTAATGTAGACCAAGAGTTAATTTAATTATGAAATAATATATTAATCATTATAGTTTAATCTCATTTTTCATGAGAATGTCAATATTTTATAAAAAATATATCCTGTTGATGTGACATATAAATAGTGGTTTATTCATTTTATATCTAATACAGTCTTGACCTCAAGGTTATGCTTTGCCCTTGGGTATGTAAGCTAGTAGACACATTGAACAGAATGAAGAAACAGCATTTTAATAGCCAGGGAAATAACTGGTCCTTCTCTCACCCATCCCCATCGCCCAACTCTTCCTATCCCTTCCACCCTATGCTTCTCTCTGAAAACTGAATCACTTATAAACCTCACTCTCCCACATGCCATTCACCTTTTTAACCTGGGATCTCATAAATTTGATTTTACACCTCCCTGGATACACACATCTGCCAGATCATAATGCAGTGTATGCATGCCACAATGTGCAGTTCTGCTTTCTGAACCAGTTCTTAGAGCGATGTGTTGGAACTGACATGCGTGAGTGTGAATGTACAGAGCAGCGAGGCCCTGAAAAACACCAAGGAGAGCGGAATTTATCTGAGATCAGAGAAGACACCTCAAGAGGGCTGAACATGTTATTGAAAAAAAAAATCTGGTTTCCTAGCAACCACCTGCTTCTCTCCCAAGAAAAGGACAATTTTCCCTTCACTGAGTGCAAATGGGGAAGGCAGTTGGGATTTGGCTCCCAGTTCTGAGACAACCAGCAGCAGGTAGTCAATTGAGGCAATACATGAAATGATCTGAACAACCACCATGGCAGACCTCCTGTTATGGGCGTGAGGAGGTTTGCAGTGCTGCAGCTTCTTTGGGCCAAGACATCACTTGGGTTCGCCAGCTTGCCAGGTCGTGTAGTAGAAACAGACACTTCAAGACTAGTCATCAAACATGCTGCATGCGCACAAGCCTTGATGGCCTGTTCTTATTATCTCTCTTGTGTTCTTATTTACTTCAACAGCACACATATATAGCACCAATATACAGTAGCCTCTGAAGACACATTGGCTATGACAGGCCAATGAAGGCACAACCATGTAAGCAGCTATTACTGTGTGTTGAGCATTATTGACTCCTAATGAACCAGTTCTACAATGACAGAAGAGAAAGTAACTAAATTGAGCCGATCGGTGAACTGCATATCTGCATCCTGCCTCTGGTGACTCCATTGCATGGGCAATAAAGATAAGAGCTCCCCCTTCTACTTTTCATCTTAAAAGAGCAAAATAAAAAAATAAAAATAAATGTCTGGCTATTTACTCGCTAATGAGAGGATTTTGCTATATCTGTACAGTAGCCGTAACAATTTTTGTGAAGAATAACATTAACTCACTGAGCAGGCAACATTAAGCAACATCACACAGATGAAATGGGCTTGTCATTTTTGGCTGTCCGGTCAACGTCCGGTGGACATTCACATTTGACAGTCTATTTTGACCGAGACCATAGCTGAACTTTAAAATGTTGTTAAATGTCAAAGAATGTCTTCTAACTCCACATTTTGTTTGCCAAGATGAAGACAGCGAAGCATCCTCAAATGTTGACAAACTGTGGTTAATCTTTGCACTTGCACAATAATGCCCCGTGAGTAAGAGCCTAGTTATGAATGCTTTCCTTGTGGGGTTTGATTGTCAGTGCTAGAGCGTGTTCATAACTGCCACCTGCCTTCCCTTCACTCTCACACCAAACACAACATTTCCCCTTACAGTATGCCAAGAGCATGACTTTCAAAATGACAAAATTTCTGTCCTGCTCACCTTATACAACATTGTTTCTTGTAATCGACGACGCTCACTACACGGTCTTATTTGTGGATGACATGACAATTATTACATTCTGACAGAACTTGAATAAAGTAGCCTTCTTTGAAGCCATGTTATATTTTAGTCACTTCCTTATCCTCCCTTTGTTTCGAGTCATGGTCTCATTGGCTATTGCTCATTGTCATTCTCACTACTTGTGGTACATTGCTCACGCTACAAGATTACAAGAGATGGCCTCCTCTCTGAATAAACACGGTTTCTGTTTATGTTTCAAACAGAGATTCTCTAGAAGGGAGATATTCAGCTACATAAATATTTGGTCCCAACACTCATCTACTGTAAAAGCAGTACTTTATCTAGATTAACACTCCTCAGTGTTTTTAAAATAAATTTATATAATTGACAGAATTTAAAAATCTTATTATACCTGGCCATGAACAAGATAACCCCAAAGGCAAAGGATTTTCTGAATCTTTTTGATTCTTTAGAATTTAACCATAATGTGGCTGGACAAACATAACCATGACCTGGTCATTTCTTGAGAGCAAGACAGCAGTGAAGAATGTATTCATGCTGTTAAAGAGCACTTTCTGAACTCTGAAGCAGCTGCTGTATTTTCAAAGTTACATGTACATGCTGCCTCTGTTTAATCAAAGTCATGGTCCTGTGATGAACTTGATGAATAATTTTAACAATTAACAAAAAAACTACCCTTGATACAACAGCTTGAGTAAAAATAAGGAAAGTTTCCACTAAACATAAGGCTCCATGGGAAAAAGAAGATTGGTCTGATGAAAAGGAACTGCTGCAAAGCTGAACACAAATGAAGAATGACTAAACGGCAAATGCGTGATGACATTTTAAAGAACAATTTGGTAATTAAATTGCATCTAATAATGCAAGGGAATATCACTTTTCTAACGTCATTAGTCGTAATAAAACAATCCCTGCTGGTTTCCACTATTGATATGTTACTAAATACAGCTCTGGCAGTTGATTCTGGCTGAGACGTTTGTTATACAGTAAATGCAACCTTTTTTTCAAGGAAAAAAAGCAATTAAATCAAACATAAATAAAGAACTTATATGCAGAATATTTGATTACATACTCCAAGTTCTACATGTCTGGCTACTATCCATTTTTTCACCCTGATTGACTGCAATGCACAGCAAATTAGTTTTGTAAGTAAAACCCTCAACATGCTCACAAGATCCAATTCCCATTATATATTTAAAAATGCTTCTAACTCAATGTCAGGTAGTGTTATAGCTTCTGTTAACTGCTCTTTACTGATGGGCAGATTCCCCCGCTACACTGTAATTGGCTGTAATTGTGAAATATTTGCTAAAAGAAATGCAACTTGGACCGTTCTGTATTATGTAATTTTAGACCAATATCTAATCTCCCATTTTAAAGCAATATTTTAGAAAATTATTTAGTTTCTCAGACACTTTGTATTCAATGTGAACCACAGTATTGGAACAAGCTCTGGGTAACGTTTTAAATGGCCATGGACCAAGTGTAGATACTGGACATACATATATATTTGTTTTATTGGATCTGACTGACTGCTTTGAATATAGTAGATTGTGCAAGTTCTTGAGACAATATTACCCTAAAAAATACCACATCCAAAATTGAAATCCCAAAATCGGTACCACAGGGATCAATTTTTGGGCCCTTCTCTATTCTCCCTGTATATGTATACCTTTGGACGTCTAATAAGAAAATACAATGTTGGTTTAAACAGCTATGCAGATGACACAATTATATATCTCACTGTTACAACAGTAAGGTGTATAAAGAGTGTACACATTTGCATGTGTAACAATTTCCTCCAATTTAACCAAGATAAGACAGACATTCAAATGATCAGAATGAAAAGATCAAACAAAAACGTATTTGTGACATAGCATGAAATTGTAGACTAGAGGTGAAAGAGATCAGAGTAATCTTTGATTGAGGCTTGAGATTTAAGCCTAATTAAAAACTGTCAATTTGTTTTTTAAATGTATTTTTTTTAACCTTTGGGACATAGCTAGTTACATCCTTTCTATCACAGTCTGTCACTGAAAAAATAAATCACAGATCTTTCTGAAGTCAGTAACATTATGGTAATGCACTTTGTCCCCAAAGCACCGTATACAAAGATTACAGTTGGCTAAAAATTGTGCTACAGGACTATTGACTGAAATCAGGAAGAGAGCTTACGGTACTTGCATTTAGCACTGGTGGTCTGTTTGTTTATGAAATGATTGTTAAATTCTTTTACTTGTTTATAAAGCTGTAAGTGGCTTGGCACTGGAATATTTTACTGAGCACGTCCAAAAAGATCAGCTCAAATCTGCCGTCAGATCCACAGGTGGCTAGATTTCTCTGTATCCCAAAAGTTGAACAAAAACACAACTTTCCTTTCCTTTCCTTTTATGCTCCTATTGTGAAACAGCATGTCTCTGCAGATCAGAGGCTCCGACAGTTGCTTGTTTTAGAAGTCAGTTGAAAACATTCAAAACAGTTCTACATTAGCTTTTCAGTTAGGTTGCTATTTATCTGTAACTGTTTTTTATTCATTTCATCCTGATTTTTATTTTTCAATCTTTTAGTATTTTTACTGTATCATTTTTGTATCTCTTATCTTTTTTGTGAAGTCAGGAAGTTTCCAAGGGACCTAACTGACAGGGGGCCCTCAAATTTGTGCTGTAATGGTGTAGAGATGGGGATGCTTGGGCTGGTGGGGCCCATTGTGAGATTTTTTAACGGGGCACAAAATCCCTGGAGGCACCGCTGGATGTGTATATTCCAGCACCAATGTTTATATTCATTTTTCTGTTTTTCTTCACAGCTATTAAAAGACACGATTTCTTGCTAGAGACCTGGGATCTAATAGACATCTTATTGTAAAATCAATTCTAAAATGACAGTGTTGACTGTGCAGCACAAAAACCTTTTTATTTAACAGGTCTATTAGATATCGAACTAATCTGAAAATTATTCTGCATTATCTGTCCTCTTTTACCCTCTGTGTTTTGCCGCTCTAGGCTGTTGCAAAATAACGGTTTCTTGGCTACCACAGAATATATGCAGCATCTGATCTCTAGACACAGCAGAGCAACTACCCAAGATACACCTTTACCTTCATTTGGATGAACTCTTAGAGACCGAGCTGTGAAACACAGCCTGCCAGCAGCATTCTCCATAGCATAGCACTGCCACAAGTAGCATCAGTGTCAGTCAGATTAAGTCTACAGATGAAAGAAAATCAAAGTGCCTCCAGTTACAGGCTCAGCTCACTTTGAGACTGCTTTCAAAGGGTGCTGACAACCTCAGACAGATTACACTTTTCATGGTAGATGGTGGTGTTTTATCATAATTAATTTGATCTTCAGAATTAAAAGCTGAATTTAGCCCTTTATGTGCAGCAAGGTGCTTGTCACTGTGAGGTCATGTACTGTGGCAAGCTGTCTTTCAAGGACATTTTCACTGTGAAACCACATTATGTTAGTTCTACATTATAAGCAAATTGGCATACACATATGGCTCAGTTCTCTGCTCCCATTAGATAATATAGAGTCCTCCCTCCCATTCACCAACATCTCTCATAGGCTATATATAAGCTAAGGAACATCACCTTCCCACACAATTACCTTCCACCATTGGTTCCACTTAAAGGGACTGGGAGGTACAAACATAATTTT
Organism: Anguilla anguilla; assembly: GCF_013347855.1. NCBI lineage: Eukaryota > Metazoa > Chordata > Actinopteri > Anguilliformes > Anguillidae > Anguilla > Anguilla anguilla. Next base: position 13,714,373 of record NC_049210.1, read on the forward strand.
TCTCAAAGGAATACATATCCCTGGTCATATGGTGTAATGGGCTTTATGTAACTATGAAAAGGCAGCTCCATCCTGTGGGCAGCCTGCAGTGGCTGCATTACTGCTCCCAGGTCAGATGTATGGACATTGCTTCCCTGTCATAGATTATCACCTCCAGAACACTGGCTCTCTAAAGAAATACAGTGTAGCTTATGCACAATAAAGCACTCCCCGAGTGCTTCCTATGATATGCTCTGATTCTCTGCTGTCAGTTGGGTTTGTGAAAGAGGAAAGCAGAAAGC